>NC_060195.1:13673426-13815926 GCF_021184085.1 Oncorhynchus gorbuscha | reverse complement strand
CTCCAGTCCCCAGACCCCAGTCCCCTCTAGTCCCCTCCAGTCCCCCAGTCCCCAGACCCCTCCAGTCCCCAGACCCCAGTCCCCTCTAGTCCCCTCCAGTCCCCAGACCCCAGTCCCCTCTAGTCCCCTCTAGTCCCCTCTAGTCCCCTCCAGTCCCCCTTTCCCCAGTCCCCTCTAGTCCCCTCCAGTCCCCCAGTCCCCAGACCCCAGTCCCCTCTAGTCCCCTCCAGTCCCCCAGTCCCCAGACTCCAGTCCCCTGTAGTCCCCTCCAGTCCCCAGTCCCCTCTAGTCCCCTTCAGTCCCCCAGTCCCCAGACCCCAGTCCCCTGTCCCCTCCAGTCCCCCGACCCCAGACCCCTCCAGTCCCCAGACCCCTCCAGTCCCCAGTCCCCTCTAGTCCCCTCCAGTCCCCAGACCCCAGTCCCCTCCAGTCCCCGCCAGTCCCCCAGTCCCCAGACCCCTCTAGTCCCCTCCAGTCCCCCAGTCCCCAGACCCCAGTCCCCTCTAGTCCCCTCCAGTCCCCCAGTCCCCAGATCCCAGTCCCCTCTAGTCCCCTCCAGTCCCCTCTAGTCCCCTCCAGTCCCCCAGACCCCAGTCCCCTCCAGTCCCCAGACCCCAGTCCCCTCTAGTCCCCTCCAGTCCCCCAGTCCCCAGACCCCTCTAGTCCCCTTCAGTCCCCCAGTCCCCTCCAGTCCCCTGTCCCCTCCAGTCCTCAGACCCCTCCAGTCCCCAGTCCCCTCTTTGTATAGCCTTATCAAAGACACCCTGCTCCGGTCCCCAGACCGCAGTGCCCTCCAGAACCCAGGCCACTCCAGTCCCCAGACACCAGTCCCCAGACCCCAGTCCCCTCTAGTCCCCTCCAGTCCCCAGACCCCAGTCCCCTCTAGTCCCCTCCAGTCCCCAGACCCCAGTCCCCTCTAGTCCCCTCCAGTCCCCCAGTCCCCAGACCCCAGTCCCTTCCAGTCCCCTCCAGTCCCCCAGACCCCAGTCCCCTCCAGTCCCCAGACCCCAGTCCCCTCTAGTCCCCTCCAGTCCCCCAGTCCCCAGAGCACTCCAGTCCCCAGACCCCAGTCCCCTCTAGTCCCCTCTAGTCCCCTCTAGTCCCCTCCAGTCCCCTCCAGTCCCCCTTTCCCCAGTCCCCTCTAGTCCCCTCCAGTCCCCCAGTCCCCAGACCCCAGTCCCCTCTAGTCCCCTCCAGTCCCCCAGTCCCCAGACTCCAGTCCCCTCTAGTCCCCTCCAGTCCCCAGTCCCCTCTAGTCCCCTTCAGTCCCCCAGTCCCCAGACCCCAGTCCCCTCCAGTCCCCTGTCCCCTCCAGTCCCCCGACCCCAGACCCCTCCAGTCCCCAGACCCCTCCAGTCCCCAGTCCCCTCTAGTCCCCTCCAGTCCCCTGACCCCAGTCCCCTCCAGTCCCCGCCAGTCCCCCAGTCCCCAGACCCCTCTAGTCCCCTCCAGTCCCCCAGTCCCCAGACCCCAGTCCCCTCTAGTCCCCTCCAGTCCCCCAGTCCCCAGATCCCAGTCCCCTCTAGTCCCCTCCAGTCCCCCAGACCCCAGTCCCCTCCAGTCCCCAGACCCCAGTCCCCTCTAGTCCCCTCCAGTCCCCCAGTCCCCAGACCCCTCTAGTCCCCTCCAGTCCCCCAGTCCCCAGAACCCAGTCCCCTCTAGTCACCTTCAGACCCCCAGTCCCCTCCAGTCCCCTGTCCCCTCCAGTCCTCAGACCCCTCCAGTCCCCAGTCCCCTCTTTGTATAGCCTTATCAAAGACACCCTGCTCCGGTCCCCAGACCGCAGTGCCCTCCAGAACCCAGGCCACTCCAGTCCCCAGACACCAGTCCCCAGACCCCAGTCCCCTCTAGTCCCCTCCAGTCCCCAGACCCCAGTCCCCTCTAGTCCCCTCCAGTCCCCAGACCCCAGTCCCCTCTAGTCCCCTCCAGTCCCCCAGTCCCCAGACCCCAGTCCCTTCCAGTCCCCCAGACCCCAGTCCCCTCCAGTCCCCAGACCCCAGTCCCCTCTAGTCCCCTCCAGTCCCTCAGTCCCCAGACCCCTCCAGTCCCCAGACCCCAGTCCCCTCCAGTCCCCAGACCCCAGTCCCCTCTAGTCCCCTCCAGTCCCCCAGTCCCCAGACCCCTCCAGTCCCCAGACCCCAATCCCCTCTAGTCCCCCCAGTCCCCCAGTCCCCAGACCCCAGTCCCCTCTAGTCCCCTCCAGTCCCCTCCAGTCCCCAGTCCCCTCTAGTCCCCTCCAGTCCCCCAGTCCCCAGACCCCAGTCCTCTCTAGTCCCCTCCAGTCCCCCAGTCCCCAGACTCCAGTCCCCTCTAGTCCCCTCCAGTCCCCAGTCCCCTCTAGTCCCCTTCAGTCCCCCAGTCCCCAGACCCCAGTCCCCTCCAGTCCCCTGTCCCCTCCAGTCCCCCGACCCTAGACCCCTTCAGTCCCCAGACCCCTCCAGTCCCCAGTCCCCTCCAGTCCCCAGACCCCAGTCCCTGCCAGTCCCCCAGTCCCCAGACCCCTCTAGTCCCCTCCAGTCCCCCAGTCCCCAGACCCCAGTCCCCTCTAGTCCCCTCCAGTCCCCCAGTCCCCAGACCCCAGTCCCCTCTAGTCCCCTCCAGTCCCCCAGACCCCAGTCCCCAGACCCCAGTCCCCTCTAGTCCCCTCCAGTCCCCCAGTCCCCAGACCCCTCTAGTCCCCTCCTGTCCCCCAGTCCCCAGACCCCAGTCCCCTCTAGTCCCCCAGTCCCCAGACCCCAGTCCCCTCTAGTCCCCTCCAGTCCTTCAGTCCCCAGACTCCAGTCCCCTCTAGTCCCCTCCAGTCCCCAGTCCCCTCTAGTCCCCTTCAGTCCCCCAGTCCCCAGACCCCAGTCCCCTCTAGTCACCTTCAGTCCCCCAGTCCCCTCCAGTCCCCTGTCCCCTCCAGTCCCCAGACCCCTCCAGTCCCGAGTCCCCTCCAGTCCCCCGACCCCAGACCCCTCCAGTCCCCAGACCCCTCCAGTCCCCTCCAGTCCCCCGACCCCAGACCTCTCCTGTCCCCAGTCCTCTCCAGTACCCAGACCCCAGTCCCCTCCAGTCTCCAGTCCCCAGTTTCCAGACCCTACCCTTCTATCCCCTACTCTCTTCTTCTTTCTCCCAGTTCCTTTCTCTATCTCTGCCTACTCTCACTCCTCGCCCCTCCCCCATATCTCTCTCTCTCCCCTTCTCTCTCTGCCACCTCTCTCATTGTCTCCCTCTCCTCTCTCTCTCTCTCTCCTCCCTTGTTTGTCTCTCTCTCTCCCCTTCTCTCTCACTCTCTCTCCTCCTCTCTGCCACCTCTCTCTCATTGTCTCCCTCCTGTCTCTCTCGCGCTCTCTCTCTCTCTCTCTCTCTCTCTCTCTCTCTCTCTCTCTCTCTCTCTCTCTCTCTCTCTCTCTCTCTCTCTCTCTCTCTCTCTCTCTCTCTCTACCACCTCTCCTTCCCTATCTCTGTTGTTTGTCAGAGGTCAGGAGCTCTGTGACAGGCAGAGATCAATTGAGTAGTACCATTATGATTAGGGACTAGGAGTCTTCCTCTGTAGAGAATGGGGAGAGAGATCAGTTGAGTAGTGTTAGGGACTAGGAGTCTTCCTCTGTAGAGAATGGGGAGAGAGATCAGTTGAGTAGTGTTAGGGACTAGGAGTCTTCCTCTGTAGAGAATGGGGAGAGAGATCAGTTGAGTAGTGTTAGGGACTAGGAGTCTTCCTCTGTAGAGAATGGGGAGAGAGATCAGTTGAGTAGTGTTAGGGACTAGGAGTCTTCCTCTGTAGAGAATGGGAGAGAGGTCAGTTGAGTAGTGTTAGGGACTAGGAGTCTTCCTCTGTAGAGAATGGGGAGAGAGATCAGTTGAGTAGTGTTAGGGACTAGGAGTCTTCCTCTGTAGAGAATGGGGAGAGAGATCAGTTGAGTAGTGTTAGGGACTAGGAGTCTTCCTCTGTAGAGAATGGGGAGAGAGATCAGTTGAGTAGTGTTAGGGACTAGGAGTCTTCCTCTGTAGATAATGGGGAGAGAGATCAGTTGAGTAGTGTTAGGGACTAGGAGTCTTCCTCTGTAGAGAATGGGGAGAGAGATCAGTTGAGTAGTGTTAGGGACTAGGAGTCTTCCTCTGTAGAGAATGGGGAGAGAGGTCAGTTGAGTAGTGTTAGGGACTAGGAGTCTTCCTCTGTAGAGAATGGGGAGAGAGATCAGTTGAGTAGTGTTAGGGACTAGGAGTCTTCCTCTGTAGAGAATGGGGAGAGAGATCAGTTGAGTAGTGTTAGGGACTAGGAGTCTTCCTCTGTAGAGAATGGGGAGAGAGATCAGTTGAGTAGTGTTAGGGACTAGGAGTCTTCCTCTGTAGAGAATGGGGAGAGAGGTCAGTTGAGTAGTGTTAGGGACTAGGAGTCTTCCTCTGTAGAGAATGGGGAGAGAGATCAGTTGAGTAGTGTTAGGGACTAGGAGTCTTCCTCTGTAGAGAATGGGGAGAGAGGTCAGTTGAGTAGTGTTAGGGACTAGGAGTCTTCCTCTGTAGAGAATGGGAGAGAGATCAGTTGAGTAGTGTTAGGGACTAGGAGTCTTCCTCTGTAGAGAATGGGGAGAGAGATCAGTTGAGTAGTGTTAGGGACTAGGAGTCTTCATCTGTAGAGAATGGGAGAGAGATCAGTTGAGTAGTGTTAGGGACTAGGAGTCTTCCTCTGTAGAGAATGGGGAGAGAGGTCAGTTGAGTAGTGTTAGGGACTAGGAGTCTTCATCTGTAGAGAATGGGGAGAGAGATCAGTTGAGTAGTGTTAGGGACTAGGAGTCTTCCTCTGTAGAGAATGGGGAGAGAGATCAGTTGAGTAGTGTTAGGGACTAGGAGTCTTCCTCTGTAGAGAATGGGGAGAGAGATCAGTTGAGTAGTGTTAGGGACTAGGAGTCTTCCTCTGTAGAGAATGGGGAGAGAGATCAGTTGAGTAGTGTTAGGGACTAGGAGTCTTCCTCTGTAGAGAATGGGGAGAGAGGTCAGTTGAGTAGTGTTAGGGACTAGGAGTCTTCCTCTGTAGAGAATGGGGAGAGAGGTCAGTTGAGTAGTGTTAGGGACTAGGAGTCTTCCTCTGTAGAGAATGGGGAGAGAGGTCAGTTGAGTTGTGTTAGGGACTAGGAGTCTTCCTCTGTAGAGAATGGGGAGAGAGGTCAGTTGAGTAGTGTTAGGGACTAGGAGTCTTCCTCTGTAGAGAATGGGGAGAGAGGTCAGTTGAGTAGTGTTAGGGACTAGGAGTCTTCATCTGTAGAGAATGGGGAGAGAGATCAGTTGAGTAGTGTTAGGGACTAGGAGTCTTCCTCTGTAGAGAATGGGGAGAGAGATCAGTTGAGTAGTGTTAGGGACTAGGAGTCTTCCTCTGTAGAGAATGGGGAGAGAGATCAGTTGAGTAGTGTTAGGGACTAGGAGTCTTCCTCTGTAGAGAATGGGGAGAGAGGTCAGTAAAGTGTATTTAGCGGGTCAGTAGAAAGTGGGAACATCCAGCATCTTTAAAACACTACAACTAATCACATCTGGATAGGGAGGAAACCACTATTTTAGCCTGCCACCTGTTCAATAGAGTACAGGTTCCAGAGCTGATTTTTGTGTAAATACAGTCTCTATACATGTATACATACTCTATACAGTCTCTATACTCAGAACAGAAAAGACAATACCTGGATAGGTTGGACAGCTGATCATCTGAAAACTGAAAAAACCAAATTTAATACAGCAATGATTTCACGTAATTTACATCAGCTATGAAACACTCAGACTAACCAATGGAACGAGGCTGGAGACAGTCGTCTCTCTGACCTCACTGGGGAGCGGTAGTACTGTATGAACACACACACACACACACACACACACACACACACACACACACACACACACACACACACACACACACACACACACACACACACACACACACACACACACACACACACACACACACACACACACACACACACACACACACACACACACACACACACACACACACTGTGAGTTAATGTACTTTAACAGTTTGGCTTCAGCTCCAGAGGCTGAGACAGAGCCAAAAAGAGAACCTGATTGCCTGTGACTGATGCACAAGCCTGAAGCAAAACAGTGTGTGTGTGAATGTGTGAGTGTGTGAGAGAGTGGTAGAGTGTGTGAGAGTGTGTGTGTGAGAGAGTGTGTGTGAGAGTGTGTGTGTGTGTGTGTGTGTGTGTGTGTGTGTGTGTGTGTGTGTGTGTGTGTGTGTGTGTGTGTGTGTGTGTGTGTGTGTGTGTGTGTGTGTGTGTGTGTGTGTGTGTGAGAGAGAGAGTGTGTGTGTTTGTGTGTGTGTGAGAGAGTGTGTTTGTGTGAGAGTGTGTGTGTGTGTGTGTGTGTGTGTGTGTGTGTGTGTGTGTGTGTGTGTGTGTGTGTGTGTGTGTGTGTGTGTGTGTGTGTGTGTGTGTGTGTGTGTGTGTGTGTGTGTGTGTGTGTGTGTGTGTGTGTGTGTGTGTGTGTGTGTGTGTGTGATTTTATGTTATGCAGAGCTGCAGATATAGGACAACTACAGAGGAGGTAATTAGCTGGTTGGAACAAAGCCATCGACAGAAGCATTAAAGTGACAATAGAATATTTACAGTCTGAGCCTTCAATTCATTCTGCCGTCTGATAGGCTACACATCAGTATGCTGGAGAATGCTCACAACACATTACAGGGAGCCACACTGGAAATTGGTTTGGCACACACATACACATACACCAACGAATGCACGCATGCCTACACACACACACACACACACACACACACACACACACACACACACACACACACACACACACACACACACACACACACACACACACACACACACACACACACACACACACACACACACACACACACACACACACACACACACACACAGTATTTTACAACTAACCTTGTGGGGACACAAAATTCAGTCCCATTCAAAATACAATTTTCCCTAACCATAACTAACCCAAGCTCCTAACCCTAACCCTAACCCTAAACCTAACCCTAGCTCCTAACCCTAACCCTAAAACTAACCCTAGCTCCTAACCCTAAATCTAACCCTATCTCCTAACCCTGACCCTAAAACTAACCCTAGCTCCTAACCCTGACCCTAAAACTAACCCTAGCCCCTAACCCTAAAACGAATCCTAGCCCCTTACCCTAAACCTAACCCTAGCTCCTAACCCTGACCCTAAACCTAACCTTAGCTCCTAACTCTGACCCTAAACCTAACCCTAGCTCATAATCCTTAAATTCTTGTTAATCTAACTGCACGGTCCACTTTACAGTAGCTTTTACAGTGAAAGAATACAATGCTATTGTTTGAGGAGAGTGCACAGTTTTGAACATGAAATGTTACTAATAAACATATTAGGCTTGAAACAAGATTTTGAACAGAAATGCAATGGTTCCTTGGATCAGTCTAAAACTTTGCACATACACTGCTGCCCTCCATTGGATGGTGCCCTCTGCTGCCCTCCATTTGGGTATGTCATTTTAGGCTAAAAGTTTAAAAAGGGGCCAAACCTTAACATATAAAATGTGTTACTCAAGTTCACACAGGCAGTCCTTTCTTGGATAGAGTATGTAAATGATGTCCAGTGATCAAGGCATTAGCATAATAACAGACTCATAGCATGCCATTGTCTTACATTGACATCCCAATTACCGTATCTCATCTCATTATAATCACCTAATGATGTAGACTACACTGTGGTTAAGAGTCGTTTGTGAACTACAAGACAGATTACTGTCAGTATTACAAAACATCCATTCTTAATGAGAGCTCTCTACTCTCGTCTGTTCTCATACCGTCTTGTCTCCTCTCCTTCTCTCCATCCTTCTTCCTCATTCCTCCTCTCCTTCCCTCTTCTCTCCTTCTCTCTTTCTCTCCTTCTCTCCTTCCTCCTTATCTTCTTCTCTCCTCTCCTTCCTCCTTCCTCCTCTACTTCTCTCCTCTCTTTCCTTCTCTTCTTCTCTCCTTCTATCCTTCCTTCTCTCCTTCTCTCTTTCCTTCTCTCCTCTCCTTCTCGCCTTCTCTCTTTCATTCTTTGCTTCCTCCTCTCCTTTTCCTCCCCTTTCGTTATATATTTGGTTAGGCCAGGGTGTGACATGGGTTTATTTAGTTGTGTTTCGAATTGGGGTTTTGTAGGCATTGGGATTGCGGCTGAGTAGGGGTGTCTAGCATAGGCTTGGCTGCCTGAGGCGGTTCTCAATCAGAGTCAGGTGATTGCCGTTGTCTCTGATTGGGAACCATATTTAGGTAGCCTAGGTTTCACTATGTGTTTGTGGGTGATTGTTCCTGTCTCTGTGTTTGTTTTCACTAGATAGGCTGTATAGGTTTTCGCGTTCCGTTTGTTGTTTTGTTACTTAGTATTTTCATGTATTGTTCTATTTTATTAAAGAAAATGAGTAACCACCACGCTGCATTTTGGTCCGACTCTCTTTCAACAGACGAACGCCGTTACAGAAACAACTGTGATGCAGCTGTTCTCACTCTGTGGTGTTATAGTAATAATCACCATGGTTACAGCTGTTCTCACTCTGTGGCTTTATAGTAATAATCACCATGGTTACAGCTGTTCTCACTCTGTGGTGTTATAGTAATAATCACCATGGTTACAGCTGTTCTCACTCTGTGGTGTTATAGTAATAATCACCATGGTTACAGGTGTTCTCACTATGTGGTGTTATAGTAAGAATCACCATGGTTACAGATGTTCTCACGCTGTGGTGTTATAGTAATAATCACCATGGTTACAGATGTTCTCACTCTGTGGTGTTATAGTAATAATCACCATGGTTACAGGTGTTCTCACTCTGTGGTGTTATAGCAATAATCACCATGGTTACAGGTGTTCTCATTCTGTGGTGTTATAGCAATAATCACCATGGTAACAGCTGTTTCCTCCTGCTAATGTTGCTCAGCCAATTCTACGGGATGCTGGCCTTCTAGGCAGAGTTGCAAAGAAAAAGCCATATCTCAGACTGGCCAATAAAAATAAAAGATTAAGATGGGCAAAAGAACACAGACACTGGACAGAGGAACTCTGCCTAGAAGGCCAGCTTCCCGGAGTCACCTCTTCACTGTTGATGTTGAGACTGGTGCTTTGTGGGTACTATTTAATGAAGCTGCCAGTTGAGGACTTGTGAGGAATCTGTTTCTCAAACCTGACACTCTAATGTACTTGTCCTCTTGCTCAGTTGTACACCGGGGCCTCCCACTCCCCTTTCTATTCTGGTTAGAACGAGTTTGCACTGTTCTGTTAAGGGAGTAGTACACAGCGTTGTACGAGATCTTCCGTTTCTTTGCAATTTCTCGCATGGAATAGCCTTCATTTCTCAGAACAAGAATAGTCCGACGAGTTTCAGAAGAAAGCTCTTTGTTCCTGGCCATTTTGAGCCTGTAATCGAACTCACAAATGCTGATGCTCCAGATACTCAACTAGTCTAAAGTTTTCAGCTGTGCTAACATAATTGCAAAAGGGTTTTCTATGATCAATTAGCCTTTTAAAATGATAAACTTGGATTATCTAACACAATGTGCCATTGGAACACAGGAGTGATGGTTGTGGATAATGGGCCTCTGTACTCTTATGTACATAGTCCATAAAAAATCAGCCGTTTCCAGCTACAATCGTCATTTAAAACACTAACAATATCTACACTGTATTTCTGATCAATTTAATGTTATTTTAATATACAAAAAAATGAGCTTTTCTTTAAAAAACAAGGACATTTCTAAGCAAACCCAAACTATTGAACAGTAGTGTATATACAGTAAATGAGGACCTTTCTCTTTGTAGTAAATGTGTGATTGAATAGTCCTATACTGCAGGGCATCCAGAACGCAACAAACACATAAAGACATGTTGACTTTTGCATTTGGTTTGTAAATATCAACAACATCAACATTCACAAGAGTAAGATTATTGATTTATTTAGTAGTCCATAATAAATCATGTAGTTTACTTGTGAGTCAAAGATAACAGGACAGTTCCAGGAGACAGATGGGTCCAGAGTAACTGGATGAGTAATTCCTTGGTATGGCTTTAGCTCAGCAGGCTACACTGTCATACCAGGTGGTCATACCAGGTGGTCATACCAGGTGGTCACACCAGGTGGTCATACCAGGTGGTCATACCAGGTGGTCACACCAGGTGGTCATACCAGGTGGTCACACCAGGTGGTCATACCAGGTGGTCATACCAGGTGGTCATACCAGGTGGTCACACCAGGTGGTCATACCAGGTGGTCACACCAGGTGGTCACACCAGGTGGTCATACCAGGTGGTCATACCAGTAGTCTTCAGTAGTTCTGAGAAAACAACCAACAGGTAGGGGGGAGGAAAGAGACATTCTAAGAGACATTCTAAGAGACATTCTAAGAGACATTGACATAAAAGTGCTGTCACATAGAAGAAATACAATACTAAGGAATACATGTAGATATGCATATAGATACACATTTAATGATGTTGAATAAATGCTGTGATACGCACGCACACACACACACATACACACGCACACACACACACACACATACACACACACACACACACACACACACACACACACACACACACACACACACACACACACACACACACACACACACACACACACACACACACACACACACACACACACACACACACACACACACACACACACGTAAGATCTGCTTGGCTTAACTCTGTCAGTGTTGGCTCAGGAGGACCTGGTATTTCCCCCAACGATAAATACACAAACTCACTACATTTTAAATGCAACTCATTTTTCAAGGCATTACACTTCTGTCATTGGAGATGGCTTTGTGTTGATGGGCTATAGATGGGTTTGCTCCATATAACTAGCTCTGACACGAGGAGTCAGGAACCCCTCTAAATGTGTAACATTCCATATTCCTGACAGGTCCACTAATCATTGGGTTGAACCAAAACAGAGGTAATAGGTGAGGACCAAATTGATACCAAATTACCCCTAATAATCACCCCCTGAAGGTAATTAACGCCTGGGCAGTGTCATGTGTGTGTTTTTGAGTGTGTGTATTTTAGTGAGGGCGGCTGGGCTAATTGGTCGCTAATTAAAGGGAAGTGCACCCAGCTGCATCTGGACAGACACAACAGACACAATGGGCTTGTTGGACATTGCAGAGCACATAGCAGATGACTGCCGACTGACTGATCTGCAAATAATTTTGCATCATAAATAAATACTCATTATTACACACACACACACACACACACACACACACACACACACACACACACACACACACACACACACACACACACACACACACACACACACACACACACACACACACACACACACACACACACACACACACACACACACACACACACACACACACACACACACACACACACACACACACAGTGAAACATGCGCACACACGGTGAAAGACACACACAGTGAAAGACACACACACACACAGTGAAAGACACACACACTGAGACACACCCGTGGTATTACTTCAGTAGTTTTTGGGGGAATGTGTAATTTACTTTGCTATGTGAACTTTTACTTCACTACATCCCTAAAGAAAATGATACACTTTTTACTCAATACATTTTCCCTGACACCTAAAAGTACTTGTTACATTTTGACCGGAAAATGGTCCAATTCACACACTTATCAAGAGAACATCCCTTGTCATCTCTACTGCCTCTGATCTGGTGGACTCACTAAACAGAGAGCATCCCTGGTCATCTACTGCCTCTGATCTGATAGACTCACTAAACAGAAAACATCCCTTGTCATCTCTACTGCCTCTGATCTGGAGGACTCACTAAACAGAGAACATCCCTAGTCATCTCTACTGCCTCTGATCTGGAGGACTCACTAAACAGAGAACATCCCTGGTCATCTCTACTGCCTCTGATCTGGTGGACTCACTAAACAGAGAACATCCCTGGTCATCTCTACTGTCTCTGATCTGAAGGACTCACTAAACAGAGAACATCCCTGGTCATCTCTACTGCCTCTGATCTGGTGGTCTCACTAAACAGAGAACATCCCCAGTCATCTCTACTGCCTCTGATCTGGAGGACTCACTAAACAGAGAACATCCCTGGTCATCTCTACTGCCTCTGATCTGGAGGACTCACTAAACAGAGAACATCCCTGGTCATCTCTACTGCCTCTGATCTGGAGGACTCACTAAACAGAGAACATCCCTGGTCATCTCTACTGCCTCTGATCTGGAGGACTCACTAAACAGAGAACATCCCTGGTCATCTCTACTGCCTCTGATCTGGAGGACTCACTAAACAGAGAACATCCCTGGTCATCTCTACTGCCTCTGATCTGGAGGACTCACTAAACACAAATGCTTTGCTATCAATATACATATATTTTTTAAAGTGGTGCCATCTGGTTTGCTTTATTTAAGGAATTTGAAATGATTTATACTTTTACTTTCAATACTTAAGTATATTTAAAACCAAATAGCTGTAGACTTTTACTCAAGTAGTATTTAACTGGGTGACTCACTCTTACTGGAGTCATTTTCTATTAAGGTGTCTTTACTACTTTTACTCAAGTATGATAATTGGGTTCTCAAACACACGCACGCACGCACGCACGCACGCACGCACGCACACACACACACACACACACACACACACACACACACACACACACACACACACACACACACTAAAACACATTCACACACAGAGTATAAACTGCAAGGCAGAATGTGGGTGTGATTGAGAAGTGGGGAGCAGGGAGGGAAAATACTATTGTGGGTGAATAACTCAAAGAAGATCATTGCTGTGTGTGTGTGTGTGTGTGTGTGTGTGTGTGTGTGTGTGTGTGTGTGTGTGTGTGTGTGTGTGTGTGTGTGTGTGTGTGTGTGTGTGTGTGTGTGTGTGTGTGTGTGTGTGTGTGTGTGCCCACGTGTGCGTGTGTGGACCTGTTTAACTATACTTGTGGGGACCAGAATAGTAAACTAACAGAAATTGACCAAATGGGGACATTTTGTTGGTCCCCACGAGGTCAAATGCTATTTCTAGAGGGTTTAGGGTTAAAGTTAGAATTAGGTTTAGAGTTAGAATTAGGTTAACTTTTAAGCTTTCTGCCACTATCAGATATGTCTCTGTCTTTGGAAATGTTCTTGTTACTTTCAACCTCATGCTAATCGCATTAGCCTACATTAACTCAACCATCCCGCAGAGGACCCACCAATCCTGAAGAAGTTTATACTTATTCGGAAGTTTGGATGAATGAGGTGCCCAAAGTCTTCAGGCCCAGAAGCTAGGATATGCATATTGTAGTATTGGATAGAAAACATTCTAAAGTTTCCAAAACTGTTGAAATAATGTCTGTGAGTATAACAGAACTGATATGTCAGGCAAAAATCCGAGGGCAAAATCTGAGGACAATCCATCCATCAGCTCACCCTTGATTTCTATGGCTGTCAATGGACATATAAAAGGAAGACCTCCCAGGTTGCAGTTCCTAGGGCTTCCACTAGATGTCAACAGTCCTTAGAAAGAGTTTCAGGCTTGATTTTTGAAAAACGAGCTAGAATTTGTAGTTTTAGTAAGTGGCTCTCATTTTGGCTGTGGTGTTTATTCCGCGTTCTGGTGAGTGTGCGTCCTTCACTATTTATCTCTGGTATCTCCGTCTTAAATTATATAGTTTTTTACATATTAGGGTACCTGAGGATTTATTAGGAACATTGTTTGATTTGTTTGGAAGAAGTTTATTGGTAACTTGCGGGATTCATTTGTATGCATTTTGAATGAGGGAAACTGGTGGATTACTGAGTCTAGCGCGCCAATGAAACAGACTTTTTTGGGATATAAAGAAAGACTATTGAACAACAGGACCACTTGTTATGTAGCTGGGACTGTTGTGATTGCAACCAGATGAAGCGCTTCAAAGGTAAGTGATTTATTTTATCGCTCTTTCTGACTTTCATGGCGCCTCTGCTTGGTTGGAAAATGTATGTAATGGTCGGGGAGGTGACCAAGAACCTTATGGTCACTCTGAAAGAGCTCTAGAGTTCCTCTGTGGAGATGGGAGAACCTTCCAACAGTACAACTATCTCTGCAGCGCTCCATCAATCAGGCCTTTATGAGAGAGTGACCAGACGGAAGCCACTCCTCAGTAAAAGGCACATGACAGCCAAAGCACACAGCCAAGACAATGGGTTGCCCAGCCAGAGCCCGGACATGAACCCGGTCGAACAGAGCTTGAGAGGATCAGCAGAGAAGAAACTACCCAAATACAGGAGTGCAAATCTTGTAGCGCCAATCAGGCCTTTATGGTAGAGTGACCAGACAGAAGCCGCTCTTCAGTAGAAGGCACATGACTAAAGATTCTCAGACCATGAGAAACAAGATTCTCTGGTCTGATGAAACCAAGATTGAACTCTTTGGCCTGAATGACAAGCATCACATCTGGAGGAAACCTGGCACCATCCCTACGATGAAGCATGGTGGTGACAGCACCATGCGGCAGGGATGTTTTTCAGCGACAGGGACTGGGAGACTAGTCAGGATCAAGGCAAAGATGAACGGAGGGCTCAGGACTTCAGACTGGGGCAAAGGTTCAACTGCCAAAAGGACAACAACCCTAAGCACACAGCAAAGACAATGCAGGAGTGGCTTCGAGACAAGTCTCTGAATGTCCTTGAGGGGCATAGCCAGAGACCGGACTTGAACCCGACCGAACATCTTTCGAGAGACCTGAAAATAGCTGTACATTTATAGAGAAGAATGGGAGAAACTACCCAAAATCAAGTATGCCAAGCTTGTAAAGTCATTCCCAAGAAGACTCAAGGTTGTAATCGCTGCCAAATGTGCTTCAACAAAGTGCTGAATAAAGGGTCTGAATACTTATGTAAATATTCTTTTTTTTTTTTTTTTCATAAAAATTAGCAAAGGATTATAAAACCCGTTTATGCTTTGTCATTATGGGGTATTGTGTGTAGATTGACGAAAGAAGAAATGATTTAATACATGTTAGAGTAAGGCTAGAGAAGGATAATTTTGCTGGACCCCAGAAAGAGTAGGCTTGGCAGCAGCTAATGGTGATCCATAATAAACACAACTACAAATACATTTCCTGCGGTCATTTTAAGGGGACACATTTAAATGTCTTGGAATGGCCTAGTCAAAACACAGACCTCAATCCAATTGAGAATCTGTGGTATGAGTTAAAGATTGCTGTACACCAGCGTATCCCATCCAACTTGAAGGAGCTGGAGCAGTTTTGCCTTGATGAATGGGCAAATATCCAAGTGGTGAGATATGCCAAGCTAATAGAGACATGTCCATAATCTTCCGGACCCTGTAGATAGGTGCGCCCTCGACAAGGACGGGGGGAGACGAACGGGGGCGCGAAGAAAAGGCTTGACACAGGAGACATGGAAGACTGGGTGGACGCGACGAAGATGTCGCGGAAGAAGAAGTCGCACTGCGACAGGATTAACGACCTGAGAAATACGGAACGGACCAATGAAATGCGGGGTCAATTTGCGAGAAGCTGTCGTAAGGGGAAGGTTACGAGTGGAGAGCCATACTCTCTGACCGCGACAATACCTAGGACTCTTAGTCCTACGCTTATTAGCGGCTCTCACAGTCTGCGCCCTATAACGGCAAAGTGCAGACCTGACCCTCTTCCAGGTGCGCTCACAACGTTGGACAAAAGCCTGAGCGGAGGGAACGCTGGACTCGGCGAGCTGGGACGAGAACAGAGGAGGTTGGTACCCGAGGCTACTCTGAAAAGGAGATAGCCCGGTCGCAGAAGAAGGAAGCGAGTTGTGAGCGTATTCTGCCCAGGGGAGCTGTTCTGCCCAAGACGCAGGGTTTCGAAAGGAAAGACTGCGTAAGATGCGACCAATAGTCTGATTGGCCCGTTCAGCTTGACCGTTAGACTGGGGATGAAAACCGGAAGAGAGACTGACGGAAGCCCCAATCAAACGACAAAACTCCCTCCAAAATTGAGACGTGAATTGCGGACCCCTGTCCGAAATGGCGTCTGACGGAAGGCCATGAATTCTGAACACATTCTCAATGATGATTTGTGCCGTCTCTTTAGCGGAAGGAAGCTTAGCGAGGGGAATAAAATGAGCCGCCTTAGAGAACCTATCGACAACCGTTAGAATAACAGTCTTCCCCGCTGACGAAGGCAGACCGGTAAAAAAGTCTAAGGCGATGTGAGACCACGGTCGAGAGGGAATGGAAAGCGGTCTGAGACGACCGGCAGGAGGAGAGTTACCGGACTTAGTCTGCGCGCAGTCCGAACAAGCAGCCACGAAACGACGCGTGTCACGCTCCTGAGTAGGCCACCAAAAACGCTGGCGAATAGAAGCAAGCGTACCCCGAACGCCGGGGTGGCCGGCTAACTTGGCAGAGTGAGCCCACTGAAGAACGGCCAGACGAGTAGAAATGGGAACGAAAAGAAGGTTCCTAGGACAAGCGCGCGGCGACGGAGTGTGAGTGAGTGCTTGCTTTACCTGCCTCTCAATTCCCCAGACAGTCAACCCGACAACACGCCCCTCAGGGAGAATCCCCTCGGGGTCGGTAGAGGCTACAGAAGAACTGAAGAGACGGGATAAAGCATCAGGCTTGGTGTTCTTAGAGCCCGGACGATAAGAAATAACGAACTCGAAACGAGCGAAAAACAACGCCCAACGTGCCTGACGCGCATTGAGTCGTTTGGCAGAACGGATGTACTCAAGGTTCTTATGGTCAGTCCAAACGACAAAAGGAACGGTCGCCCCCTCCAACCACTGTCGCCATTCGCCTAGGGCTAAGCGGATGGCGAGCAGTTCGCGGTTTCCCACATCATAGTTACGTTCCGACGGCGACAGGCGATGAGAAAAATACGCGCAAGGGTGGACCTTATCGTCAGAATGGGAGCGCTGGGACAGAATGGCTCCCACGCCTACCTCTGACGCGTCAACCTCGACAATGAATTGTCTAGAGACGTCAGGTGTAACAAGGATAGGAGCGGATGTAAAACGCTTCTTGAGGAGATCAAAAGCTCCCTGGGCGGAAACGGACCACTTAAAGCACGTCTTGACAGAAGTAAGGGCTGTGAGAGGAGCTGCCACTTGACCGAAATTACGAATGAAACGCCGATAGAAATTTCGTGAAACCGAGAAAGCGCTGCAGCTCGACACGTGACTTAGGGACGTGCCAATCGCTGACAGCATGGACCTTAGCGGGATCCATCTGAATGCCTTCAGCGGAAATAACAGAACCGAGAAATGTGACGGTGGAGACATGAAAAGCGCACTTCTCAGCCTTCACGTAGAGACAATTCTCTAAAAGACGCTGGAGGACACGTTGAACGTGCTGAACATGAATCTGCAGTGACGGTGAAAAAATCAGGATATCGTCAAGGTAAACGAAAACAAAGATGTTCAGCATGTCTCTCAGTACATCATTCACTAATGCCTGAAAGACAGCTGGAGCATTAGCGAGACCGAACGGCAGAACCCGGTATTCAAAATGCCCTAACGGAGTGTTAAACGCCGTTTTCCACTCGTCCCCCTCCCTGATGCACACGAGATGGTAAGCGTTACGAAGGTCCAACTTAGTAAAGAACCTGGCTCCCTGCAGAATCTCAAAGGCTGAAGACATAAGGGGAAGCGGATAACGATTCTTAACCGTTATGTCATTCAACCCTTGATAATCCACGCAGGGGCGCAGGGTACCGTCCTTTTTCTTAACAAAAAAAAACCCCGCTCCGGCGGGAGAGGAAGATGGGACTACGGTACCGGCGTCGAGAGCAACAGACAGATAATCTTCGAGAGCCTTACGTTCGGGAGCCGACAGAGAGTATAGTCTACCCCGGGGGGGAGTGGTACCCAGAAGGAGATCAATACTACAATCATACGACCGGTGAGGAGGAAGGGAGGTGGCCCTGGACCGACTGATGACCGTGCGCAGATCATGATATTCCTCCGGCACCCCTGTCAAATCACCAGGCTCCTCCTGTGAAGAAGGGGCAGAAGAAACAGGAGGGATAGCAGACATTAAACATTTCACATGACAAGAAACGTTCCAGGAGAGGATAGAATTACTAGACCAATTAATAGAAGGATTATGACACACTAGCCAGGGATGACCCAAAACAACAGGTGTAAAAGGTGAACGAAAAATAAAAAAAGAAATGGTTTCACTATGATTACCAGAGACAGTGAGGGTTAAAGGTAGCGTTTCACATAATATCCTGGGGAGAGGACTACCATCCAAGGCGAACATGGCCGTGGGCTCCCCTAACTGTCTGAGAGGAATGTCATGTTCCCGAGCCCAGGCTTCGTCCATAAAACAGCCCTCTGCCCCAGAGTCTATCAAGGCACTGCAGGAAGCTGCCGAACCGGTCCAGCGTAGATGGACCGACAAGGTAGTACAGGATCTTGACGGAGAGACCTGAGTAGTAGCGCTCACCAGTAGCCCTCCGCTTACTGATGAGCTCTGGCCCTTTACTGGACATGAAATGACATAAGGTGAATGCACCAATTTGTAAGTCGCTCTGGATAAGAGCGTCTGCTAAATGACTTAAATGTAATGTAAATAATGACCAGCGGAACCGCAATAGAGACAGAGGCGGTTGGTGATTCTCCGTTCCCTCTCCTTAGTCGAGATGCGAATACCCCCCAGCTGCATGGACTCAACACCTGAGCCAGTGGGGGGAGATGGTAGTGATGCGGAGAGGGGGGACACTGTTAACGCGAGCTCTCTTCCACGAGCTCGGTGACGAAGATCTACCCGTCGTTCTATGCGAATGGCGAGTTCAATCAAAGAATCCACGCTGGAAGGAACCTCCCGGGAGAGAATCTCATCCTTAACCTCAGCGTGGAGACCCTCCAGAAAACGAGCGAGCAACGCCGGCTCGTTCCAGTCACTGGAGGCAGCAAGAGTGCGAAACTCTATAGAGTAATCCGTTATGGATCGATTACCTTGACATAGGGAAGCCAGGGCCCTGGAAGCTTCTTTCCCAAAAACTGAACGATCAAAACCCGTATCATCTCCTCTTTAAAGTTCTGATACTCGTTAGTACACTCAGCCCTTGCCTCCCAGATTGCCGTGCCCCACTCACGAGCCCGTCCAGTAAGGAGAGATATCACGTAGGCGATACGAGCTCTACCCCTTGAGTATGTGTTGGGCTGGAGAGAGAACACAATATCACACTGGGTGAGAAACGAGCGGCATTCAGTGGGCTGCCCAGAGTAACACGGTGGGTTATTAATTCTGTGCTCCGGAGACTCGGAAGCCCTGGAAGTAGCTGGTGGATCGAGACGGAGATTGTGAAAATGTTTTGAGAGGTCGGAGACCTGAGCGGCCAGGGTCTCAACGGCATGCGGTAGGGTAGGCGCGGGCCGTAGCGGACAGAGACACCTGCTCACACGCAGCATCTGATGAAAAGGCAAAACACGACAGGACGGAACAAGGGCACAGCAAACAAGAATCCGACAAGGACAGAGGCAGAAACCGAGAGAGAAATAGAGACCTAATCAGAGGGCAAAATAGGGGACAGGTGTGAGAGAGTAAACGAGGTCGTTAGGAGAATGAGGAACAGCTGGGAGCAGGAACGGAACGATAGAGAGAGAGAGGGAAAGAGAGAGAGAAAGAAACCTAATACGACCAGCAGGGGGAAACGAAGAGAAGAGAAAGCACAGGGACAAGACATGACAATACAATACATGACATGGAGAGGATTCTATTAAAGAACACCCTGTATTTGAGCCTGTAAAGGGGGCTTTACTATTCTTAGATTGCGGAATGACTTTTGCTTCCCAGGCCTGAGGGCACACACTTTCTAGTAAGCTTAAATTTAAGATATGGCAAATAGGGTGGCACTATCATCCGATACTATCCTCAGTAATTGTCCATCCAAGTTGTCAGACCCCGGTGACTTGTTATTGTTGATATACAACAATAATTTTGTAAATTCTCCCAGTCACATGACATTCCTGGGGCAGCAGGTAGCCTAGTCGTTAGCGCATTGGGCATTGGGCCAGTAACCAAAACATTTCTAGATCAAATCCCTAAGCTGACAAGGTAGAAATCTGTTATTCTGCCCCTGAACAAGGCAGTTAACCCAATGTTCCTAGGCCGTCATTGTAAATAGGAATATGTTCTTAACTGACTTTCCTTGTTAAATAAAAAAAATCTTCCCTTCCTAAATCTCTACCTCCTCTTTCCACCCTTTCTGATTCCTTAGCTCTTCTCTCCTCCCTTTCACCTTTTCTGGCTCCTCTCTCCTCTCTTTTACCTTTTCTGGCTCCTCTCTCCTCTCTTTCACCTTTTCTGGCTCCTCTCTCCTCTCTTTCACCTTTTCTGGCTCCTCTCTCCTCTCTTTCACCATTTCTGGCTCCTCTCTCCTCCCTTTCACCATTTCTGGCTCCTCTCTCCTCTCTTTCACCATTTCTGGCTCCTCTCTCCCCCCTTTCACCATTTCTGGCTCTTCTCTCCTCCCTTTCACCATTTCTGGCTCCTCTCTCCTCTCTTTCACCATTTCTGGCTCCTCTCTTTCACCATTTCTGATTCCTTAGATCCTCTCTCCTTCCTTTTAACCTTCCAAAGTTCCTCCTCTTTTTATAGCAGAACCAAGGCTGTTCTAATTTACCCTATCAGAGGCTGTAGCTCCTCTGTCCTCGCCTGTGGCACAGAACCACCTACTGTGTGTGTGTCTGAAATATGACTGCATGGTTTAGAGAGAGAGAAAGAGAGAGAGCAAGATGGAGAGAGAAAGAGAGCAAGAGAGAGAGAGGGAGAGAGAGGGAGAGAGAGACACACACAGAGAGAGAGAGAGGGAGAGAGAGGAAGAGAGAGAGAGAGAGAGAGGGGGAGAGAGAGAGCGAGAGAGAGCAGGAGAGAGAGAGCGAGCTGGAGAGAGCGAGAGAGGAAGAGAGAGAGAGAGAGAGCGAGTGCCCATGGCGAGAGTGAGAACAGAAAGGGAACAGAGCTAGACAGAACTCTCTAAATCACCTAACTCATGTCCTTATTGAATTCTCCACTAATTGTCTGGAAGGGTCTGCATTCAGGTGTGGAATAATTCTGGACGGCCGCAGCACTGAATTTCTACTGCTGTTTTCCCTATGGTCCTGCTGTAATGCCCGGGGTGTAGTGGAGGAAGAAGTCAGACGCAGGAAACAGAGAGTTCAGAGTAGCGATACTTCTTTATTCACCACACAGGTGAAAACGACGCCACTCAAATAAATGCCCCAAAACACAGGGGAACTAAACAGTCCCAAACAACACACGTACACGAACAACCGTGACTTACAGGCGTGCACAAGAGTACATATAAAACAATCCCGCACACCCAGCAGGCGGGCCAGCTGGATAATAAAGCCCAAACAATGAACGTAACTAAACACAGGTGTAACTAATAAACAGACAAGGGGGGGGAATTAGTGGCAGCTAGTAAGCCGGTGACGACGACCGCCGAGCGCCACCCGAACAGGAAGGGGAGCCACCTTCGGTAGGAGTCGTGACACCTGCTCACAATATCAGACATAACAGAGCTTTGAATCCAGAGTCCACCTCTTACACACAGTAGTGAAGACCATTGGGAAGCGGTGGCACTGTCCAATATGATTTTTTTCTACAGACCAGAAGACATCACCTCATTTCACCTTTTAATTTTGGATGGGCTAACAAATTTCTACAGTTCTGCATTATTTTACCTTTATTTAACTAGGCAAGTCAGTTAAGAACAAATTCTTATTTTCAATGACGGTCTAGGAACAGTGGGTTAACTGCCTGATCAGGGGCAGAAAAACAGATTTGTACCTTGTCAGCTCGGGGGTTTGAACTTGCAACCTTCCGGTTACTAGTCCAACGCTCTAACCACTGGGCTACCCTGCCACCTCTACACTCTAACCACTGGGCTACCCTGCCGCCTCTACACTCTAACCACTAGGCTACCCTGCCGCCCCATTAATCAGAGCATCTGCTGAAACACATTAGCTTGCCCGCCTAAAAACAAAAAGCTGAAATGAAGTGACCTCTTTTTAAATATATTTGAAAAATAATCAGAGTGTTTTCCAATGTTCCTGAACTTAGAATTTCATTGGAAGTTATTGTCATATACGGCAGAGCACCCAGCTAATAAAGTGAGATAGCACACCTGGTATTACTACTCCACACCTGGTATCTACTCCACACCTGGTATCTACTCCACACATGGTGTCTACTCATATATATATATACATATATACATATATATTACATATATATTCCATTTTGCAGACGCTTTTATCCAAAGCGACTTACAGTCATGTGTGCATACATTCTACGTATGGGTGGTCCCAGGAATCGAACCCACTACCCTGGCGTTACAAGCGCCATGCTCTACCAACTGAGCTACAGAAGGACCACACCTGGTATCTACTCAACACCTGGTGTCTACTCCACACCTGGTATTACTACTCCACACCTGGTATCTACTCCACACCTGGTGTCTACTCCACACCTGGTATCTACTCCACACCTGGTGTCTACTCCACACCTGGTATCTACTCCACACCTGGTGTCTACTCCACACCTGGTGTCTACTCCACACCTGGTATTACTACTCCACACCTGGTATTACTACTCCACACCTGGTATCTACTCCACACCTGGTATCTACTCCACACCTGGTATTACTACTCCACACCTGGTATTACTACTCCACACCTGGTGTCTACTCCACACCTGGTGTCTACTCCACACCTGGTATTACTACTCCACACCTGGTATCTACTCCACACCTGGTATCTACTCCACACCTGGTATTACTACTCCACACCTGGTATTACTACTCCACACCTGGTATTACTACTCCACACCTGGTATCTACTCCACACCTGGTGTCTACTCCACACCTGGTATCTACTCCACACCTGGTGTCTACTCCACACCTGGTGTCTACTCCACACCTGGTATTACTACTCCACACCTGGTATCTACTCCACACCTGGTATTACTACTCCACACCTGGTATTACTACTCCACACCTGGTATCTACTCCACACCTGGTATCTACTCCACACCTGGTGTCTACTCCACACCTGGTATTACTACTCCACACCTGGTATCTACTCCACACCTGGTATCTACTCCACACCTGGTATTACTACTCCACACCTGGTATCTACTCCACACCTGGTGTCTACTCCACACCTGGTATTACTACTCCACACCTGGTATCTACTCCACACCTGGTGTCTACTCCACACCTGGTATCTACTCCACACCTGGTGTCTACTCCACACCTGGTATTACTACTCCACACCTGGTATTACTACTCCACACCTGGTATCTACTCCACACCTGGTATCTACTCCACACCTGGTGTCTACTCCACACCTGGTATCTACTCCACACCTGGTATCTACTCCACACCTGGTATTACTACTCCACACCTGGTATCTACTCCACACCTGGTATCTACTCCACACCTGGTATCTACTCCACACCTGGTATTACTACTCCACACCTGGTATTACTACTCCACACCTGGTATCTACTCCACACCTGGTATCTACTCCACACCTGGTATTACTACTCCACACCTGGTATCTACTCCACTCCTGGTATCTACTCCACGCCTGGTATCTACTCCACACCTGGTATAAATCAAATCAATACAATACAAATCAATACAATACAACACAATACAATACAACACAATACAATACAATACAAATCAATACAATACAA
This sequence comes from Oncorhynchus gorbuscha, assembly GCF_021184085.1. Classification (NCBI taxonomy): domain Eukaryota; kingdom Metazoa; phylum Chordata; class Actinopteri; order Salmoniformes; family Salmonidae; genus Oncorhynchus; species Oncorhynchus gorbuscha. The sequence continues at coordinate 13,792,238 of NC_060195.1, read as the reverse complement.
TACAATACAATACAATACAATACAATACAAATCAATACAATACAAATCAATACAATACAATACAAATCAATACAATAAAATACAATACAATACAATACAATACAAATCAATACAATACAATACAAATCAATACAATACAATACAAATCAATACAATACAATACAATACAAATCAATACAATACAATACAAATCAATACAATACAAATCAATACAATACAATACAATACAATACAATACAATACAAATCAATACAATACAATTACAATAGGCAGTAGCATGCATGCTATGTATAAGCATTTCGCTACACCCGCAATAACATCTACTAAATATGTGTATGTGACCAATAACATTAGATTTGATTTGATTTATAGGTAACCTGCACAGTACCACCAGATGTCAAATGAATGACAGAGTTTCAACTATTCATGAACTGTTCTCTGGGTCTGAATAATTAGTTGCCTTGAGACTCCCAGCCAGTTAAACAATGTCGCCAGAGATCAGCCCAACATACTTGCAGCACAGTACACTCTAGTTTCAAGATTCAAGTTTTATTAGTCTTATGTATGGGATACACATGGTATATACCGTCCAATCAAATGCTTACCTGCTGGTTCCTTCTGGACGATGGGAACAACAATAACAACTAGTTTTTTACAATCACATTGGCACTAATTTTCGGAACCTTGATGTCATTTTTCAAAACTCTAGACACAAAAATCACAACCAATGATCAAAATGCATTTTTTTCCAATTGCTTGGATACAATATACATAAAGCTAAGATCACCTGTTCAAAATAACACAACATCGAAGTCTTATTACACATTACATCTGAGATGACTGTCTATTCATTTCATTACAATGATCTAACTATCAATTCACACATTACATCTGAGATGACTGTCTATTCATTTCATTACAATGATCTAACTATCAATTGATACAACTGCTCAAAATGCTAAGTAACTGTTGCATTACTGTTAATGCATAGTTTTATGGAAACTGACAAACAATATTCCATGTTTAGATCATGAAAGTTTCAGTATAACGAGATCCATTGACACCAATAACCGTGGAACATGAACCAATTGGACTACATTATCTATGGATGTAATATTTCATCATCATTCTTTATCAGACACTGTTTCTATGGTCCCATGTACTGTGAGTGTGTGTGTGTGTGTGTGTGTATGGGGGGGTGTGTGTGTGTGTGTGTGTGTGTGTGTGTGTGTGTGTGTGTGTGTGTGTGTGTGTGTGTGTGTGTGTGTGTGTGTGTGTGTGTGTGTGTGTGTGTGTGTGTGTGTGTGTGTGTGTGTGTGAGTGAGTGAGTGAGTGTGAGTGAGTGAGTGGATGTGTGTACATGTGGATGAGTGTATGTCTGTGGGTGTGTGTGTGAGTGAGTGCATGTGCTCTAATATGTGGAGAATCAGTGCAGGTGGTCAGTTCAGTTCAAGTGTTCAGCAGTCTGATGGCTTGTAGAAACTGTCCCTGAGCCTGTTGGTATCAGACCTCATGCTCCAATACTGTCTGCCCGACTAGAGGGAGTGAACAGCTCGTGGATGGAGTGTGTGAGATCCTTGATCATGATATGGGCTTTCCTCAGGCACTGTTTCAAGTATACGTCCTGGATTTGTGGGAGCACGGTCTCAGTGATGAACTGGGCTGTCTTTTCCAACCGCTGAAGGGCGTTGCGGTCGTGGATCGAGCAATTTCCGTACCAGACCGCGATGCAACCGATCAGGACACTCAATGGTGCGTCCTGACCGGTTGGAGAGGACCCAGGGTGGTATGATGAATTCATTCAGCTGCCTTAGGAAGCAGAGACGCTGCTGAGACGCTGCTGAGACGCTGTTGAGACGCTGCTGAGACGCTGTTGAGACGTTGCTGAGATGCTGCTGAGACGCTGCTGAGACGCTGCTGAGACGCTGTTGAGACGTTGCTGAGATGCTGCTGAGTGGCTGCTGAGACGCTGCTGAGACGCTGCTGAGATGCTGCTGAGACGCTGTTGAGACGTTGCTGAGATGCTGCTGAGTGGCTGCTGAGACGCTGCTGAGACGCTGCTGAGATGCTGCTGAGACGCTGTTGAGACGTTGCTGAGATGCTGCTGAGTGGCTGCTGAGACGCTGCTGAGACGCTGCTGAGACGCTGTTGAGACGTTGCTGAGATGCTGCTGAGTGGCTGCTGAGAGGATGCTGAGAGGCTGCTGAGATGCTGCTGAGAGGCTGCTGAGAGGCTGCTGAGAGGATGCTGAGAGGATGCTGAGAGGCTGCTGAGATGCTGCTGAGTGGCTGCTGAGAGGCTGCTGAGAGGCTGCTGAGAGGCTGCTGAGAGGATGCTAAGAGGCTGCTGAGATGCTGCTGAGTGGCTGCTGAGAGGCTGCTGAGAGGCTGCTGAGACGCTGCTGAGAGGCTGCTGAGAGGCTGCTGAGAGGATGCTGAGAGGATGCTAAGAGGCTGCTGAGATGCTGCTGAGAGGATGCTGAGAGGCTGCTGAGAGGCTGCTGAGAGGATGCTGAGAGGCTGCTGAGAGGATGCTGAGACGCTGCTGAGACGCTGCTGAGAGGCTGCTGAGAGGATGCTGAGAGAATGCTGAGAGGCTACTGAGACTCTTCCCTCTTCTGCTTCCTGAAGTCAACAATCAAGTGATTCCGGGAGGGAGGGAGGGAGGTAGGGAAGAACAGAGGTGAGGGGAGAAGAGAGAAAGGAAAGAAGGAAGGAAGGAAGGAAAGGAAGGAAGGAAGGAAGGAAGGAAGGAAGGAAGGAAGGAAGGAAGGAAGGAAGGAAGGAAGGAAGGAAGAACAGAGGTGGGGAGAGATTCTATTATCTCTAGTGTACTGGGCATTGTGTAGAGATTTTATTAGCTCTAGTGTACTGGGCATTGTGTAGAGATTCTATTATCTCTTGTACAAAGTGTAATTGTACCGTAGGGGGGTACAGTGTTATCGGGGTGCCAGCATCCCTCTCTGGGAGTAGTGGAGTGTGGTAATCTACCACACCATCTCATTATGCTGTAAACCCCCGGCAGCTGCTCGCATTAGACTTGTATTACATGGTGGTGCTCACAGCTGTTCATAATACTACAGGATGGCAGGGAGGGGAACAAAGACAGACAGACACAAAGACAGACCATTTTTTGTCCCAAATGGCACTCTTTTTTTTAGTACACTACTTTTGACCAGGGAACATGTAGCTCTGGTCAAAAGTAGTGCACTGTGTGGGGAATAAGGTGCCATTTGGAATGAGGTCTTAGATAGATCCACATAGCAAGTGTCTCCCATCATAACTAAGGTGTTTTTTGTTGTTGTTGTTTTTTCATTGAATATCTGAAACATACAATATACTTGCAAGTGAAGCCGCTCAACAACTACATCACACCAGTCATCCAACAGACTCCCATTCAGAGCGACACACAGAAGCATCCAGGGTTAATGCCCTGCTCAAGGACACGTTGACAGATTTCCCACCAGGCCAAAAAACGTGAACCAGAACCCTCCAAGATCCCCCCACAGTTCCCCAATAGCTGTCCCTCAACCATTCGAGACCCCTCCCACAGTCCCCCCCAAGAATAAACAAGTAAAAAAAAATAATAATAATACAACGAATTCCATTCCCCAACCCCAAGAACCCCCAATGCACCAACCCCAAGAACCCCCAATGCACCAACCCCAAGAACCCCCAATGCATCAACTCTAAGAACCCCCAATGCACCAACCACCAAGAACCCCCAATGCATCAACTCTAAGAACCCCCAATGCACCAACCACCAAGAACCCCCAATGCACCAACCCCAAAAACCACCCAATGCACCAACCCCAAGAACCCCCAATGCATCAACCCTAAGAACCCCCAATGCACCAACCACCAAGAACCCCCAATGCACCAACCCCAAAAACCACCCAATGCACCAACCCCAAGAACCCCCAATGCACCAACCCCAAGAACCCCCAATGGACCAACCACCAAGAACCCCCAATGCACCAACCACCAAGAACCCCCAATGCACCAACCCCAAGAACCACCCAATGCACCAATCCCAAGAACCCCCAATGGACCAACCACCAAGAACCCCCAATGCACCAACCCCAAGAACCCCCAATGCACCAACCCCAAGAACCCCCAATGCACCAACCACCAAGAACCCCCAATGCACCAACCCCAAGAACCCCCAATGCACCAACCACCAAGAACCCCCAATGCACCAACCCCAAGAACCCCCAATGCACCAACCCCAAGAACCCCCAATGCACCAACCACCAAGAACCCCCAATGCACCAACCCCAAGAACCCCCAATGCACCAACCCCAAGAACACCCCAATGCACCAACCACCAAGAACCCCCAATGCACCAACCCCAAGAACCCCCAATGCACCAACCACCAAGAACCCCCAATGCACCAACCCCAAGAACCCCCAATGCACCAACCCCAAGAACCCCCAATGCACCAACCCCAAGAACCCCCAATGCACCAACCACCAAGAACCCCCAATGCACCAACCCCAAGAACCCCCAATGCACCAACCCCAAGAACCCCCAATGCACCAACCCCAAGAACCCCCAATGCACCAACCCCAAGAACCCCCAATGCACCAACCACCAAGAACCCCCAATGCACCAACCACCAAGAACCCCCAATGCACCAACCCCAAGAACCCCCAATGCACCAACCCCAAGAACCCCCAATGCACCAACCCCAAGAACCCCCAATGCACCAACCACCAAGAACCCCCAATGCACCAACCACCAAGAACCCCCAATGCACCAACCCCAAGAACCCCCAATGCACCAACCCCAAGAACCCCCAATGCACCAACCCCAAGAACCCCCAATGCACCAACCCCAAGAACCCCCAATGCACCAACCCCAAGAACCCCCAATGCACCAACCCCAAGAACCCCCAATGCACCAACCACCAAGAACCCCCAATGCACCAACCCCAAGAACCCCCAATGCACCAACCACCAAGAACCCCCAATGCACCAACCCCAAGAACCCCCAATGCACCAACCCCAAGAACCCCCAATGCACCAACCACCAAGAACCCCCAATGCACCAACCCCAAGAACCCCCAATGCACCAACCCCAAGAACCCCCAATGCATCAACTCTAAGAACCCCCAATGCACCAACCACCAAGAACCCCCAATGCATCAACTCTAAGAACCCCCAATGCACCAACCCCAAGAACCCCCAATGCACCAACCCCAAGAACCCCCAATGCACCAACCCCAAGAACCCCCAATGCACCAACCACCAAGAACCCCCAATGCACCAACCCCAAGAACCCCCAATGCACCAACCCCAAGAACCCCCAATGCACCAACCCCAAGAACCCCCAATGCACCAACCCCAAGAACCCCCAATGCACCAACCACCAAGAACCCCCAATGCACCAACCACCAAGAACCCCCAATGCACCAACCCCAAGAACCCCCAATGCACCAACCCCAAGAACCCCCAATGCACCAACCCCAAGAACCCCCAATGCACCAACCCCAAGAACCCCCAATGCACCAACCACCAAGAACCCCCAATGCACCAACCCCAAGAACCCCCAATGCACCAACAACCAAGAACCCCCAATGCACCAACCACCAAGAACCCCCAATGCACCAACCCCAAGAACCACCCAATGCACCAACCCCAAGAACCCCCAATGGACCAACCACCAAGAACCCCCAATGCACCAACCCCAAGAACCCCCAATGCACCAACCCCAAGAACCCCCAATGCACCAAACACCAAGAACCCCCAATGCACCAACCAAAGAACCCCCAATGCACCAACCACCAAGAACCCTCCAATGCACCAACCCCAAGAACCCCCAATGCACCAACCCCAATAACCCCCAATGCACCAACCCCAAGAACCCCCAATGCACCAACCCCAAGAACCCCCAATGCACCAACCACCAAGAACCCCCAATGCACCAAACACCAAGAACCCCCAATGCACCAACCCAAGAACCCCCAATGCACCAACCACCAAGAACCCTCCAATGCACCAACCCCAAGAACCCCCAATGCACCAACCCCAAGAACCCCCAATGCACCAACCCCAAGAACCCCCAATGCACCAACCACCAAGAACCCCCAATGCACCAACCACCAAGAAAATGAACTCAAGAGAAAAAAAGACAGAAGTAATACTGTATATACATGTGTACAAACACCTGAACGGCATCAGCCTCAGACAAACCAGCATTAGTTGTAAAAACACTGTCCCTTCATTGTCATTTAAACTCACTTTTTATTATGTTTTATTTTCACATTATGTTTTACTTTTATATTTGACCATCATTTTATCTCCCGAACAGCAACTCCACTCCCACTTGTCTCCACTTCCACATCCTAACCCTCAGCTTCCCTCAGCCCATCCCATCTATCTCTGCTGGCCACCCTCAGCCCATCCCATCTATCTCTGTTGGCCACCCTCAGCCCATCCCATCTATCTCTGCTGGCCACCCTCAGCCCATCCCATCTATCTCTGTTGGCCACCCTCAGCCCATCCCATCTATCTCTGCTGGCCACCCTCAGCCCATCCCATCTATCTCTGCTGGTCACCCTCAGCCCATCCCATCTATCTCTGTTGGCCACCCTCAGCCCATCCCATCTATCTCTGCTGGCCACCCTCAGCCCATCCCATCTATCTCTGCTGGCCACCCTCAGCCCATCCCATCTATCTCTGCTGGCCACCCTCAGCCCATCCCATCTATCTCTGCTGGCCACCCTCAGCCCATCCCATCTATCTCTGTTGGTCACCCTCAGCCCATCCCATCTATCTCTGCTGGCCACCCTCAGCCCATCCCATCTATCTCTGTTGGTCACCCTCAGCCCATCCCATCTATCTCTACTGGTCACCCTCAGCCCATCCCATCTATCTCTGCTGGCCACCCTCAGCCCATCCCATCTATCTCTGCTGGCCAACCTCTTCAGATTTCTATGCAACACATCTTTCAACTATGCTGTGATGTTTAACTTACAATTTCAATCTATCTATTAGAATAGGATCCACAGATTGCGTGTTGAAGATAAATAGTTTTACTAAGAATATTAGTATATTAGTAATTGACTTACCCGGTCTCTCCAGATCTCCTAACAGTACTATTTCTAGCGTCGATTTTAGATCAATGCTATTCATTTTCAGCCATTCCTGAACCTGAGACCAGAAACAGGCTACCTGAGGACAATACCAAAATAAATGATCTATTGATTCTGTATCCTCACAACAAAATCTGCAGAGCTTCGATGATTTTATGCCCCAAATATTCAACATTTTGTTGGTGGCAAGAATTCAATATAATAATTTGACCTGAGAAGCACGAGGTCTCGAATCTTGCGTTGCTATATCAACTTATACACCCTGTACAATGGAATCAGTACATCAAATATCTCTTCCCAACTATTTTGCAATCTGTATGGAACAGTTCACAACATCCTGGCCCTCAAATGAAACTGGTATACTTTCTTATTTATGCTATTTTTATTCCCTCTGCCAGTTTTGATCCTTTATATTGGGCAGACAGACCAGTTCCCTACCTCCTCCCGCTGCCACCTGCCTCCTCCCACTACCACCTGCCTCCTCCAGTTTTGATCCTTTATATTGGGCAGACAGGCCAGTTCCCTGCCTCCTCCCACTGCCACCTGCCTCCTCCAGTTTTGATCCTTTATATTGGGCAGACAGGCCAGTTCCCTGCCTCCTCCCACTGCCACCTGCCTCCTCCATTTTTGGGGCAATGCTGTAATCAATTAGTTGTACTCTTGGAATGAGCAGACCTTCCCGTACAATTCTGATAACTCCACATAACTAGGGTGTTTTTACACAGATCACCATTACAGGCTATCTACTATCTGGTGTCAGATCACCATTACAGGCTATCTACTATCTGGTGTCAGATCACCATTACAGGCTATCTACTATCTGGTGTCAGATCACCATTACAGGCTATCTACTATCTGGTGTCAGATCACCATTACAGGCTATCTACTATGTGGTGTCAGATCACCATTACAGGCTATCTACTATCTGGTGTCAGATCACCATTACAGGCTATCTATCTGGTGTCAGATCACCATTACAGGCTATCTACTATCTGGTGTCAGATCACCATTACAGGCTATTGATCATCTGCTATTAGATCACCATTACAGGCTATCTATCTGGTGTCAGATCACCATTACAGGCTATCTGCTATCTGGTGTCAGATCACCATTACAGGCTATCTACTATCTGGTGTCAGATCACCATTACAGGCTATCTACTATCTGGTGTCAGATCACCATTACAGGCTATCTACTATCTGGTGTCAGATCACCATTACAGGCTATCTACTATCTGGTGTCAGATCACCATTACAGGCTATCTACTATGTGGTGTCAGATCACCATTACAGGCTATCTACTATCTGGTGTCAGATCACCATTACAGGCTATCTATCTGGTGTCAGATCACCATTACAGGCTATCTACTATCTGGTGTCAGATCACCATTACAGGCTATTGATCATCTGCTATTAGATCACCATTACAGGCTATCTATCTGGTGTCAGATCACCATTACAGGCTATCTGCTATCTGGTGTCAGATCACCATTACAGGCTATCTACTATCTGGTGTCAGATCACCATTACAGGCTATCTACTATCTGGTGTCAGATCACCATTACAGGCTATCTACTATCTGGTGTCAGATCACCATTACAGGCTATCTACTATCTGGTGTCAGATCACCATTACAGGCTATCTACTATGTGGTGTCAGATCACCATTACAGGCTATCTATCTGGTGTCAGATCACCATTACAGGCTATCTACTATCTGGTGTCAGATCACCATTACAGGCTATTGATCATCTGCTATTAGATCACCATTACAGGCTATCTATCTGGTGTCATATCACCAATACAGGCTATCTACTATCTGGTGTCAGTAAATAGTGTACCAAAACTGTTAAATAGTGTACCAAAACTGTTAAATAGTGTACCAAAACAGTTGAATAGATAGCCTGTAATGATTATCTGACACCAGATAGATAGCCTGTAATGATTATCTGACACCAGATAGATAGCCTGTAATGATTATCTGACACCAGATAGATAGCCTGTAATGGTTAACAGTTTTCAATGTTTTCACAGTTTAAGTGTATGTGCATGTATGTATGTGTGTGTGCTGCAGTCAGCTGTTCTGTATTCATGAGAGGACACTGGGATAGCAGATCCCAGCTGGGAGTGAGATGAGCCACAGGCTACAGCTGGAGTAAATTAAACCCGGACCAGGCAGGGCTGGTAACCCCTGTACCGTCCCCGAGGAAGGGCTGCTCTGAGTGGGGACAGCCACCCAGGAACCTCTCCTGACAGATTGTTCATGGTTCTCTGCTCCCAGGCAGAAATGTGGTTTATTATAAAGAAAGAAACAGAACTGTACCTCCCTAACACATTGTTCATGTGCTGACAGAGATTTCATGTGACGTTTTTCCCACAATGGGATTTTCATGGTTTTCCTTATCTGTTGTGACGAGACGAACACCCACAGAATGTAAAAACATTGTTACATCAAAACTGGATGTGTAGACGGAATGTAGGTGTTCCATTTTAGAGTCCAGACAGTGTGTAGGTGTTCCATTCTAAAGTCTAGACAATGTTTAGGTGTTCCATTTTAGAGTCCAGACAGTGTGTAGGTGTTCCATTCTAAAGTCTAGACAATGTTTAGGTGTTCCATTTTAGAGTCCAGACAGTGTGTAGGTGTTCCATTCTAAAGTCTAGACAATGTTTAGGTGTTCCATTTTAGAGTTCAGACAGTGTGTAGGTGTTCCATTCTAGAGTCTAGACAATGTTTAGGTGTTCCATTCTAGAGTCTAGATGGAGTATAGGTGTTCCATTCTAGAGTCTAGACAGTGTGTAGGTGTTCCATTCTAGAGGCTAGACCGTGTGTAGGTGTTCCATTCTAGAGTCTAGACAGTGTGTAGGTGTTCCATTCTAGAGTCTAGACAGTGTGTAGTTGTTCTGTTCTAGAGGCTAGACAGTGTGTATGTGTTCCATTGTAGAGGCAAGACAGTGTGTAGGTGTTCCATTCTAGAGTCTAGACGGTGTGTAGGTGTTCCATTCTAGAGGCTAGACAGTGTGTAGGTGTTCCATTCTAGAGTCTAGATGGAGTATAGGTGTTCCATTCTAGAGTCTAGACAATGTGTAGGTGTTCCATTATAGAGGTTAGACAGTGTGTAGGTGTTCCATTCTAGAGGCTAGACAGTGTGTAGGTGTTCCATTCTAGAGTCTAGATGGAGTATAGGTGTTCCATTCTAGAGGTTAGACAGTGTGTAGCTGTTCCATTCTAGAGGTTAGACAGTGTGTAGGTGTTCCATTCTAGATGTTAGACAGTGTGTAGGTGTTCCATTCTAGAGGTTAGACAGTGTGTAGGTGTTCCATTCTAGAGTCTAGATGGAGTATAGGTGTTCCATTCTAGAGTCTAGACAATGTGTAGGTGTTCCATTCTAGAGTCTTTATAGTGTGTAGGTGTTCCAATCTAGAGTCTAGACAGTGTGTAGGTGTTCCATTCTGGAGTTTAGACAGTGTGTAGGTGTTACATTTTAGAGTATAGACAGTGTGTAGGTGTTCCATTCTGGAGTTTAGACAGTGTGTAGGTGTTACATTTTAGAGTATAGACAGTGTGTAGGTGTTCCAATCTAGAGTCTAGACAGTGTGTAGGTGTTCCAATCTAGAGTCTAGACAGTGTGTAGGTGTTCCATTCTGGAGTTTAGACAGTGTGTAGGTGTTACATTTTAGAGTATAGACAGTGTGTAGGTGTTCCATTCTAGAGTCTAAACAGTGTGTAGGTGTTCCATTCTAGAGTATAGACAGTGTGTAGGTGTTACATTTTAGAGTATAGACAGTGTGTAGGTGTTCCATTCTAGAGTCTAGACAGTGTGTAGGTGTTCCATTCTAGAGTCTAGACAGTGTGTAGGTGTTCCATTCTAGATGTTAGACAGTGTGTAGGTGTTCCATTCTAAAGTCTAGACAATGTTTAGGTGTTCCATTTTAGAGTTCAGACAGTGTGTAGGTGTTCCATTCTAGAGTCTAGACAATGTTTAGGTGTTCCATTCTAGAGTCTAGATGGAGTATAGGTGTTCCATTCTAGAGTCTAGACAGTGTGTAGGTGTTCCATTCTAGAGGCTAGACCGTGTGTAGGTGTTCCATTCTAGAGTCTAGACAGTGTGTAGGTGTTCCATTCTAGAGTCTAGACAGTGTGTAGTTGTTCTGTTCTAGAGGCTAGACAGTGTGTATGTGTTCCATTGTAGAGGCAAGACAGTGTGTAGGTGTTCCATTCTAGAGTCTAGACGGTGTGTAGGTGTTCCATTCTAGAGGCTAGACAGTGTGTAGGTGTTCCATTCTAGAGTCTAGATGGAGTATAGGTGTTCCATTCTAGAGTCTAGACAATGTGTAGGTGTTCCATTATAGAGGTTAGACAGTGTGTAGGTGTTCCATTCTAGAGGCTAGACAGTGTGTAGGTGTTCCATTCTAGAGTCTAGATGGAGTATAGGTGTTCCATTCTAGAGGTTAGACAGTGTGTAGCTGTTCCATTCTAGAGGTTAGACAGTGTGTAGGTGTTCCATTCTAGATGTTAGACAGTGTGTAGGTGTTCCATTCTAGAGGTTAGACAGTGTGTAGGTGTTCCATTCTAGAGTCTAGATGGAGTATAGGTGTTCCATTCTAGAGTCTAGACAATGTGTAGGTGTTCCATTCTAGAGTCTTTATAGTGTGTAGGTGTTCCAATCTAGAGTCTAGACAGTGTGTAGGTGTTCCATTCTGGAGTTTAGACAGTGTGTAGGTGTTACATTTTAGAGTATAGACAGTGTGTAGGTGTTCCATTCTGGAGTTTAGACAGTGTGTAGGTGTTACATTTTAGAGTATAGACAGTGTGTAGGTGTTCCAATCTAGAGTCTAGACAGTGTGTAGGTGTTCCAATCTAGAGTCTAGACAGTGTGTAGGTGTTCCATTCTGGAGTTTAGACAGTGTGTAGGTGTTACATTTTAGAGTATAGACAGTGTGTAGGTGTTCCATTCTAGAGTCTAGACAGTGTGTAGGTGTTCCATTCTAGAGTATAGACAGTGTGTAGGTGTTACATTTTAGAGTATAGACAGTGTGTAGGTGTTCCATTCTAGAGTCTAGACAGTGTGTAGGTGTTCCATTCTAGAGTCTAGACAGTGTGTAGGTGTTCCATTCTAGATGTTAGACAGTGTGTAGGTGTTCCATTCTAGAGTCTAGACAGTGTGTAGGTGTTCCATTCTAGAGTCTAGACAGTGTGTAGGTGTTCCATTCTAGAGTCTAGACAGTGTGTAGGTGTTCCATTCTAGAGTCTAGACAGTGTGTAGGTGTTCCATTCTAGAGTCTAGACAGTGTGTAGGTGTTCCATTCTAGAGTCTAGACAGTGTGTAGGTGTTCCATTCTAGAGTCTAGACAGTGTGTAGGTGTTCCATTCTAGAGTCTAGACAGTGTGTAGGTGTTCCATTCTAGAGTCTAGACGGTGTGTAGGTGTTCCATTCTAGAGTCTAGACAGTGTGTAGGTGTTCCATTCTAGAGTCTAGACAGTGTGTAGGTGTTCCATTCTAGAGTCTAGACAGTGTGTAGGTGTTCCATTCTAGAGTATAGACAGTGTGTAGGTGTTACATTTTAGAGTATAGACAGTGTGTAGGTGTTCCATTCTAGAGTCTAGACAGTGTGTAGGTGTTCCATTCTAGAGTCTAGACAGTGTGTAGGTGTTCCATTCTAGAGTCTAGACAGTGTGTAGGTGTTCCATTCTAGAGTCTAGACAGTGTGTAGGTGTTCCATTCTAAAGTCTAGACAGTGTGTAGGTGTTCCATTCTAGAGTCTAGACGGTGTGTAGGTGTTCCATTCTAGAGTCTAGACAGTGTGTAGGTGTTCCATTCTAGAGTCTAGACAGTGTGTAGGTGTTCCATTCTAGACAGTGAGGTGTCTAGATGTTAGACAGTGTGTAGGTGTTCCATTCTAGAGTCTAGACAGTGTGTAGGTGTACCATTCTAGAGTCTAGACAGTGTGTAGGTGTTCCATTCTAGAGTCTAGACAGTGTGTAGGTGTTCCATTCTAGAGTCTAGACAGTGTGTAGGTGTTCCATTCTAGAGTCTAGACAGTGTGTAGGTGTTCCATTCTAGAGTCTAGACAGTGTGTAGGTGTTCCATTCTAGAGTCTAGACAGTGTGTAGGTGTTCCATTCTAGAGTCTAGACAGTGTGTAGGTGTTCCATTCTAGAGTCTAGACGGTGTGTAGGTGTTCCATTCTAGAGTCTAGACAGTGTGTAGGTGTTCCATTCTAGAGTCTAGACAGTGTGTAGGTGTTCCATTCTAGAGTCTAGACAGTGTGTAGGTGTTCCATTCTAGAGTCTAGACAGTGTGTAGGTGTTCCATTCTAGAGTCTAGACAGTGTGTAGGTGTTCCATTCTAGAGTCTAGACAGTGTGTAGGTGTTCCATTCTAGAGTCTAGACAGTGTGTAGGTGTTCCATTCTAGAGTCTAGACAGTGTGTAGGTGTTCCATTCTAGAGTCTAGACAGTGTGTAGGTGTTCCATTCTAGAGTCTAGACAGTGTGTAGGTGTTCCATTCTAGAGTCTAGACGGTGTGTAGGTGTTCCATTCTAGAGTCTAGACAGTGTGTAGGTGTTCCATTCTAGAGTCTAGACAGTGTGTAGGTGTTCCATTCTAGAGTCTAGACAGTGTGTAGGTGTTCCATTCTAGAGTCTAGACAGTGTGTAGGTGTTCCATTCTAGAGTCTAGACAGTGTGTAGGTGTTCCATTCTAGAGTCTAGACAGTGTGTAGGTGTTCCATTCTAGAGTCTAGACAGTGTGTAGGTGTTCCATTCTAGAGTCTAGATGGTGTGTAGGTGTTCCATTCTAGAGTCTAGATGGTGTGTAGGTGTTCCATTCTAGAGTCTAGACGGTGTGTAGGTGTTCCATTCTAGAGTCTAGATGGTGTGTAGGTGTTCCATTCTAGAGTCTAGACAGTGTGTAGGTGTTCCATTCTAGAGTCTAGACAGTGTGTAGGTGTTCCATTCTAGAGTCTAGATGGTGTGTAGGTGTTCCATTCTAGAGTCTAGACAGTGTGTAGGTGTTCCATTCTAGAGTCTAGATGGTGTGTAGGTGTTCCATTCTAGAGTCTAGATGGTGTGTAGGTGTTCCATTCTAGAGTCTAGATGGTGTGTACAGTAGATGTTCCGTATTCAGACTATTTATTCAGTACTTTGTTGAAGGCAACTTTGATTTCAAGAATGTTTTTCTCTTGCTTTGACTCTGGCAGGCTGGTTGTTTCAGCACTGCTCTGTTACAGCCAGGTCACCCGTGGTACAGGACTCCACATCCATCCATGTCTGAGGACATTGGGAGATGAAGTGGAACCCGGTCACTAGGGGCAACAGTGAGTGCTGTTAACTTCATGTAGATTTTGGTTTTGCTAAAACATCTGCCTCTGGGCCCAAAGGTTGATTGTTTGAATCCAACAATATATATATATTTTTGAAGTCTTTCCCAAACCTTAACCCTTACCTTAAGCATTCAGAGTTCATGTCTAAACTCAACTTTAAAACACTTCGAAATTTTGTTTGTGAAAAATTCTAAATTTGACATTTGAGAAAGATGGATGAACATCTAATTCTGAGGTGAATTTGTGAGAGCTTGTTTCTCTGGTTAGCCTCTCAGTCTCTGCTGCATTAGTTCTATATCATCGGAAATGTAAATGTTTACTTTGGATGTTGCCACAGAAAGAAAATCCCTCCCCGGATCACCCAAGTACCTTTTTAAAGATGCCATGGACGCGCCAACTCAAACAGCTTTAGTTTGGATAAATGGACCTCTCCTACATTAATAAACTAGTACTTGGTGCTACAATGATAAAATACGACTTTTCCTTGAACCATCAAACTCACCGCACACACACACACGCACGCACGCACGCACGCACGCACGCACGCACGCACGCACGCACGCACGCACGCACGCACGCACGCACGCACGCACGCACGCACACACACACACACACACACACACACACACACACACACACACACACACACACACACACACACACACACACACACACACACCACAACCAAAAAACCCTGCTTCTCGGTTGGAGAGCTGCCTGCACGGACCAATGACCTCCTCCCAGCAAAAATGCACCACAATTAATCACATCAGATGAGGCTTTGGAGAAACGCGCTGTGTGTGTGTGAGTGTGAGTGTGTGTGTGTGTGTGTGCGTGTGCGTGAGCGTGTGTGTGTGTGCGTGTGCGTGAGCGTGTGCGTGTGCGTGCGTGTGCGTGAGCGTGTGCGTGTGCGTGTGTGTGTGTGTGTGTGTGTGTGCGTGTGTCAGAGTTTAGTACCGCCACCATCATCACCACTGTTTTCACGTCTCTCTGTTTGTTTGAATAAGTTATGTTGTTCTCCATGGAAACAGATTCCAAAAGGCGTTGGGTTGCTCCATTAAGGATGGGTTTTAATGGGAAGATCTATCATTGTGATTTGATTGTGTTGTTCCACAGTCAGCCGATAGGTTTCCATCTTTCACAAGCGTTATTAAGTTACACTTTACTGGTCTGTTAAATGTTACTGCAGACGTTTTATGTTGTGGCTGGCTGGCTGGTGATGGCTAGGGGAGATGGATAGTCAGCTCAGTGTGTGGAGAGTGATCTGACACACACACACGCACACACACACACACACACACACACACACACACACACACACACACACACACACACACACACACACACACACACACACACACACACACACACACACACACACACACACACACACACACACACACACACACACACACACACACACACACACGCTAGCCATGTTTTCATTCATGCAACTTGTTAGAGGTACATGGTATGACCATGTGTAGCTGTTTTAATGAGCAGGGAGAAAGAGCAGGGGGAACGTGGGGAGAGAGCAGGGAGATAGCAACATTAGCTGTGTTTGGATGACAGACGACATAAATCTCCTGCTACGTCTAATCCAGGGGAGAGGAGAGGAGGAGGAGAGGAGGAGAGAATGTAAAGAGGAGGAAGGGGAGGAGGAGGAGGAGGAGAGAAGCGGAGAAAGAGAAGGAGAGAAGGAGGAGGAGAGAATGTAAAGAGGAGGAAGGGGAGGAGGGGGAGGAGGAGAGAAGCGGAGAAAGAGAAGGAGAGAAGGAGGAGGAGAGAAGGAGGATGCGTGAAGGAGGAGGAGAGCAGGAGGAGAGGAGATGAGGAGAGAATGGAAAGAGGAGGAAGGGGAGGAGGGGAAGGAGGAGAGAAGCGGAGAAAGAGAAGGAGAGAAGGAGGAGGAGGAGAGAAGGAGGAGGAGGATGTGGAGGAGGGTGTGGAGGAGAGGAGGAGAGAAGAGAAGGAGGGGGAGGAGAGAAGGATGAGGACAGAAGGAGGAGGAGGAGGAGGAGGAGGAGGAGAGAAGGAGGAGGAGATGAGGAGAAGGAGGAAAAGTGGAGGAGGAGGAGGAGAGCAATAACAGGGATGACCTACATTAAGGAGGGGTAGCCCGAAGGCAGTGTTTGTGTGTATTCTTGAGTAGGTGTACTGTAGGTATCCCTGTAATTAGAGTGTACCCCAGCAACCCCCCAATGTGCTGATCGTTGCATTAACATTAGCTGTATCCTCACTGTGTGTGTGTGTGTGTGTGTGTGTGTGTGTGTGTGTGTGTGTGTGTGTGTGTGTGTGTGTGTGTGTGTGTGTGTGTGTGTGTGTGTGTGTGTGTGTGTGTGTGTGTGTGTGTGTGTGTGTGTGTGTGTGTGTGTGTGTGTGTGTGCATTGTGAGTAGTGGGGTAATATTTGATTCATACAGTATATTATACACTCCTCACATGCGACTTGTAATCAGACTTAGCAGTGTTCATCTGACTCCATGAGATGGTTAAATAATGTAATAGACTACAGTTGAGTTACAGTATGGAATTCCAAATACAATTGTATTTAATAACTTTGTAAAATGAATGGATTCACATACAAGGCAATACTGACGTTACAAGGCCATTCTGACGTTACAAGGCAATACTGACATTAACAAGGCAATACTGACGTTACAAGGCAATACTGACGTTACAAGGCAATACTGACGTTACAAGGCAATACTGACATTAACAAGGCAATACTGATGTTACAAGGCAATACTGACGATAACAAGGCAATACTGACGTTACAAGGCAATACTGACATTAACAAGGCAATACTGACATTAACAAGGCAATACTGACGTTAACAAGGCAATACTGACATTAACAAGGCAATACTGACGTTACAAGGCAATACTGACATTAACAAGGCAATACTGATATTACAAGGCAATACTGACATTAACAAGGCAATACTGACGTTACAAGGCAATACTGACATTAACAAGGCAATACTGACATTAACAAGGCAATACTGACGTTACAAGGCAATACTGACATTAACAAGGCAATACTGATGTTACAAGGCAATACTGACGTTACAAGGCAATACTGACGTTAACAAGGCAATACTGACATTAACAAGGCAATACTGATGTTACAAGGCAATACTGACATTAACAAGGCAATACTGATGTTACAAGGCAATACTGACATTACAAGGCAATACTGACGTTACAAGGCAATACTGACATTAACAAGGCAATACTGACATTAACAAGGCAATACTGACATTAACAAGGCAATACTGATGTTACAAGGCAATACTGACATTAACAAGGCAATACTGATGTTACAAGGCAATACTGACGTTACAAGGCAATACTGACGTTACAAGGCAATACTGACATTAACAAGGCAATACTGATGTTACAAGGCAATACTGACATTAACAAGGCAATACTGACATTAACAAGGCAATACTGACATTAACAAGGCAATACTGATGTTACAAGGCAATACTGACGTTACAAGGCCATACTGACGGTACAAGGCAATACTGACATTAACAAGGCAATACTGACATTAACAAGGCAATACTGACGTTACAAGGCCATACTGACGTTACAAGGCAATACTGATATTACAAGGCAATACTGACATTAACAAGGCAATACTGACGTTAACAAGGCAATACTGACATTAACAAGGCAATACTGACGTTACAAGGCAATACTGACATTAACAAGGCAATACTGATATTACAAGGCAATACTGACATTAACAAGGCAATACTGATGTTACAAGGCAATACTGACATTAACAAGGCAATACTGATATTACAAGGCAATACTGACATTAACAAGGCAATACTGACGTTACAAGGCAATACTGACATTAACAAGGCAATACTGATGTTACAAGGCAATACTGACATTAACAAGGCAATACTGACATTACAAGGCAATACTGACATTAACAAGGCAATACTGATGTTACAAGGCAATACTGACATTAACAAGGCAATACTGACATTAACAAGGCAATACTGACGTTAACAAGGCAATACTGACATTAACAAGGTAATACTGATGTTACAAGGCAATACTGACATTAACAAGGCAATACTGACATTAACAAGGCAATACTGACGTTAACAAGGCAATACTGACATTAACAAGGCATACTTCTAGACATATATATTCTCAGGTTAACTTAGAAGACAAAACATGAACAAAGAGATGCCTACTAGATCAGAGGCCTAGAAGCCTAGGAGAAGAAAAATGATCATATACCAAGTTTACAGACACCTGAGCACCCAGACCCAATCTCCACAGGGTGTGACAGCATCCAAAGGATTGTGTGAGAGATGAGACCAATGTAAATAAGACATAATTCCTAGAGACAATCAAAGCTTTCCTCAGAGGACAAGATGTAGTTATATATACCAGACCTGCAATACTATTATTCCATCACACATTCCAGTAATCAGTTATCTGGATACTGTGTGAGAGAGAGAGACACATTTTGGCCCCGGGGGAAGGACTGACTAGTCCTTGGGCATTGTCCTCTGCTGCTGGGCCATTTGCCATGCATCAAGAGGTATCAGAGAAGACATAAATTAGGCAAGAGGTATCAGAGAGGACATAAATTAGGGCCGAGCCTATATGCGTCTCTGTAGACTACCTCGCACAATTTTCAAATGCTCTGGCTTAGGGTCTGGTTTGAGACTACTCAGCAGACTATCCTTCTCCTATCCTCAGGGGACCCTGGTCCAGTCCACTGACAGAAACAGGCTGTTTGAATTATGATCTAAGAAGAAGATTCACATGTATGCAATATTCACCTGTCCTATAATAACATACTGTATAGGACCCTACAGTATAGGGGCTATAGGACTAACACCTCCTCTCTGTTCAAATTCAGCTTTGATACAAACCTAGTTCACTGTAGCGAGTTCACATCTGGCTGTTTAAACCTAGTTCACTGTAGCTAGTTCACATCTGGCTGTTTAAACCTACTAGTTCACTGTAGCTAGTTCACATCTGGCGGTTTAAACCTACTAGTTCACTGTAGCTAGTTCACATCTGGCAGTTTAAACCTACTAGTTCACTGTAGCTAGTTCACATCTGGCTGTTTAAACCTAGTTCACTGTAGCTAGTTCACATCTGGCTGTTTAAACCTAGTTCACTGTAGCTAGTTCACATCTGGCTGTTTAAACCTATTGGGTATCTGGACATGACTGCATCCCAAACGGAACCCTATTCCCTAGTGCACCATCAGTCAAAAAATAGTGCACCATATAGGGTGTTATTTGGGACACAACTATGGTTCCTCCCCCTGATCCATTTAAACCTATTGAGTCCCTTGACATGGTTCCTCCCCCTGATCCATTTAAACCTATTGAGTCCCTTGACATGGTTCCTCCCCCTGATCCATTTAAACCTATTGAGTCCCTTGACATGGTTCCTCCCCCTGATCCATTTAAACCTATTGAGTCCCTTGACATGGTTCCTCCCCCTGATCCATTTAAACCTATTGAGTCCCTAGACATGGTTTCAGAGGCTGCTTACTGCAGTGTTAGGAATGACATGGTTTCTCCCACCCCAGAGGCTGCTTACTGCAGTGTTAGGAATGACATGGTTTCTCTCACCCCAGAGGCTGCTTACTGCAGTGTTAGGAATGACATGGTTTCTCTCACCCCAGAGGCTGCTTACTGCAGTGTTAGGAATGACATGGTTTCTCTCACCCCAGAGGCTGCTTACTGCAGTGTTAGGAATGACATGGTATCTCTCACCCCAGAGGCTGCTTACTGCAGTGTTAGGAATGTAGGAGGAGTTAAATATACATTGCAACTCTATTACTGTACGGATGTATCTTCTATGCTGGGTGTGAGAATTACACGAGCTCTGGGAATGCGTGGGGTGGTGTGTTTGCCTGCTCGTATGTATATGTGTGTGTGTTATAGAGCTCAGAGAGCTGGACTGGTTATATCTTAATATATCTGTGTGTTCAGTATTATGTACTGAGAGAGTGTTGTAGTGGTTAATACCTAACAGCTTTTCTGTAGCCAGACTGCTAGTGGAAAAAAACACAGTGCATTTGTCCAAAATAGCACCCTATTCCCTACACAGAGCACTATGGGCCCTGGACAGAAGTAGTGCACTATAGAGGCAATAGGTTGCCATTTGGGACGTCGCCAAAACATTGTTTTCAGTTCTGATGCACGTGAAAATGTGAACTTTCCCCCATGAGTACAGTTCAAAGGTATTCTTCTTCCTATGCCGCTATCCTTCTGTCTGTCTCAGCACGATGCTCTCTCTCTCTATACCCACTATCCTTCTGTCTGTCTCAGCACGATGCTCTCTCTCTCTACCCGCTATCCTTCTGTCTGTCTCAGCACGATGCTCTCTCTCTCTACCCGCTATCCTTCTGTCTGTCTCAGCACGATGCTCTCTCTCTCTACCCGCTATCCTTCTGTCTGTCTCAGCACGATGCTCTCTCTCTCTACCCGCTATCCTTCTGTCTGTCTCAGCACGATGCTCTCTCTCTCTACCCGCTATCCTTCTGTCTGTCTCAGCACGATGCTCTCTCTCTATCCGCTATCCTTCTGTCTGTCTCAGCACGATGCTCTCTCTCTATACCCACTATCCTTCTGTCTGTCTCAGCACGATGCTCTCTCTCTATCCGCTATCCTTCTGTCTGTCTCAGCACGATGCTCTCTCTCTATACCCGCTATCCTTCTGTCTGTCTCAGCACGATGCTCTCTCTCTCTAAACCGCTATCCTTCTGTCTGTCTCAGCACGATGCTCTCTCTCTCTACCCACTATCCTTCTGTCTGTCTCAGCACGATGCTCTCTCTCTCTACCCACTATCCTTCTGTCTGTCTCAGCACGATGCTCTCTCTCTATACCCGCTATCCTTCTGTCTGTCTCAGCACGATGCTCTCTCTCTCTCTACAGGTAACCTATAGAAACGCCCACAGCTAACCTCAGTGCTTCTCCATGGTGCTTCAACTCACTCTACATACACAAGGGGAACTTCAAATGTTGCTTTTGCATGATTACCAAACTGAAGACAGAAATGAATTCTTACTAAACTGCCATTAGTCATGTATGAAGAAAAGCAATAACAGCCCACCTCACTGTCTCAGACACAGTCGTCTTTATGTAATACACTCTAAATAATGCAGTGTGTGTGAGTGTGTGTGACTCTAAGCTATATTGCATAATGCACTGAAAAGTACAATTATCTTGACGCTGAAAGTATTGCCTCGTTGTCCTATAGATGTGTTTACTCCAAAATGGCACCCTATTCCCTATATAGTGCACTACTTCTGACCAGAGCCCTGTAGGCCCAAGACTAGCACACTATGTGGGGAATAAGGTGCCATTTGGGATCCAGACAGACAGTCAAACAGAAAATCATTCCATTTCTGAGTTTTGGTTTTGGGTTGTTTTCCAATAAAGCCTAAAACATAATAAATTAGAAGAAAACTAAAACAAAACATAAAGCTCTCTGTTTCCTCTTTGCTCATTTATTCACAAGCACTAATGAACGTAAGATGGGATGAGGAGAGGAGTAGCAGCAGAGGAGGACAGGAGAGGAGGAAGGACAGTAGGAGGAGAGGACCGGAGGGAGCGAAGGAGGAGAGGAGGGGGAGAGGAGGACAGGAGGAAGGAGAGGAGGGAGGACAGTAGGAGGAGAGGACCGGAGGGAGCGAAGGAGGAGAGGAGGAGGAGAGGAGGACAGGAGGAGAGGAGAGGAGGGATGACAGGAGGAGATTAGGAGTAGAGGAGAGGAGAGGAGGGAGGAGAGGACAGGAGAGGAGGAGGAGAGGACAAGAGGGATAACAGAAGGAGGAGAGGACAGGAGGGAGGACAGGAGGAGAGGACAGGAGGGAGGAGAGGACAGGAGGGAGGACAGAAGGAGAGGAGGGAGAAGAGGACAGAAAGGACAGAAAGGATGGGAGAATAAGAGAGATAAAGGGAAGGAGAGAAAATAAGGAGATAAGTGAGGGTAGGAGTAGAGAAATTGAGAAAAAATGAAGGGAGGAAGAGGATGATGAGAAGGGAGAGGAGATTAATATATTGTATATCGGGCATTCTTGCTCAAGATGAAAAACTTGTATAATCCACAACGAACATGATGTCGTAAGCATGTTTGATTGGAAGTATCTTTAGTCAGGAACTCAGTGTGAAAACCATTCAAATGTTGTCCTTTCCCAATATCTATTCCTGTGTAATATCCTTTTCTGGAAATTCTTTGTTGAACATGTCTATGTTAGCTCTAGCAATCAGCATGTTCCTTTTTCCTTTCCCGTTGGTGTGCTCTGAGGAAAGACCATGACAAGGAACGTGCAAATGGGAAAACACACACCCCTCATTTTCTAAATCACTAATATAAGGTTGATGGCTTCTTTATGGAGACGGAAACATGAAATTAAACATGGGCTGTGCCCCAAACGGAACCCTGTTCACTATATAGTGCACTACAGAATCCTGTGGGATGCAAAACAAATGTTGTTCATGCAGCTGCTGAAAACTGCTCAAGCAGGGACTCTCACTGTTATCTATCTGTTGTTGTGCCATTTGGACCGGGCCCGGTTGCATATAACATCTTAAGTGTTTCTCTTAAAGATTTACCTGAAGGAATCATTTCCCCGCACCTCAGGGAATTGTTTAATGGAGTGCATAGAGTCCCTCAACGTTTTCCCTAGGTAAAGGCATACTTAAGGTGTTTTAAGGTAGTTTGAAGGCATGTGTTGCAGAAAGAGTTTCTGGTTACCATGGAGATGACCTGATTCACTGACTGGTCTTGTCAAAGATAATTTATTTTGGGAGATCGCAAAATAGAAATTCTACATTCAAAACAGGAGAAACAAATTGATTCTGAAGATAATAAAACACGTTTCTTTTAGTTACTTTCTTCTCAACTTGTTTCTAGTACTTTCCAGCACGTCAAACTAACTTACAGAGTAGTTAGCTAGCTAGCCAGCTAGTTTTGTAGCTGTTGATGAAATCAAATCCAATCATATGTTATTGGTCATATACACATGGTTAGCAGATGTTATTGGTCATATACACATGGTTAGCAGATGTTATTGGTCATATACACATGGTTAGCAGATGTTATTGGTCATATACACATGGTTAGCAGATGTTATTGGTCATATACACATGGTTAGCAGATGTTATTGTGAGTATAGTGAAATGCTTGTGTTTCTAGTTCTGACAGTGCAGCACTATCTAACATGTAATCTAACAATTCCACAACAACTACCTAATACACACAAATTTAAGTAAAGGAATAAGAATATATACATATGAGATGAGTAATGACCAAGCGGCAGAGGCAAGAGATGGTATAAAATACAGTATATACATGAGATGAGTAATGCAAGATATGTAAACATTATTAAAGTGACTCGTGATCCATTTATTAAAGTGGCCAATGATTTCATCAAATCAAATCAAATCAAATTTTATTTGTCACATACACATGGTTAGCAGATGTTAATGCGAGTGTAGCGAAATGCTTGTGCTTCTAGTTCCGACAATGCAGTGATAACCAACAAGTAATCTAACTAACAATTCCAAAACTACTGTCTTATACACAGTGTAAGGGGATAAGGAACATGTACATAAGGATATATGAATGAGTGATGGTACAGAGCAGCATACAGTAGATGGTATCGAGTACAGTATATACATATGAGATGAGTATGTAGACAAAGTAAACAAAGTGGCATAGTTAAAGTGGCTAGTGATACATGTGTTACATAAGGATGCAGTCGATGTTGTAGAGTACAGTATATACATATGTATATGAGATGAATAATGTAGGGTAAGTAACATTATATAAGGTAGCATTGTTTAAAGTGGCTAGTGATATATTTACATCATTTCCCATCAATTCCCATTATTAAATGGCTGGAGTTGGGTCAGTGTCAATGACAGTGTGTTGGCAGCAGCCACTCAATGTTAGTGGTGGCTATTTAACAGTCTGATGGCCTTGAGATAGAAGCTGTTTTTCAGTCTCTCGGTCCCAGCTTTGATGCACCTGTACTGACCTCGCCTTCTGGATGATAGCGGGGTGAACAGGCAGTGGTTCGGGTGGTTGATGTCCTTGATGATCTTTATGGCCTTCCTGTAACAACGGGTGGTGTAGGTGTCCTGGAGGGCAGGTAGTTTGCCCCCGGTAATGCGTTGTGCAGTCCTCACTACCCTCTGGAGAGCCTTACGGTTGAGGGCGGAGCAGTTGCCGTACCAGGCGGTGATACAGCCCGCCAGGATGCTCTCGATTGTGCATCTGTAGAAGTTTGTGAGTGCTTTTGGTGACAAGCCGAATTTCTTCAGCCTCCTGAGGTTGAATAGGCGCTGCTGCGCCTTCTTCACGACGCTGTCAGTGTGAGTGGACCAATTCAGTTTGTCTGTGATGTGTATGCCGAGGAACTTAAAACTAGCTACCCTCTCCACTACTGTTCCATCGATGTGGATAGGGGGGTGTTCCCTCTGCTGTTTCCTGAAGTCCACAATCATCTCCTTAGTTTTGTTGACGTTGAGTGTGAGGTTATTTTCCTGACACCACACTCCAAGGGCCCTCACCTCCTCCCTGTAGGCCGTCTCGTCGTTGTTGGTAATCAAGCCTACCACTGTTGTGTCGTCCGCAAACTTGATGATTGAGTTGGAGGCGTGCGTGGCCACGCCGTCGTGGGTGAACAGGGAGTACAGGATCTGTATCTAGGCAGCAGCCTCTCTGTGCTAGTGATGGCTGTTTAACAGTCTGATGGCCTTGAGATAGAAGCTGTTTTTCAGTCTCTCGGTCCCTGCTTTGATGCACCTGTACTGATCTCACCTTCTGGATGATAGCGGGGTGAACAGGCAGTGGCTAGAGTGGTTGTTGTCCTTGATGATCTTTATGGCCTTCCTGTGACAACGGTTGCTGTAGGTGTCCTGGAGGGCGGTTAGTTTGCCCTCTGTGATGCGTTGTGCAGACCTCACTACCCTCTGGAGAGCCTTACGGTTGTGGGCGGAGCAGCTGCCGTACCTGGCTGTGATACAGCCCAACAGGTTGCTCTCAATTGTGCATCTGTAAAGGTTTGTTAGGGTTTTAGGCAACAGGACAAATTTCTTCAGCCTCCTGAGGTTGAAGAGGCGGTGTTGCGCCTTTTTCACTACATTGTCTGTATGACTGGACCATTTCAGTTTGTCTGTGATGTGTACGCCGAGGAACTTTCCACCTTCTCCACTGCTGTCCGGTCGATGTGGATAGGAGGGGGCTCCCTCTGCTGTTTCCTGAAGTCCACGATCATCTCCTTTGTTTTGCTGATGTTGAGTGAGAGGTTGTTTTCCTGACACCACACTCCGAGTGCCCTCACCTCCTCCCTGTAGGCTGTCTCGTCGTTGTTGGTAATCAAGCCTAGGTACTACTGTTGTGTTGTCTGCAAACTTGATGATTGAGTTGGAGGCGTGCATGGCTACGCAGTCATGGGTGGACAGGGAGTACATGAGGGGGCTGAGCACGCACCCTTGTGGGGCCCCAGTGTTGAGGATCAGCGATGTGGAGATGTTGTTTCCTACCATCACCACCTGGGGGCAGCCTGTCAGAAAGTCCAGGACCCAATTGCACAAGGCGGGGTTGAGACCCAGGGCCTCAAGCTTAATGAGAAGCTTTGAGAGTCCTATGGTGTTGAATGCTGAGCTGTAGTCAATGAACAGCATTCTTACATAGGTATTCCTCTTGTCCAGATGGGAAAGGGCAGTGTGCAGTGTGATGGCGATTGCGTTGTCTGTGGACCTATTGGGGCGGTATGCAAATTGAAATGGTTCTAGGATATCAGGTATGGTGGAGGTGATCTGATCCTTGACTAGTCTCTCAAAACACTTCATGATGACAGAAGTGAGTGCTAAGGGGCGAAAGTCATTTAGTTCAGTTACCTTTGCCTTCTTGGGAACAGGATCAATGGTTGCCATCTTGCAGAATGTACAGCAGACTGGGATAGCGAGAGATTGAATATGTCCGTAAACACACCCGCCAGCTGACTGCGCATGCTCTGAAGACGTGGCTAAGGATGTTGTCTGGGCCGGCAGCCTTGCGAGTGTTAACACGTTTTACTCACGTCGGCCACAGAGAAGGAGAGCCCACAGTCCTTGGTAGCAGGCTGGTCAACCTAGCATTGAATCGTCCTTACTGCAGATACATCCTGTTTGAGTTACTGCCAATTGGAAGGGAGGAGCAAAATGGAGTAATGGTCAGATTTGCCGAAAGGAGGTCGTGGCAGGGCCTTGTACGCAGTGATCCAGTGATCCAGTGAGAGTGCTACAATCAATATGCTGATAGAAGTTAGGTAGCCTTGTTCTCAAATTTGCTTTGTTAAAATCCCCAGCTGCAATAAATGCAGCCTCAGGATATATGGTTTCCAGTTTGTATAAAGTCCAGGGAAGTTCTCTGAGGGCCATCTTGGTATCGGCTTGAGGGGGGATATACTGTACACGGCTGTGACAATAACCGACGAGAATTCTCTTGGGAGATAATATGGTTGGCATTTGATTGTGAGGAATTCTAGGTCAGGTGAACAAAAGGACTTGAGTTCCTGTGTGTTGTTTCAATTACACCATGAGTCGTTTATAATGAAACATATACCTCCGCCTTTCAACTTCCCAGAGAGATGTTTATTTCTGTCGGCACGACGCACAAAGACTCCCAGTGGCTGTACCGACTCCGACAGTGTATCCCGAGAGAGCCATGTTTCCATGAAACAGTATGTTACAATCCCTGATGTCTCTCTGGAATGCAACCCTGACCCCAATTTCATCTACCTTGTTATCTAGAGACTGCTAGCTTCTGCAAGAATCAGACATGCTATCTGATTATGACATGTCATAATTGCAAATCACATTTGATGACACGCTCGCACACAGGCATGTACACACACACATACACACACCACAAGACGATGCAATATAAACATAATGTGATCATATGAGTTAGATTATAATGACTTCATTGGGACCATAACTGGTGAACATACAGCTCTCTCTTTCACATAACTCCCTCTATTGTCCTGCTGTTAACTCAATATACTCCACTATAACTCTCTATTGTCCTGCTGTTAACTCAATATACTCCACTATAACTCCCTCCTGCTGTTAACTTAATATACTCCACTATAACTCTCTATTGTCCTGCTGTTAACTCAATATACTCCACTATAACTCCCTCCTGCTGTTAACTCAATATACTCCACTATAACTCTCTATTGTCCTGCTGTTAACTCAATATACTCCACTATAACTCTCTATTGTCCTGCTGTTAACTCAATATACTCCACTATAACTCCCTCCTGCTGTTAACTCAATATACTCCACTATAACTCCCTCCTGCTGTTAACTCAATACACTCCACTATAACTCCCTCCTGCTGTTAACTCAATATACTCCACTATAACTCTCTATTGTCCTGCTGTTTACTCAATATACTCCACTATAACTCCCTCTATTGTCCCGCTGTTAACTCAATATACTCCACTATAACTCCCTCCTGCTGTTAACTCAATATACTCCACTATAACTCCCTCTATTGTCCTGCTGTTTACTCAATATACTCCACTATAACTCCCTCCTGCTGTTAACTCAATATACTCCACTATAACTCTATTGTCCTGCTGTTAACTCAATATACTCCACTATAACTCTATTGTCCTGCTGTTAACTCAATATACTCCACTATAACTCTCTCCTGCTGTTAACTCAATATACTCCACTATAACTCCCTCCTGCTGTTAACTCAATATACTCCACTATAACTCTCTATTGTCCTGCTGTTAACTCAATATACTCCACTATAACTCTATTGTCCTGCTGTTAACTCAATATACTCCACTATAACTCTATTGTCCTGCTGTTAACTCAATATACTCCACTATAACTCTATTGTCCTGCTGTTAACTCAATATACTCCACTATAACTCCCTCCTGCTGTTAACTCAATATACTCCACTATAACTCTCTATTGTCCTGCTGTTAACTCAATATACTCCACTATAACTCTCTCCTGCTGTTAACTCAAAATACTCCACTATAACTATCTATTGTCCTGCTGTTAACTCAATATACTCCACTATAACTCTCTATTGTCCTGCTGTTAACTCAATATACTCCACTATAACTCCCTTCTGCTGTTAACTCAATATAATCCACTATAACTCCCTCCTGCTGTTAACTCAATATACTCCACTATAACTCTCTATTGTCCTGCTGTTAACTCAATATACTCCACTATAACTCTCTATTGTCCTGCTGTTAACCCAATATACTCCACTATAACTCTCTATTGTCCTGCTGTTAACTCAATATACTCCACTATAACTCTCTATTGTCCTGCTGTTAACTCAATATACTCCACTATAACTCCCTCCTGCTGTTAACTCAATATACTCCACTATAACTCTCTATTGTCCTGCTGTTAACTCAATATACTCCACTATAACTCTCTCCTGCTGTTAACTCAATATAATCCACTATAACTCCCTCCTGCTGTTAACTCAATATACTCCACTATAACTCTCTATTGTCCTGCTGTTAACTCAATATACTCCACTATAACTCCCTCCTGCTGTTAACTCAATATACTCCACTATAACTCTCTATTGTCCTGCTGTTAACTCAATATACTCCACTATAACTCCCTCCTGCTGTTAACTCAATATACTCCACTATAACTCTCTATTGTCCTGCTGTTAACTCAATATACTCCACTATAACTCTCTATTGTCCTGCTGTTAACTCAATATACTCCACTATAACTCCCTCCTGCTGTTAACTCAATATACTCCACTATAACTCTCTATTGTCCTGCTGTTAACTCAATATACTCCACTATAACTCTCTATTGTCCTGCTGTTAACTCAATATACTCCACTATAACTCTCTATTGTCCTGCTGTTAACTCAATATACTCCACAATAACTCTCTATTGTCCTGCTGTTAACTCAATATACTCCACTATAACTCCCTCCTGCTGTTAACTCAATATACTCCACTATAACTCCCTCCTGCTGTTAACTCAATATACTCCACTATAACTCTCTATTGTCCTGCTGTTAACTCAATATACTCCACTATAACTCCCTTCTGCTGTTAACTCAATATAATCCACTATAACTCCCTCCTGCTGTTAACTCAATATACTCCACTATAACTCTCTATTGTCCTGCTGTTAACTCAATATACTCCACTATAACTCTCTATTGTCCTGCTGTTAACTCAATATTCTCAATATCACACAATAAAAGAAGCTCATTCTTCTGCAGATGCTGCATTATTGGATTAGTATGAGGATCTTAGGAGGATGGTATCAAATTGTATTGTCTGTGTGTGTGTGTGTATGTGTGTGTGTGTGTGTGTGAGGATCCTGTCGGAATCACAGCTGACAAGAGACAATTGTTTTTTGCAGTCGCATTAATAATTCAATCATTTGACCCGTAAAACAATATGATCCTCAGAGAGATAGACCGGATCCAACTAGGTGTGTGAAAATGTGTGTGTGTGTCTGTGTGTGTATAGCTGCGTTTGGACAGGCAACCCAATCCGGATCTTATTTTTTTCAATAATTTATATTTTGACCGATCAGATCAGCCCTGCAAAAGATCTGATGTGAAAATATCTGATTTGATTGTTAAAAATACAAATAAGTGGAAAAAAAAGGTCTAAACTGGGGTGCCTGTGTAAACATAGCCTGTGTTTGTTCTGATCTTCCCTGTTCAAAAGGGAGCCTAGACCTCAGACAAAGGTAAGCACATTCTGCCTCTGTTAAAATTGAAATGTGTGTTGACCCCCAAGCATACACATCGTATTGTAATGATCCGCCATGCATCAGCTTGCATTAGTAATTCTGTAGAAGGAGAATGTGCAGCCAGGTCACCCGTGGTACAAGTCCGTATTCGACGTCCATCCATGTCTGAGGACGTCGGGAGATGACGTGGAAACAGGACACCCGTGGTACAAGTCCGTATTCGACGTCCATCCATGTCTGAGGACGTCGGGAGATGACGTGGAAACAGGACACCCGTGGTACAAGTCCGTATTCGACGTCCATCCATGTCGGAGGACGTCGGGAGATGACGTGGAAACAGGACACCCGTGGTACAAGTCCGTATTCGACGTCCATCCATGTCTGAGGACGTCGGGAGATGACGTGGAAACAGGACACCCGTGGTACAAGTCCGTATTCGACGTCCATCCATGTCTGAGGACGTCGGGAGATGACGTGGAAACAGGACACCCGTGGTACAAGTTCCGTATTCGACGTCCATCCATGTCGGAGGACGTCGGGAGATGACGTGGAAACAGGACACCCGTGGTACAAGTCCGTATTCGACGTCCATCCATGTCTGAGGACGTCGGGAGATGACGTGGAAACAGGACACCCGTGGTACAAGTCCGTATTCGACGTCCATCCATGTCGGAGGACGTCGGGAGATGACGTGGAAACAGGACACCCGTGGTACAAGTCCGTATTCGACGTCCATCCATGTCGGAGGACGTCGGGAGATGACGTGGAAACAGGACACCCGTGGTACAAGTCCGTATTCGACGTCCATCCATGTCGGAGGACGTCGGGAGATGACGTGGAAACAGGACACCCGTGGTACAAGTCCGTATTCGACGTCCATCCATGTCTGAGGACGTCGGGAGATGACGTGGAAACAGGACACCCGTGGTACAAGTCCGTATTCGACGTCCATCCATGTCTGAGGACGTCGGGAGATGACGTGGAAACAGGACACCCGTGGTACAAGTCCGTATTCGACGTCCATCCATGTCTGAGGACGTCGGGAGATGACGTGGAAA
This sequence comes from Oncorhynchus gorbuscha, assembly GCF_021184085.1. Taxonomy (NCBI): domain Eukaryota; kingdom Metazoa; phylum Chordata; class Actinopteri; order Salmoniformes; family Salmonidae; genus Oncorhynchus; species Oncorhynchus gorbuscha. The sequence goes on along the minus strand of NC_060195.1, from coordinate 13,761,002 downwards.
CAGGACACCCGTGGTACAAGTCCGTATTCGACGTCCATCCATGTCTGAGGACGTCGGGAGATGACGTGGAAACAGGACACCCGTGGTACAAGTCCGTATTCGACGTCCATCCATGTCTGAGGACGTCGGGAGATGACGTGGAAACAGGACACCCGTGGTACAAGTCCGTATTCGACGTCCATCCATGTCGGAGGACGTCGGGAGATGACGTGGAAACAGGACACCCGTGGTACAAGTCCGTATTCGACGTCCATCCATGTCTGAGGACGTCGGGAGATGACGTGGAAACCGGTCACTAGTGGCAACAGAGAGTGCTGTTACCTTTAAGAAGGTTTTGGTTTTGCTACGGTGTTGTGAACAAAGAAAATAAAATTCAATTTGTCACATGCCCCCGAATACAACAGGTTTTCACATTACAGTGAAATGTTTACTTACGAGCCCCTAACCAACGATGCAGTTTAAAAAATATGGATAAGAATAAGAAATAAAAGTAACAAGTAATTAAAGAGCAGCAGTAAAATAACAATAGTGAGACTATATACAGGGGGGTACGGTACAGAGTCAATGTGGAGGCTATATACAGGGGGGTACGGTACAGAGTCAATGTGGAGGCTATATACAGGGGGTACCAGTACAGAGTCAATGTGGAGGCTATATACAGGGGGGTACGGTACAGAGTCAATGTGGAGGCTATATACAGGGGGTACCAGTACAGAGTCAATGTGGAGGCTATATACAGGGGGGTACGGTACAGAGTCAATGTGGAGGCTATATACAGGGGGTACCGATACCGAGTCAATGTGGAGGCTATATACAGGGGGTACCAGTACAGAGTCAATGTGGAGGCTATATACAGGGGGTACCGGTACAGAGTCAATGTGGAGACTATATACAGGGGGTACCGATACCGAGTCAATGTGGAGGCTATATACAGGGGGTACCAGTACAGAGTCAATGTGGAGGCTATATACAGGGGGTACCGGTACAGAGTCAATGTGGAGACTATATACAGGGGGTACCAGTACAGAGTCAATGTGGAGACTATATACAGGGGGTACCGGTACAGAGTCAATGTGGAGACTATATACAGGGGGTACCGGTACAGAGTCAATGTGGAGACTATATACAGGGGGTACCGGTACAGAGTCAATGTGGAGACTATATACAGGGGGTACCAGTACAGAGTCAATGTGGAGGCTATATACAGGGGGTACCAGTACAGAGTCAATGTGGAGGCTATATACAGGGGGTACCAGTACAGAGTCAATGTGGAGACTATATACAGGGGGTACTGGTACAGAGTCAATGTGGAGACTATATACAGGGGGTACCAGTACAGAGTCAATGTGGAGGCTATATACAGGGGGTACCAGTACAGAGTCAATGTGGAGACTATATACAGGGGGTTACCGGTACAGAGTCAATGTGCGGGAGCACCGGTTAGTTAGCAATGCAAATAGTCTGGGTAGCCATTTGATTAGGTGTTCTGGAGACTTATGACTTGGGGGTATAAGCTGTTTAAAAGCCTCTTGGATCTAGACTTGGCGCTCCGGTACCGCTTGCCGTGCGGTAGCAGAGAGAACAGTCTATGATTAGGGTGGCTGGAGTCTTTGACAATTTTTAGGGCCTTCCTCTGACACTGCCTGGTATAGAGGTCATGATGGCAGGAAGCTTGGCCCCAGTGATGTACTGGGCCGTTCGCACTACCCTCTGTAATGCCTTGCGGTCGGAGGCTGAGCATTTGCCAGTGATGCTCTCGATGGTGCAGCTGTAGAACCTTTTGAGGATCTGAGGACCAATGCCAAATATTTTCAGTCTCCTGAGGGGGAATAGGTTTTGTTGTGCCCTCTTCATGACTGTCCTTGTGTGCTTGGACCATGTTAGTTTGTTGGTGATGTGGACACCAAGGAACTGGAATAGCATTCTCACATAGGTGTTCCTTTTGTCCAGGTGGGAAAGGGCAGTGTTGTATATAATAGAGATTGCATCATCTGTGGATCTGTTGGGGCGGTAAGCAAATTGGAGTGGGTATAGGGTTTCTGGGATAATGGTGTTGATGTGAGCCATGACCAGCCTTTCAAAGCACTTCATGGCTACAGACGTGAGTGCTATGGGTCGGTAGTCATTTAGGCAGGTTACCTTAGTGTTCTTGGGCACAGGCACTATGGTGGTCTGCTGAGAACATGTCTGCCTGTCCACAGGGATGGTGGATAGGCATCTGCTTCTGATTCCAAAGCGCAAAAGATTGAATCCAGTGATAGAAAGTTGTTTTATATATTTTTGTTTTAAACCTGTCCCAAACCTTTTTTACTTAACTAGACAAGTCAGTTAAGGGAAAGGGAGAGACATATAAAGGGAGAGACATATAAAGGGAGAGACATATAAAGGGAGAGACATATAAAGGGGGAGACATATAAAGGGAGAGACATATAAAGGGGGAGACATATAAAGGGAGAGACATATAAAGGGGGAGACATATAAAGGGAGAGACATATAAAGGGAGAGACATATAAAGGGAAGGAACCAAAGGGAGAGACATATAAAGGGAGAGACATATAAAGGGAGAGACATATAAAGGGAAGGAACCAAATGGAGAGACATATAAAGGGAGAGACATATAAAGGGAAGGAACCAAAGGGAGAGACATATAAAGGGAGAGACATATAAAGGGAGAGACATATAAAGGGAAGGAACCAAATGGAGAGACATATAAAGGGAGAGACATATAAAGGGAGAGACATATAAAGGGAGAGACATATAAAGGGAGAGACATATAAAGGGAGAGACATATAAAGGGAGAGACATATAAAGGAAGAGACATATAAAGGGAGAGACATATAAAGGGAGAGACATATAAAGGGAGAGACATATAAAGGGAGAGACATATAAAGGGAGAGACATATAAAGGGAGAGACATATAAAGAGAAGGAACCAAAGGGAGAGACATATAAAGGGAGAGACATATAAAGGGAGAGACATATAAAGGGAGAGACATATAAAGGGAGAGACATATAAAGGGAGAGACATATAAAGAGAAGGAACCAAAGGGAGAGACATATAAAGGGAGAGACATATAAAGGGAGAGACATATAAAGGGAGAGACATATAAAGAGAGAGACATATAAAGAGAAGGAACCAAAGGGAGAGACATATAAAGGGAGAGACATATAAAGGGAAGGAACCAAAGGGAGAGACATATAAAGGGAGAGACATATAAAGGGAAGGAACCAAAGGGAGAGACATATAAAGGGAGAGACATATAAAGGGAGAGACATATAAAGAGAAGGAACCAAAGGGAGAGACATATAAAGGGAGAGACATATAAAGGGAGAGACATATAAAGGGAGAGACATATAAAGGGAGAGACATATAAAGGGAGAGACATATAAAGGGAGAGACATATAAAGGGAGAGACATATAAAGAGAAGGAACCAAAGGGAGAGACATATAAAGGGAGAGACATATAAAGGGAGAGACATATAAAGGGAGAGACATATAAAGAGAAGGAACCAAAGGGAGAGACATATAAAGGGAAGGAACCAAAGGGAGAGACATATAAAGGGAGAGACATATAAAGGGAGAGACATATAAAGGGAGAGGCATATAAAGAGAGAGACATATAAAGGGAGAGACATATAAAGAGAAGGAACCAAAGGGAGAGACATATAAAGGGAGAGACATATAAAGAGAAGGAACCAAAGGGAGAGACATATAAAGGGAGAGACATATAAAGAGAGAGACATATAAAGGGAGAGACATATAAAGGGAGAGACATATAAAGAGAAGGAACCAAAGGGAGAGACATATAAAGGGAGAGACATATAAAGGGAGAGACATATAAAGGGAGAGACATATAAAGAGAAGGAACCAAAGGGAGAGACATATAAAGGGAGAGACATATAAAGGGAGAGACATATAAAGGGAGAGACATATAAAGAGAGAGACATATAAAGAGAAGGAACCAAAGGGAGAGACATATAAAGGGAAGGAACCAAAGGGAGAGACATATAAAGGGAGAGACATATAAAGGGAGAGACATATAAAGAGAGAGACATATAAAGGGAGAGACATATAAAGAGAAGGAACCAAAGGGAGAGACATATAAAGGGAAGGAACCAAAGGGAGAGACATATAAAGGGAGAGACATATAAAGGGAGAGACATATAAAGGGAGAGACATATAAAGAGAGAGACATATAAAGGTAGAGACATATAAAGAGAAGGAACCAAAGGGAGAGACATATAAAGGGAAGGAACCAAAGGGAGAGACATATAAAGGGAGAGACATATAAAGAGAAGGAACCAAAGGGAGAGACATATAAAGGGAGAGACATATAAAGGGAGAGACATATAAAGAGAGAGACATATAAAGGGAGAGACATATAAAGAGAAGGAACCAAAGGGAGAGACATATAAAGGGAAGGAACCAAAGGGAGAGACATATAAAGGGAGAGACATATAAAGAGAAGGAACCAAAGGGAGAGACATATAAAGGGAAGGAACCAAAGGGAGAGACATATAAAGGGAGAGACATATAAAGGGAGAGACATATAAAGGGAGAGACATATAAAGGGAAGGAACCAAAGGGAGAGACATATAAAGAGAAGGAACCAAAGGGAGAGACATATAAAGGGAGAGACATATAAAGAGAAGGAACCAAAGGGAGAGACATATAAAGGGAGAGACATATAAAGGGAAGGAACCAAAGGGAGAGACATATAAAGGGAGAGACATATAAAGAGAGAGACATATAAAGGGAGAGACATATAAAGAGAAGGAACCAAAGGGAGAGACATATAAAGGGAGAGACATATAAAGAGAGAGACATATAAAGGGAGAGACATATAAAGAGAAGGAACCAAAGGGAGAGACATATAAAGGGAGAGACATATAAAGGGAGAGACATATAAAGAGAGAGACATATAAAGGGAGAGACATATAAAGAGAAGGAACCAAAGGGAGAGACATATAAAGGGAGAGACATATAAAGAGAGAGACATATAAAGGGAGAGACATATAAAGAGAAGGAACCAAAGGGAGAGACATATAAAGGGAGAGACATATAAAGGGAAGGAACCAAAGGGAGAGACATATAAAGAGAAGGAACCAAAGGGAGAGACATATAAAGGGAGAGACATATAAAGAGAAGGAACCAAAGGGAGAGACATATAAAGGGAGAGACATATAAAGGGAGAGACATATAAAGGGAAGGAACCAAAGGGAGAGACATATAAAGGGAGAGACATATAAAGGGAGAGACATATAAAGGGAGAGACATATAAAGGGAGAGACATATAAAGGGAGAGACATATAAAGGGAGAGACATATAAAGGGAAGGAACCAAAGGGAGAGACATATAAAGGGAGAGACATATAAAGGGAGAGACATATAAAGGGAGAGACATATAAAGGGAAGGAACCAAAGGGAGAGACATATAAAGGGAGAGACATATAAAGAGAGAGACATATAAAGAGAGAGACATATAAAGGGAGAGACATATAAAGGGAGAGACATATAAAGGGAGAGACATATAAAGGGAGAGACATATAAAGGGAGAGACATATAAAGGGAGAGACATATAAAGGGAGAGACATATAAAGGGAGAGACATATAAAGGGAGAGACATATAAAGAGAAGGAACCAAAGGGAGAGACATATAAAGGGAGAGACATATAAAGGGAGAGACATATAAAGAGAGAGACATATAAAGGGAGAGACATATAAAGGGAGAGACATATAAAGAGAGAGACATATAAAGAGAAGGAACCAAAGGGAGAGACATATAAAGAGAAGGAACCAAAGGGAGAGACATATAAAGGGAGAGACATATAAAGGGAGAGACATATAAAGGGAGAGACATATAAAGGGAGAGACATATAAAGGGAGAGACATATAAAGGGAGAGACATATAAAGGGAGAGACATATAAAGGGAGAGACATATAAAGGGAGAGACATATAAAGAGAAGGAACCAAAGGGAGAGACATATAAAGAGAAGGAACCAAAGGGAGAGACATATAAAGGGAGAGACATATAAAGGGAGAGACATATAAAGGGAGAGACATATAAAGGAGAGACATATAAAGGGAGAGACATATAAAGGGAGAGACATATAAAGGGAGAGACATATAAAGGGAGAGACATATAAAGGGAGAGACATATAAAGAGAAGGAACCAAAGGGAGAGACATATAAAGGGAGAGACATATAAAGGGAGAGACATATAAAGAGAGAGACATATAAAGAGAAGGAACCAAAGGGAGAGACATATAAAGGGAGAGACATATAAAGGGAGAGACATATAAAGGGAGAGACATATAAAGGGAGAGACATATAAAGAGAGAGACATATAAAGAGAAGGAACCAAAGGGAGAGACATATAAAGAGAAGGAACCAAAGGGAGAGACATATAAAGAGAAGGAACCAAAGGGAGAGACATATAAAGGGAGAGACATATAAAGGGAGAGACATATAAAGGGAGAGACATATAAAGGGAGAGACATATAAAGGGAGAGACATATAAAGAGAGAGACATATAAAGGGAGAGACATATAAAGGGAGAGACATATAAAGAGAAGGAACCAAAGGGAGAGACATATAAAGGGAAGGAACCAAAGGGAGAGACATATAAAGAGAAGGAACCAAAGGGAGAGACATATAAAGGGAGAGACATATAAAGGGAGAGACATATAAAGAGAGAGACATATAAAGAGAGAGACATATAAAGAGAGAGACATATAAAGGGAGAGACATATAAAGAGAGAGACATATAAAGGGAGAGACATATAAAGAGAGAGACATATAAAGAGAGAGACATATAAAGAGAGAGACATATAAAGAGAGAGACATATAAAGGGAGAGACATATAAAGAGAGAGACATATAAAGAGAGAGACATATAAAGAGAGAGACATATAAAGAGAGAGACATATAAAGGGAGAGACATATAAAGAGAGAGACATATAAAGGGAGAGACATATAAAGGGAGAGACATATAAAGGGAGAGACATATAAAGGGAGAGACATATAAAGGGAGAGACATATAAAGGGAGAGACATATAAAGGGAGAGACATATAAAGAGAGAGACATATAAAGAGAGAGACATATAAAGGGAGAGACATATAAAGGGAGAGACATATAAAGGGAGAGACATATAAAGGGAGAGACATATAAAGGGAGAGACATATAAAGGGAGAGACATATAAAGAGAAGGAACCAAAGGGAGAGACATATAAAGGGAGAGACATATAAAGAGAAGGAACCAAAGGGAGAGACATATAAAGGGAGAGACATATAAAGAGAAGGAACCAAAGGGAGAGACATATAAAGGGAGAGACATATAAAGAGAAGGAACCAAAGGGAGAGACATATAAAGGGAAGGAACCAAAGGGAGAGACATATAAAGGGAGAGACATATAAAGGGAGAGACATATAAAGGGAGAGACATATAAAGGGAAGGAACCAAAGGGAGAGACATATAAAGAGAGAGACATATAAAGGGAGAGACATATAAAGGGAGAGACATATAAAGAGAGAGACATATAAAGGGAGAGACATATAAAGGGAGAGACATATAAAGGGAGAGATATATAAAGAGAAGGAACCAAAGGGAGAGACATATAAAGGGAAGGAACCAAAGGGAGAGACATATAAAGAGAAGGAACCAAAGGGAGAGACATATAAAGAGAAGGAACCAAAGGGAGAGACATATAAAGAGAAGGAACCAAAGGGAGAGACATATAAAGGGAGAGACATATAAAGGGAGAGACATATAAAGGGAGAGACATATAAAGGGAAGGAACCAAAGGGAGAGACATATAAAGAGAAGGAACCAAAGGGAGAGACATATAAAGGGAGAGACATATAAAGGGAGAGACTTATAAAGGGAGAGACATATAAAGAGAAGGAACCAAAGGGAGAGACATATAAAGAGAAGGAACCAAAGGGAGAGACATATAAAGGGAGAGACATATAAAGGGAAGGAACCAAAGGGAGAGACATATAAAGGGAGAGACATATAAAGGGAAGGAACCAAAGGGAGAGACATATAAAGGGAGAGACATATAAAGGGAGAGACATATAAAGAGAAGGAACCAAAGGGAGAGACATATAAAGGGAGAGACATATAAAGGGAGAGACATATAAAGAGAAGGAACCAAAGGGAGAGACATATAAAGGGAGAGACATATAAAGGGAGAGACATATAAAGGGAGAGACATATAAAGGGAGAGACATATAAAGGGAGAGACATATAAAGGGAGAGACATATAAAGAGAGAGACATATAAAGGGAGAGACATATAAAGGGAAGGAACCAAAGGGAGAGACATATAAAGGGAGAGACATATAAAGGGAGAGACATATAAAGGGAAGGAACCAAAGGGAGAGACATATAAAGGGAGAGACATATAAAGGGAGAGACATATAAAGAGAAGGAACCAAAGGGAGAGACATATAAAGGGAGAGACATATAAAGGGAGAGACATATAAAGAGAAGGAACCAAAGGGAGAGACATATAAAGGGAGAGACATATAAAGGGAGAGACATATAAAGGGAGAGACATATAAAGGGAGAGACATATAAAGAGAGAGACATATAAAGAGAATGAACCAAAGGGAGAGACATATAAAGGGAGAGACATATAAAGGGAGAGACATATAAAGGGAGAGACATATAAAGGGAGAGACATATAAAGGGAGAGACATATAAAGAGAGAGACATATAAAGAGAATGAACCAAAGGGAGAGACATATAAAGGGAGAGACATATAAAGGGAGAGACATATAAAGGGAAGGAACCAAAGGGAGAGACATATAAAGGGAGAGACATATAAAGGGAGAGACATATAAAGGGAAGGAACCAAAGGGAGAGACATATAAAGGGAGAGACATATAAAGGGAGAGACATATAAAGGGAAGGAACCAAAGGGAGAGACATATAAAGGGAGAGACATATAAAGAGAAGGAACCAAAGGGAGAGACATATAAAGGGAGAGACATATAAAGGGAGAGACATATAAAGGGAAGGAACCAAAGGGAGAGACATATAAAGAGAAGGAACCAAAGGGAGAGACATATAAAGGGAGAGACATATAAAGGGAGAGACATATAAAGGGAGAGACATATAAAGGGAGAGACATATAAAGGGAGAGACATATAAAGGGAGAGACATATAAAGAGAAGGAACCAAAGGGAGAGACATATAAAGGGAGAGACATATAAAGGGAGAGACATATAAAGGGAGAGACATATAAAGGGAAGGAACCAAAGGGAGAGACATATAAAGAGAAGGAACCAAAGGGAGAGACATATAAAGGGAGAGACATATAAAGGGAGAGACATATAAAGGGAGAGACATATAAAGGGAGAGACATATAAAGGGAGAGACATATAAAGGGAGAGACATATAAAGGGAGAGACATATAAAGAGAAGGAACCAAAGGGAGAGACATATAAAGGGAGAGACATATAAAGGGAGAGACATATAAAGGGAGAGACATATAAAGGGAGAGACATATAAAGGGAAGGAACCAAAGGGAGAGACATATAAAGGGAGAGACATATAAAGGGAGAGACATATAAAGGGAGAGACATATAAAGGGAGAGACATATAAAGGGAGAGACATATAAAGGGAGAGACATATAAAGGGAAGGAACCAAAGGGAGAGACATATAAAGGGAGAGACATATAAAGGGAGAGACATATAAAGGGAAGGAACCAAAGGGAGAGACATATAAAGGGAGAGACATATAAAGGGAATGAACCAAAGGGAGAGACATATAAAGGGAGAGACATATAAAGGGAGAGACATATAAAGGGAGAGACATATAAAGGGAAGGAACCAAAGGGAGAGACATATAAAGGGAAGGAACCAAAGGGAGAGACATATAAAGGGAGAGACATATAAAGGGAGAGACATATAAAGGGAAGGAACCAAAGGGAGAGACATATCAAGGGAAGGAACCAAAGGGAGAGACATATAAAGGGAGAGACATATAAAGGGAGAGACATATAAAGGGAGAGACATATAAAGGGAATGAACCAAAGGGAGAGACATATAAAGGGAGAGACATATAAAGGGAGAGACATATAAAGGGAGAGACATATAAAGAGAATGAACCAAAGGGAGAGACATATAAAGGGAGAGACATATAAAGGGAGAGACATATAAAGGAGAGACATATAAAGGGAGAGACATATAAAGAGAATGAACCAAAGGGAGAGACATATAAAGGGAGAGACATATAAAGGGAGAGACATATAAAGGGAGAGACATATAAAGGGAGAGACATATAAAGGGAGAGACATATAAAGGGAGAGACATATAAAGGGAGAGACATATAAAGAGAATGAACCAAAGGGAGAGACATATAAAGGGAATGAACCAAAGGGAGAGACATATAAAGGGAGAGACATATAAAGGGAGAGACATATAAAGGGAGAGACATATAAAGGGAAGGAACCAAAGGGAGAGACATATAAAGGGAGAGACATATAAAGGGAATGAGAACATATAAAGGGAGAGACATATAAAGGGAGAGACATATAAAGAGAATGAACCAAAGGGAGAGACATATAAAGGGAAGGAACCAAAGGGAGAGACATATAAAGGGAGAGACATATAAAGGGAATGAACCAAAGGGAGAGACATATAAAGGGAATGAACCAAAGGGAGAGACATATAAAGGGAAGGAACCAAAGGGAGAGACATATAAAGGGAGAGACATATAAAGGGAAGGAACTAAAGGGAGAGACATATAAAGGGAATGAACCAAAGGGAGAGACATATAAAGGGAGAGACATATAAAGGGAATGAACCAAAGGGAGAGACATATAAAGGGAGAGACATATAAAGGGAATGAACCAAAGGGAGAGACATATAAAGGGAAGGAACTAAAGGGAGAGACATATAAAGGGAGAGACATATAAAGGGAAGGAACCAAAGGGAGAGACATATAAAGGGAGAGACATATAAAGAGAATGAACCAAAGGGAGAGACATATAAAGGGAGAGACATATAAAGGGAGAGACATATAAAGGGAGAGACATATAAAGAGAAGGAACCAAAGGGAGAGACATATAAAGGGAGAGACATATAAAGGGAGAGACATATAAAGGGAGAGACATATAAAGAGAAGGAACCAAAGGGAGAGACATATAAAGAGAATGAACCAAAGGGAGAGACATATAAAGGGAGAGACATATAAAGAGAAGGAACCAAAGGGAGAGACATATAAAGGGAGAGACATATAAAGGGAGAGACATATAAAGGGAGAGACATATAAAGAGAAGGAACCAAAGGGAGAGACATATAAAGGGAGAGACATATAAAGGGAGAGACATATAAAGAGAAGGAACCAAAGGGAGAGACATATAAAGGGAGAGACATATAAAGGGAATGAACCAAAGGGAGAGACATATAAAGGGAGAGACATATAAAGGGAGAGACATATAAAGGGAGAGACATATAAAGGGAGAGACATATAAAGAGACCAAAGGAGAACCAAAGGGAGAGACATATAAAGGAGAGACATATAAAGGGAATGAACCAAAGGGAGAGACATATAAAGGGAAGGAACCAAAGGGAGAGACATATAAAGGGAGAGACATATAAAGGGAATGAACCAAAGGGAGAGACATATAAAGGGAGAGACATATAAAGGGAGAGACATATAAAGGGAGAGACATATAAAGAGAATGAACCAAAGGGAGAGACATATAAAGGGAGAGACAAATAAAGGGAGAGACATATAAAGAGAAGGAACCAAAGGGAGAGACATATAAAGGGAGAGACATATAAAGGGAGAGACATATAAAGGGAGAGACATATAAAGAGAAGGAACCAAAGGGAGAGACATATAAAGGGAGAGACATATAAAGGGAGAGACATATAAAGGGAGAGACATATAAAGGGAGAGACATATAAGGAGAGACAATAAAGGGAGAGACATATAAAGGAGAGACATATAAAGGGAGAGACATATAAAGGGAGAGACATATAAAGAGAATGAACCAAAGGGAGAGACATATAAAGGAGAGACATATAAAGGGAGAGACATATAAAGGAGAGACATATAAAGGGAGAGACATATAAAGAGAAGGAACCAAAGGGAGAGACATATAAAGGGAGAGACATATAAAGGAGAGACATATAAAGAGAAGGAACCAAAGGGAGAGACATATAAAGGAGAGACATATAAAGGGAGAGACATATAAAGGGAGAGACATATAAAGAGAAGGAACCAAAGGGAGAGACATATAAAGGGAGAGACATATAAAGGGAGAGACATATAAAGGGAAGGAACCAAAGGGAGAGACATATAAAGGGAGAGACATATAAAGAGAAGGAACCAAAGGGAGAGACATATAAAGGGAAGGAACCAAAGGGAGAGACATATAAAGGGAGAGACATATAAAGGGAGAGACATATAAAGGGAGAGACATATAAAGGGAAGGAACCAAAGGGAGAGACATATAAAGAGAAGGAACCAAAGGGAGAGACATATAAAGGGAGAGACATATAAAGGGAGAGACATATAAAGGGAGAGACATATAAAGAAGAACCAAAGGGGAACCAAAGGGAGAGACATATAAAGGGAGAGACATATAAAGGGAAGGAACCAAAGGGAGAGACATATAAAGGGAGAGACATATAAAGGGAAGGAACCAAAGGGAGAGACATATAAAGGGAGAGACATATAAATGGAGAGACATATAAAGAGAAGGAACCAAAGGGAGAGACATATAAAGGGAGAGACATATAAAGGGAGAGACATATAAAGAGAAGGAACCAAAGGGAGAGACATATAAAGGGAGAGACATATAAAGGGAGAGACATATAAAGGGAGAGACATATAAAGGGAGAGACATATAAAGGGAGAGACATATAAAGAGAGAGACATATAAAGGGAGAGACATATAAAGGGAAGGAACCAAAGGGAGAGACATATAAAGGGAGAGACATATAAAGGGAGAGACATATAAAGGGAAGGAACCAAAGGGAGAGACATATAAAGGGAGAGACATATAAAGGGAGAGACATATAAAGAGAAGGAACCAAAGGGAGAGACATATAAAGGGAGAGACATATAAAGGGAGAGACATATAAAGAGAAGGAACCAAAGGGAGAGACATATAAAGGGAGAGACATATAAAGGGAGAGACATATAAAGGGAGAGACATAAAGGGAGAGACATATAAAGAGAGAGACATATAAAGAGAATGAACCAAAGGGAGAGACATATAAAGGAGAGACATATAAAGGAGAGACATATAAAGGGAAGGAACCAAAGGGAGAGACATATAAAGGGAGAGACATATAAAGGGAGAGACATATAAAGGGAAGGAACCAAAGGGAGAGACATATAAAGGGAGAGACATATAAAGGGAGAGACATATAAAGGGAAGGAACCAAAGGGAGAGACATATAAAGAGAAGGAACCAAAGGGAGAGACATATAAAGGGAGAGACATATAAAGGGAGAGACATATAAAGGGAGAGACATATAAAGGGAGAGACATATAAAGAGACATAGACATATAAAGGGAGAGACATATAAAGAGAAGGAACCAAAGGGAGAGACATATAAAGGAGAGACATATAAAGGGAGAGACATATAAAGGGAAGGAACCAAAGGGAGAGACATATAAAGAGAAGGAACCAAAGGGAGAGACATATAAAGGGAGAGACATATAAAGGGAGAGACATATAAAGGGAGAGACATATAAAGGGAGAGACATATAAAGGGAGAGACATATAAAGGGAGAGACATATAAAGGGAGAGACATATAAAGAGAAGGAACCAAAGGGAGAGACATATAAAGGGAGAGACATATAAAGGGAGAGACATATAAAGGGAAGGAACCAAAGGGAGAGACATATAAAGGGAGAGACATATAAAGGGAGAGACATATAAAGGGAGAGACATATAAAGGGAGAGACATATAAAGGGAGAGACATATAAAGGGAGAGACATATAAAGGGAAGGAACCAAAGGGAGAGACATATAAAGGGAGAGACATATAAAGGGAGAGACATATAAAGGGAGAGACATATAAAGAGAATGAACCAAAGGGAGAGACATATAAAGGGAAGGAACCAAAGGGAGAGACATATAAAGGGAGAGACATATAAAGGAGAGACATATAAAGGGAAGGAACCAAAGGGAGAGACATATAAAGGAGAGACATATAAAGGGAGAGACATATAAAGGGAGAGACATATAAAGGGAATGAACCAAAGGAGAGACATATAAAGGAGAGACATATAAAGGGAGAGACATATAAAGGGAGAGACATATAAAGAGAATGAACCAAAGGGAGAGACATATAAAGGGAAGGAACCAAAGGGAGAGACATATAAAGGGAGAGACATATAAAGGGAGAGACATATAAAGGGAAGGAACCAAAGGGAGAGACATATAAAGGGAGAGACATATAAAGGGAGAGACATATAAAGGGAGAGACATATAAAGGGAATGAACCAAAGGGAGAGACATATAAAGGGAGAGACATATAAAGGGAGAGACATATAAAGGGAGAGACATATAAAGAGAATGAACCAAAGGGAGAGACATATAAAGGGAAGGAACCAAAGGGAGAGACATATAAAGGGAGAGACATATAAAGGGAGAGACATATAAAGGGAAGGAACCAAAGGGAGAGACATATAAAGGGAGAGACATATAAAGGGAGAGACATATAAAGAGAAGGAACCAAAGGGAGAGACATATAAAGGGAGAGACATATAAAGGGAGAGACATATAAAGAGAAGGAACCAAAGGGAGAGACATATAAAGGGAGAGACATATAAAGGGAGAGACATATAAAGGGAGAGACATAAAGGGAGAGACATATAAAGAGAGAGACATATAAAGAGAATGAACCAAAGGGAGAGACATATAAAGGGAGAGACATATAAAGGGAGAGACATATAAAGGGAAGGAACCAAAGGGAGAGACATATAAAGGGAGAGACATATAAAGGGAGAGACATATAAAGGGAAGGAACCAAAGGGAGAGACATATAAAGGAGAGACATATAAAGGGAGAGACATATAAAGGGAAGGAACCAAAGGGAGAGACATATAAAGAGAAGGAACCAAAGGGAGAGACATATAAAGGGAGAGACATATAAAGGGAGAGACATATAAAGGGAGAGACATATAAAGGGAGAGACATATAAAGGGAGAGACATATAAAGGGAGAGACATATAAAGAGAAGGAACCAAAGGGAGAGACATATAAAGGGAGAGACATATAAAGGGAGAGACATATAAAGGGAAGGAACCAAAGGGAGAGACATATAAAGAGAAGGAACCAAAGGGAGAGACATATAAAGGGAGAGACATATAAAGGGAGAGACATATAAAGGGAGAGACATATAAAGGGAGAGACATATAAAGGAGAGACATATAAAGGGAGAGACATATAAAGGAGAGACATATAAAGAGAAGGAACCAAAGGGAGAGACATATAAAGGAGAGACATATAAAGGGAGAGACATATAAAGGGAAGGAACCAAAGGGAGAGACATATAAAGGGAGAGACATATAAAGGGAGAGACATATAAAGGGAGAGACATATAAAGGAGAGACATATAAAGGGAGAGACATATAAAGGGAGAGACATATAAAGGGAGAGACATATAAAGGAACCAAAGGGAGAGACATATAAAGGGAGAGACATATAAAGGGAGAGACATATAAAGGGAAGGAACCAAAGGAGAGACATATAAAGGGAGAGACATATAAAGGGAATGAACCAAAGGGAGAGACATATAAAGGGAGAGACATATAAAGGAGAGACATATAAAGGGAGAGACATATAAAGGGAAGGAACCAAAGGGAGAGACATATAAAGGGAAGGAACCAAAGGGAGAGACATATAAAGGGAGAGACATATAAAGGGAGAGACATATAAAGGGAAGGAACCAAAGGGAGAGACATATCAAGGGAAGGAACCAAAGGGAGAGACATATAAAGGGAGAGACATATAAAGGGAGAGACATATAAAGGGAGAGACATATAAAGGGAATGAACCAAAGGGAGAGACATATAAAGGGAGAGACATATAAAGGGAGAGACATATAAAGGGAGAGACATATAAAGGGAGAGACATATAAAGAGAATGAACCAAAGGGAGAGACATATAAAGGGAGAGACATATAAAGGGAGAGACATATAAAGGGAGAGACATATAAAGGGAGAGACATATAAAGAGAATGAACCAAAGGGAGAGACATATAAAGGGAGAGACATATAAAGGGAGAGACATATAAAGGGAGAGACATATAAAGGGAGAGACATATAAAGGGAGAGACATATAAAGGGAGAGACATATAAAGAGAAGGAACCAAAGGGAGAGACATATAAAGGGAGAGACATATAAAGGGAGAGACATATAAAGGGAGAGACATATAAAGAGAATGAACCAAAGGGAGAGACATATAAAGGGAATGAACCAAAGGGAGAGACATATAAAGGGAGAGACATATAAAGGGAGAGACATATAAAGGGAGAGACATATAAAGGGAAGGAACCAAAGGGAGAGACATATAAAGGGAGAGACATATAAAGGGAATGAACCAA
This sequence comes from Oncorhynchus gorbuscha, assembly GCF_021184085.1. NCBI lineage: Eukaryota > Metazoa > Chordata > Actinopteri > Salmoniformes > Salmonidae > Oncorhynchus > Oncorhynchus gorbuscha. The sequence continues at coordinate 13,744,418 of NC_060195.1, read as the reverse complement.
AGGGAGAGACATATAAAGGGAGAGACATATAAAGAGAATGAACCAAAGGGAGAGACATATAAAGGGAAGGAACCAAAGGGAGAGACATATAAAGGGAGAGACATATAAAGGGAATGAACCAAAGGGAGAGACATATAAAGGGAGAGACATATAAAGGGAATGAACCAAAGGGAGAGACATATAAAGGGAAGGAACCAAAGGGAGAGACATATAAAGGGAGAGACATATAAAGGGAAGGAACCAAAGGGAGAGACATATAAAGGGAATGAACCAAAGGGAGAGACATATAAAGGGAGAGACATATAAAGGGAATGAACCAAAGGGAGAGACATATAAAGGGAGAGACATATAAAGGGAATGAACCAAAGGGAGAGACATATAAAGGGAAGGAACCAAAGGGAGAGACATATAAAGGGAAGGAACCAAAGGGAGAGACATATAAAGGGAGAGACATATAAAGAGAATGAACCAAAGGGAGAGACATATAAAGGGAGAGACATATAAAGGGAGAGACATATAAAGGGAGAGACATATAAAGAGAAGGAACCAAAGGGAGAGACATATAAAGGGAGAGACATATAAAGGGAGAGACATATAAAGAGAAGGAACCAAAGGGAGAGACATATAAAGGGAGAGACATATAAAGGGAGAGACATATAAAGGGAGAGACATATAAAGGGAGAGACATATAAAGAGAAGGAACCAAAGGGAGAGACATATAAAGGGAGAGACATATAAAGGGAATGAACCAAAGGGAGAGACATATAAAGGGAAGGAACCAAAGGGAGAGACATATAAAGGGAGAGACATATAAAGGGAATGAAGACATATAAAGGAGAGACATATAAAGGAGAGACATATAAAGGGAGAGACATATAAAGAGAAGGAACCAAAGGGAGAGACATATAAAGGGAGAGACATATAAAGGGAATGAACCAAAGGGAGAGACATATAAAGGGAGAGACATATAAAGGGAGAGACATATAAAGGGAGAGACATATAAAGAGAAGGAACCAAAGGGAGAGACATATAAAGGGAGAGACATATAAAGGGAGAGACATATAAAGGGAGAGACATATAAAGGGAGAGACATATAAAGAGAAGGAACCAAAGGGAGAGACATATAAAGGGAGAGACATATAAAGGGAGAGACATATAAAGGGAGAGACATATAAAGGGAGAGACATATAAAGAGAAGGAACCAAAGGGAGAGACATATAAAGGGAGAGACATATAAAGGGAGAGACATATAAAGGGAGAGACATATAAAGAGAATGAACCAAAGGGAGAGACATATAAAGGGAGAGACATATAAAGGGAGAGACATATAAAGGGAGAGACATATAAAGGGAGAGACATATAAAGAGAAGGAACCAAAGGGAGAGACATATAAAGGGAGAGACATATAAAGGGAGAGACATATAAAGGGAGAGACATATAAAGAGAAGGAACCAAAGGGAGAGACATATAAAGGGAGAGACATATAAAGGGAGAGACATATAAAGGGAGAGACATATAAAGAGAAGGAACCAAAGGGAGAGACATATAAAGGGAGAGACATATAAAGGGAAGGAACCAAAGGGAGAGACATATAAAGGGAGAGACATATAAAGAGAATGAACCAAAGGGAGAGACATATAAAGAGAATGAACCAAAGGGAGAGACATATAAAGAGAATGAACCAAAGGGAGAGACATATAAAGAGAATGAACCAAAGGGAGAGACATATAAAGGGAGAGACATATAAAGGGAGAGACATATAAAGAGAAGGAACCAAAGGGAGAGACATATAAAGGGAAGGAACCAAAGGGAGAGACATATAAAGGGAAGGAACCAAAGGGAGAGACATATAAAGAGAAGGAACCAAAGGGAGAGACATATAAAGGGAGAGACATATAAAGGGAGAGACATATAAAGAGAAGGAACCAAAGGGAGAGACATATAAAGGGAGAGACATATAAAGAGAAGGAACCAAAGGGAGAGACATATAAAGGGAGAGACATATAAAGGGAGAGACATATAAAGGGAGAGACATATAAAGGGAGAGACATATAAAGGGAGAGACATATAAAGAGAATGAACCAAAGGGAGAGACATATAAAGGGAGAGACATATAAAGGGAGAGACATATAAAGGGAGAGACATATAAAGGGAGAGACATATAAAGGGAGAGACATATAAAGGGAGAGACATATAAAGGGAGAGACATATAAAGGGAGAGACATATAAAGGGAGAGACATATAAAGAGAATGAACCAAAGGGAGAGACATATAAAGGGAGAGACATATAAAGGGAGAGACATATAAAGGGAGAGACATATAAAGAGAAGGAACCAAAGGGAGAGACATATAAAGAGAAGGAACCAAAGGGAGAGACATATAAAGGGAGAGACATATAAAGAGAATGAACCAAAGGGAGAGACATATAAAGAGAATGAACCAAAGGGAGAGACATATAAAGGGAGAGACATATAAAGGGAGAGACATATAAAGGGAGAGACATATAAAGAGAGAGACATATAAAGGGAGAGACATATAAAGAGAGAGACATATAAAGGGAAGGAACCAAAGGGAGAGACATATAAAGGGAGAGACATATAAAGAGAAGGAACCAAAGGGAGAGACATATAAAGGGAAGGAACCAAAGGGAGAGACATATAAAGAGAAGGAACCAAAGGGAGAGACATATAAAGGGAGAGACATATAAAGGGAGAGACATATAAAGGGAAGGAACCAAAGGGAGAGACATATAAAGGGAGAGACATATAAAGAGAAGGAACCAAAGGGAGAGACATATAAAGGGAGAGACATATAAAGGGAGAGACATATAAAGGGAGAGACATATTAAAGGGAGAGACATATAAAGGAGAGACATATAAAGGAAGAACCAAAGGGAGAGACATATAAAGGGAGAGACATATAAAGGGAGAGACATATAAAGGGAGAGACATATAAAGGGAGAGACATATAAAGGGAGAGACATATAAAGGGAGAGACATATAAAGGGAGAGACATATAAAGGGAGAGACATATAAAGGGAGAGACATATAAAGGGAGAGACATATAAAGGGAGAGACATATAAAGGAGAGACATATAAAGAGACATGAACCAAAGGGAGAGACATATAAAGAGAAGGAACCAAAGGGAGAAAGGGAGAGACATATAAAGGGAGAGACATATAAAGGGAATGAACCAAAGGGAGAGACATATAAAGAGGAGAACCAAAGGGAGAGACATATAAAGGGAGAGACATATAAAGGAGAGACATATAAAGGAGAGACATATAAAGAGAGAGACATATAAAGGGAGAGACATATAAAGGAGAGACATATAAAGGGAAGGAATATAAAGGGAGAGACATATAAAGAGAAGGAACCAAAGGGAGAGACATATAAAGGGAGAGACATATAAAGGGAGAGACATATAAAGAGAAGACATATAAAGGGAGAGACATATAAAGGGAGAGACATAAGGGAGAGACATATAAAGGGAGAGACATATAAAGGGAGAGACATATAAAGAGAGAGGAACCAAAGGGAGAGACATATAAAGGGGAGAGACATATAAAGGGAGAGACATATAAAGGGAGAGACATATAAAGAGAAGGAACCAAAGGGAGAGACATATAAAGGGAGAGACATATAAAGGGAGAGACATATAAAGGGAGAGACATATAAAGAGAAGGAACCAAAGGGAGAGACATATAAAGGGAGAGACATATAAAGGGAAGGAACCAAAGGGAGAGACATATAAAGGGAGAGACATATAAAGAGAATGAACCAAAGGGAGAGACATATAAAGAGAATGAACCAAAGGGAGAGACATATAAAAGAGACATATAAAGGGAGAGAACCAAAGGGAGAACCAAAGGAGAGACATAAAAGGGAAGAATATAAAGGGAGAGACATATAAAGGGAGAGACATATAAAGGGAGAGACATATAAAGAGAAGGAACCAAAGGGAGAGACATATAAAGAGAAGGAACCAAAGGGAGAGACATATAAAGGGAGAGACATATAAAGGAGAACATATAAAGGGAGAGACATATAAAGAGAAGGAGGGAGACATATAAAGGGAGAGACATATAAAGGGAGAACAAAGAGACATATAAAGGGAGGAACATATAAAGGGAGAGACATATAAAGGGAGGAATATAAAGGGAGAGACATATAAAGGGAGAGACATATAAAGAGAAGGGAGAACATAAAGGGAGAGACATATAAAGGAAGAACATAAAGGGAGAGACATATAAAGGAGAGACATATAAAAGGAGAGACATATAAAGGAGAGACATAAAGGGAAGAGAAGAAGACATAAGGGAGAGACATATAAAGGGAAGACATATAAAGGGAGAGACATATAAAGGAAGAACATATAAAGGAGAGACATATAAAGGGAGAGACATATAAAAAGGGAGAGACATATAAAGGGAGAGACATATAAAGGAGAGACATATAAAGGGAGAGACATATAAAGGGAGAGACAAGAAGAACCAAAGGGAGAGACATATAAAGGAGAGACATAAAGGGAGAGACATATAAAGGGAGAGACATATAAAGGAAGAGACATATAAAGGGAGAGACATATAAAGGAAGAACCAAAGGGAGAGACATATAAAGGAGAGACATATAAAGGGAGAGACATATAAAGGGAGAGACATATAAAGAAAGGGAGAGACATATAAAGGGAGAGACATATAAAGGGAGAGACATATAAAGGGAGAGACATATAAAGGAGAGACATATAAAGAGAGAATAACCAAAGGAGAGACATATAAAGGGAGAGACATATAAAGGGAGAGACATATAAAGGGAGAGACATATAAAGGGAGAGACATATAAAGGGAGAGACATATAAAGGGAGAGACATATAAAGGGAGAGACATATAAAGGAGAGACATATAAAGAGAAGGAACCAAAGGGAGAGACATATAAGGGAGAGACATATAAAGGGAGAGACATATAAAGGGAGAGACATATAAAGGGAGAGACATATAAAGGGAGAGACATATAAAGAGAAGGAACCAAAGGGAGAGACATATAAAGGGAGAGACATATAAAGGAGAGACATATAAAGGGAGAGACATATAAAGGAGAGACATATAAAGGGAGAGACATATAAAGGGAGAGACATATAAAGGGAGAGACATATAAAGGAGAGACATATAAAAAGGGAGAGACATATAAAGAGGAGGAATATAAAGGGAGAGACATATAAAGGAGAGACATATAAAGGGAGAGACATATAAAGGGAAGGAACCAAAGGAGAGACATATAAAGGAGACATATAAAGGGAGAGACATATAAAGGGAGAGACATATAAAGGGAGAGACATATAAAGGGAGAGACATATAAAAGAGACATATGAACCAAAGGAGAGACATATAAAGAGAATGAACCAAAGGGAGAGACATATAAAGGGAAGAATATAAAGGAGAGACATATAAAGGGAGAGACATATAAAGGGAGAGACATATAAAGGGAGAGACATATAAAGGGAGAACATATAAAAAGAGACATATAAAGGGAGAGACATATAAAGGGAGAGACATATAAAGGGAGAGACATATAAAGGGAGAGACATATAAAGGGAATGAACCAAAGGGAGAGACATATAAAGGGAGAGACATATAAAGAGAGAGACATATAAAGGAGAGACATATAAAGGGAGAGACATATAAAGGGAGACATATAAAGGGAAGAATAAAGGGAGAGACATATAAAGGGAAGGAACCAAAGGGAGAGACATATAAAGGGAGAGACATATAAAGGAGAAGGAACCAAAGGGAGAGACATATAAAGGGAGAGACATATAAAGGAGAGACATATAAAGGGAGAGACATATAAAGGGAATGAACCAAAGGGAGAGACATATAAAGGGAGAGACATATAAAGGAGAGACATATAAAGGAGAGACATATAAAGAGAATGAACCAAAGGGAGAGACATATAAAGGAGAGACATATAAAGGGAGAGAAGGAAGGAAAGGAGAGACATATAAAGGGAGAGACATATAAAGGGAGAGACATATAAAGGGAGAGACATATAAAGGGAGAGACATATAAAGGAGAGACATATAAAGGGAGAGACATATAAAGGGAGAGACATATAAAGGAAGGAACCAAAGGAGAGACATATAAAGGAGAGACATATAAAGGGAAGAGACATATAAAGGAGAGACATATAAAGGGAGAGACATATAAAGGGAGAGACATATAAAGGGAGAAGGAGATAAAGGGAGAGACATATAAAGGAGAGACATATAAAGGGAGAGAACAAAGGGAGAGACATATAAAGGGAGAGACATATAAAGGGAGAGAGAGACATATAAAGGAGAGACATATAAAGGGAGAGACATATAAAGGAAGGAACCAAAGGGAGAGACATATAAAGGAGAGACATATAAAGGAGAGACATATAAAGGAGAGACATATAAAGGGAAGGAACCAAAGGGAGAGACATATAAAGGGAGAGACATATAAAGGAGAGACATATAAAGGGAGAGACATATAAAGGGAGAGACATAAAAGGAGAGACATATAAAAAGGAGAGGAATAAAGGGAGAGACATATAAAGGAGAGACATATAAAGAGAAGGAACCAAAGGAGAGACATATATAAAGGAGAGACATATAAAGGGAGAGACATATAAAGAGAAGGAACCAAAGGAGAGACATATAAAGGGAGGGAGGAATAAAGGGGGAGAGACATATAAAGGAGAGAAGGAACCAAAGGAGAGACATATAAAGGGAAGGAACCAAAGGGAGAGACATATAAAGGGAGAGACATATAAAGGGAGGACATATAAAGAGACATATAAAGGGAGAGACATATAAAGGGAGAGACATATAAAGGGAGAGACATATAAAGAGGAAGGAACCAAAGGGAGAGACATATAAAGGGAGAGACATATAAAGGAGAGACATATAAAGGGAGAGACATATAAAGGAAGGAACCAAAGGGAGAGACATATAAAGGAGAGACATATAAAGGAGAGACATATAAAGGAAGGAACCAAAGGGAGAGACATATAAAGGAAGAATATAAAGGGAGAGACATATAAAGGGAGAGACATATAAAGGAGAGACATATAAAGGGAGAGACATATAAAGGGAGAGACATATAAAGGAAGACATATAAAGGGAGAGACATATAAAGGAGAGACATATAAAGAGGAGAACATATAAAGGGAGAGACATATAAAGGGAGAGACATATAAAGGGAGAGACATATAAAGGGAGAGACATATAAAGAGGAGAGACATATAAAGGGAGAGACATATAAAGGGAGAGACATATAAAGGGAAGGAAAAGGGAGAGACATATAAAGGAGAGACATATAAAGGAGAGACATATAAAGGGAGAGACATATAAAGGGAGAGACATATAAAGGGAGAGACATATAAAGGGAGAACCAAAGGAGAGACATATAAAGGAGAGACATATAAAGGAGAGACATATAAAGGGAGAGACATATAAAGGAGAGACATATAAAGGAGACATATAAAGGAGAGACATATAAAGGGAGAGACATATAAAGGAGAGACATATAAAGGGAGAGACATATAAAGGGAGAGACATATAAAGGGAGAGACATATAAAGAGAAGGAACCAAAGGGAGAGACATATAAAGGGGAGAGACATATAAAGGGAGAGACATATAAAGGGAGAGACATATAAAGGGAGAGACATATAAAGGGAGAGACATATAAAGGAGAGACATATAAAGAGAAGGAACCAAAGGGAGAGACATATAAAGGGAGAGAGACATATAAAGGGAGAGACATATAAAGGGAGAGACATATAAAGGGAGAGACATATAAAGGAGAGACATATAAAGGGAAGGAACCAAAGGAGAGACATATAAAGGGAGAGACATATAAAGGAGAGACATATAAAGGGAGAGACATATAAAGGAGAGACATATAAAGGGAGAGACATATAAAGGGAGAGACATATAAGGGAAGAACCAAAGGAGAGACATATAAAGGGAGAGACATATAAAGGGAGAGACATATAAAGGGAGAGACATATGAACCAAAGGGAGAGACATATAAAGGGAGAGACATATAAAGGAGAGACATATAAAGGGAGAATATAAAGGAGAGACATATAAAGGGAGAGACATATAAAGGAGAGACATATAAAGGAGAGACATATAAAGGGAAGGAACCAAAGGAGAGACATATAAAGGAGAGACATATAAAGGGAGAGACATATAAAAAGACATATAAAGGGAGAGACATATAAAGAGAATAAAGGGAACCAAAGGGAGAGACATATAAAGGGAATGAACCAAAGGGAGAGACATATAAAGGGAGAGACATATAAAGGAGAGACATATAAAGGAGAGACATATAAAGAGAAGACATATAAAGGGAGAGACATATAAAGGGAGAGACATATAAAGGGAGAGACATATAAAAGGAGAGACATATAAAGGAATGAACCAAAGGGAGAGAGAGACATATAAAGGGAGAGACATATAAAGGGAGAGACATATAAAGAGAATGAACCAAAGGAGAGACATATAAAGGAGAGACATATAAAGGAGAGACATATAAAGGAGGACATATAAAGGGAGAGACATATAAAGGAGAGACATATAAAGGAGAGACATATAAAGGGGAGACATATAAAGGGAGAGACATATAAAGGAGAGACATATAAAGGGAAGAACCAAAGGGAGAGACATATAAAGGGAACATATAAAGAGACATATAAAGGAGAGACATATAAAGGGAGAGACATATAAAGGAGAGACATATAAAGAGAATAAAGGGAGAGACATATAAAGGAGAGACATATAAAGGGAGAGACATATAAAGGGAAGGAACCAAAGGGAGAGACATATAAAGGAGAGACATATAAAGGAGAGACATATAAAGGAGAGACATATAAAGGGAGAGACATATAAAGGGAGAGACATATAAAGGGAGAGACATATAAAGAGAATGAACCAAAGGGAGAGACATATAAAGGGAGAGACATATAAAGGGAGAGACATATAAAGGAGAGAGACATAAAGGAGAGACATATAAAGAGAATGAACCAAAGGGAGAGACATATAAAGGAGAGACATATAAAGGAGAGACATATAAAGGGAGAGACATATAAAGGGAGAGACATATAAAGGGAATGAACCAAAGGGAGAGACATATAAAGGGAGAGACATATAAAGGGAGAGACATATAAAGGGAGAGACATATAAAGGGAGAGACATATAAAGGGAAGGAACCAAAGGGAGAGACATATAAAGGGAGAGACATATAAAGGGAATGAACCAAAGGGAGAGACATATAAAGGGAGAGACATATAAAGGAGAGACATATAAAGGAGAGACATATAAAGGGAGAGACATATAAAGGAGAGACATATAAAGGAGAGACATATAAAGGGAAGGAACCAAAGGGAGAGACATATAAAGGGAGAGACATATAAAGGGAATGAACCAAAGGGGAGAGACATATAAAGGAGAGACATATAAAGGGAGAGACATATAAAGGGAGAGACATATAAAGGGAGAGACATATAAAGGGAGAGACATATAAAGAGAAGGAACCAAAGGGAGAGACATATAAAGGGAGAGACATATAAAGGGAGAGACATATAAAGGGAGAGACATATAAAGGGAGAGACATATAAAGGGAGAGACATATAAAGGGAGAGACATATAAAGGGAGAGACATATAAAGGGAGAGACATATAAAGGGAAGGAACCAAAGGGAGAGACATATAAAGAGAAGGAACCAAAGGGAGAGACATATAAAGGGAGAGACATATAAAGGGAGAGACATATAAAGGGAAGGAACCAAAGGGAGAGACATATAAAGGGAGAGACATATAAAGGGAGAGACATATAAAGGGAGAGACATATAAAGGGAGAGACATATAAAGGGAGAGACATATAAAGGGAGAGACATATAAAGGGAGAGACATATAAAGAGAAGGAACCAAAGGGAGAGACATATAAAGGAATGAACCAAAGGGAGAGACATATAAAGGGAGAGACATATAAAGGGAGAGACATATAAAGGGAGAGACATATAAAGGGAAGGAACCAAAGGGAGAGACATATAAAAAGGAATATAAAGGGAGAGACATATAAAGGGAGAGACATATAAAGGGAGAGACATATAAAGGGAGAGACATATAAAGGGAAGGAACCAAAGGGAGAGACATATAAAGGGAGAGACATATAAAGGGAGAGACATATAAAGGGAAGGAACCAAAGGGAGAGACATATAAAGGGAGAGACATATAAAGGAGAGACATATAAAGGGAGAGACATATAAAGAGAATGAACCAAAGGGAGAGACATATAAAGGGGAGAGACATATAAAGGGAGAGACATATAAAGGGAAGGAACCAAAGGAGAGACATATAAAGGGAGAGACATATAAAGGGAGAGACATATAAAGGGAGAGACATATAAAGAGAATGAACCAAAGGGAGAGACATATAAAGGGAATGAACCAAAGGGAGAGACATATAAAGGGAGAGACATATAAAGGGAGAGACATATAAAGGGAGAGACATATAAAGAGAATGAACCAAAGGGAGAGACATATAAAGGGAGAGACATATAAAGGGAGAGACATATAAAGGGAGAGACATATAAAGGAGAGACATATAAAGGGAAAGAACCAAAGGGAGAGACATATAAAGGGAGAGACATATAAAGGGAGAGACATATAAAGGAGAGACATATAAAGAGAATGAATATAAAGGGAGAGACATATAAAGGGAGAGACATATAAAGGGAGAGACATATAAAGGAGAGACATATAAAGGGAGAGAATATAAAGGGAGAGACATATAAAGGGAGAGACATATAAAGAGAAGGAACCAAAGGGAGAGACATATAAAGGGAGAGACATATAAAGGGAAGGAACCAAAGGGAGAGACATATAAAGGGAGAGACATATAAAGGGAGAGACATATAAAGGGAGAGACATATAAAGGGAGAGACATATAAAAGAGGAAGGAACCAAAGGGAGAGACATATAAAGAGAATGAACCAAAGGGAGAGACATATAAAGGGAGAGACATATAAAGGAGAGACATATAAAGGGAAGGAACCAAAGGGAGAGACATATAAAGGGAGAGACATATAAAGGGAGAGACATATAAAGGGAAGGAACCAAAGGGAGAGACATATAAAGGGAGAGACATATAAAGGGAGAGACATATAAAGGGAGAGACATATAAAGAGAATGAACCAAAGGGAGAGACATATAAAGGGAGAGACATATAAAGGGAGAGACATATAAAGGGAGAGACATATAAAGGGAGAGACATATAAAGAGAATGAACCAAAGGGAGAGACATATAAAGGGAGAGACATATAAAGGGAGAGACATATAAAGGGAGAGACATATAAAGGGAGAGACATATAAAGGGAATGAACCAAAGGGAGAGACATATAAAGGGAGAGACATATAAAGGGAGAGACATATAAAGGGAGAGACATATAAAGGGAGAGACATATAAAGGGAAGGAACCAAAGGGAGAGACATATAAAGAGAATGAACCAAAGGGAGAGACATATAAAGGGAGAGACATATAAAGGGAGAGACATATAAAGGGAGAGACATATAAAAGAGACATATAAAGGAGAGACATATAAAGGGAGAGACATATAAAGGGAGAGACATATAAAGGGAAGGAACCAAAGGGAGAGACATATAAAGGGAGAGACATATAAAGGGAGAGACATATAAAGGGAAGGAACCAAAGGGAGAGACATATAAAGGGAGAGACATATAAAGGGAAGGAACCAAAAAGGGAGAGACATATAAAGGGAGAGACATAAAGAGAATGAACCAAAGGAGAGACATATAAAGGGAGAGACATATAAAGGGAGAGACATATAAAGGGAGAGACATATAAAGAGAATGAACCAAAGGGAGAGACATATAAAGGGAGAGACATATAAAGGGAGAGACATATAAAGAGAATGAACCAAAGGGAGAGACATATAAAGGGAGAGACATATAAAGGGAAGGAACCAAAGGGAGAGACATATAAAGGGAGAGACATATAAAGGGAAGGAACCAAAGGGAGAGACATATAAAGAGAAGGAACCAAAGGGAGAGACATATAAAGGGAGAGACATATAAAGGGAATGAACCAAAGGGAGAGACATATAAAGGGAATGAACCAAAGGGAGAGACATATAAAGGGAGAGACATATAAAGGGAGAGACATATAAAGGGAGAGACATATAAAGGGAATGAACCAAAGGGAGAGACATATAAAGGGAGAGACATATAAAGGGAGAGACATATAAAGGGAGAGACATATAAAGGGAGAGACATATAAAGGGAGAGACATATAAAGAGAATGAACCAAAGGGAGAGACATATAAAGGGAGAGACATATAAAGGGAGAGACATATAAAGGGAGAGACATATAAAGAGAATGAACCAAAGGGAGAGACATATAAAGGGAGAGACATATAAAGGGAGAGACATATAAAGGGAGAGACATATAAAGGGAGAGACATATAAAGAGAATGAACCAAAGGGAGAGACATATAAAGGGAAGGAACCAAAGGGAGAGACATATAAAGGGAGAGACATATAAAGGGAGAGACATATAAAGGGAAGGAACCAAAGGGAGAGACATATAAAGGGAGAGACATATAAAGGGAGAGACATATAAAGGGAGAGACATATAAAGGGAGAGACATATAAAGAGAATGAACCAAAGGGAGAGACATATAAAGGGAGAGACATATAAAGGGAGAGACATATAAAGGGAGAGACATATAAAGGGAGAGACATATAAAGGGAGAGACATATAAAGAGAATGAACCAAAGGGAGAGACATATAAAGGGAGAGACATATAAAGGGAGAGACATATAAAGGGAGAGACATATAAAGGGAATGAACCAAAGGGAGAGACATATAAAGGGAGAGACATATAAAGGGAGAGACATATAAGGGGAGACATATAAAGAGACATATAAAGGGAATGAACCAAAGGGAGAGACATATAAAGGGAGAGACATATAAAGGGAGAGACATAAAACAAAGGGAGAGACATATAAAGGGAGAGACATATAAAGGGAGAGACATATAAAGGGGAGACATATAAAGGGAGAGACATATAAAGGGAGAGACATAAAGGGAAGACATATAAAGGGAGAGACATATAAAGGGAGAGGAGGAGAGACATATAAAGGGAGAGACATATAAAGGAGAGACATATAAAGGGAGAGACATATAAAGGGAAGACAAAGGGAGAGACATATAAAGGGAGAGACATATAAAGGGAGAGACATATAAAGGGAGAGACATATAAAGGGAAGGAACCAAAGGAGAGACATATAAAGGGAGAGACATAGGAAAAGGGAAGACATATAAAGGGAGAGACATATAAAGGGGGAGAGACATATAAAGGGAGAGACATATAAAGGGAGAGACATATAAAGGGAAGGAACCAAAGGGAGAGACATATAAAGGGAGAGACATATAAAGGGAGAGACATATAAAGGGAGAGACATATAAAGGGAAGGAACCAAAGGGAGAGACATATAAAGGGAGAGACATATAAAGGGAAGGAACCAAAGGGAGAGACATATAAAGGGAGAGACATATAAAGGGAGAGACATATAAAGGGAAGGAACCAAAGGGAGAGACATATAAAGGGAGAGACATATAAAGGGAAGGAACCAAAGGGAGAGACATATAAAGGGAGAGACATATAAAGGGAGAGACATATAAAGGGAGACATATAAAGAGACATATAAAGGGAGAGACATATAAAGGGAGAGACATATAAAGGGAGAGACATATAAAGGGAGAGACATATAAAGGGAGAGACATATAAAGGGAGAGACATATAAATGGAGAGACATATAAAGGGAGAGACATATAAAGGGAGAGACATATAAAGGGAGAGACATATAAAGGGAGAGACATATAAAGGGAGAGACATATAAAGGGAAGGAACCAAAGGGAGAGACATATAAAGGGAGAGACATATAAAGGGAGAGACATATAAAGGGAGAGACATATAAAGGGAGCGACATATAAAGGGAGAGACATATAAAGGGAGAGACATATAAAGGGAGAGACATATAAAGGGAAGGAACCAAAGGGAGAGACATATAAAGGGAGAGACATATAAAGGGAAGGAACCAAAGGGAGAGACATATAAAGGGAGAGACATATAAAGGGAGAGACATATAAAGGGAGCGACATATAAAGGGAGAGACATATAAAGGGAGAGACATATAAAGGGAGAGACATATAAAGGGAGAGACATATAAAGGGAGAGACATATAAAGGGAGAGACATATAAAGGGAGAGACATATAAAGGGAGAGACATATAAAGGGAGAGACATATAAAGGGAGAGACATATAAAGGGAGAGACATATAAAGGGCAGGTGATCAAGGAGGTGATGGAGTCTAGGTGAGTGTCATTATGCGCGTAACGCTGGTGACAGGTGGCAACCTAGAGGTCGGAGAGGGAGCACGTGACAGTCCCCTCTCCCCGACACGCGGCTCCAGTCGCAGGACGCCGACCACATGACAGGATGTGTTGTCTTTAGAAAAGTTATTCTTCACCATGTGGATCATTACTGTTATAGCTCTCCGATAACACACTGAAGCTATAGGACAAAGACCTCTATTGTTCAATATATGGATTTAGGTGTGATAAAGTACTACAATAACAATAATAACATAATCTAACACTTATCTAAAGTGACTTTGTAAAGTTAAGATATATATAAAATAAATTCTACATATTCAATGTTTTATTGAGCCAACAACCTACTCCCTCTCCCACTTAACTTTCTTTGGCTCTCTCCATCCATCTCTTCCTCCCCCTCTCTTCCTCGTATCCCTTCCCTTCCCAACCTTCCCAGTAACTGTAGCCCCAGAGGACATTCTCTCTCCAATGTGATGATAAACATGATTTTACAGTGTGTTATCATCATCATCAGGACTCTCCTGAAGTGATTAATCAAAGCTCTGAAACAGGCGGAAAGAGACACAGAGAGTAGCGAGATGGAGAGAGAGGGATAGATGGAGAGAGAGGGATAGATGGAGAGAGAGGGATAGATGGAGAGAGAGAGGGATAGATGGAGAGAGAGAGGGATAGATGGAGAGAGAGGGATAGATGGAGAGAGAGGGATAGATGGAGAGAGAGGGATAGATGGAGAGAGAGGGATAGATGGAGAGAGAGGGACAGATGGAGAGTGAGAGGGATAGATGGAGAGAGAAGGATAGATGGAGAGAGAGGGATAGATGGAGAGAGGGATAGATGGAGAGAGAGGGATAGATGGAGAGTGAGAGGGATAGATGGAGAGAGAGAGGGATAGATGGAGAGAGGGGGATAGATGGAGAGAGAGAGAGAGGGATAGATGGAGAGAGAGACAGAGGGATAGATGGAGAGAGAGATAGATGGAGAGAGGGAGGGATAGATGGAGAGAGAGAGGGATAGATGGAGAGAGAGAGGGATAGATGGAGAGAGAGGGATAGATGGAGAGTGAGAGGGTTAGATGGAGAGAGAGATTGATAGATGGAGAGAGAGGGATAGATGGAGAGAGAGGGGGATAGATGGAGAGAGGGATAGATGGAGAGAGAGGGATAGATGGAGAGTGAGAGGGGTAGATGGAGAGAGAGAGGGATAGATGGAGAGAGAGGGATAGATGGAGAGAGAGGGATAGATGGAGAGAGGGATAGATGGAGAGAGAGGGATAGATGGATAGATGGAGAGAGAGAGAGAGAGAGAGAGAGAGAGAGAGAGAGAGAGAGAGAGAGAGAGAGGGAGAGAGAGAGGGATAGATGGAGAGAGAGGGATAGATGGAGAGAGAGAGAGAGAGAGAGAGAGAGAGAGAGAGAGAGAGAGAGAGAGAGAGAGAGAGAGAGAGAGAGAGAGAGAGAGAGAGAGAGAGAGAGAGAGAGAGGGATAGGGATAGATGGAGAGAGAGGGAGACAAATGTATAGATTAACAATTCCACACTAACACATCCCCCATGTTTTATTGCATCACAAACACCCCATTCCAATAAAACTACAATGAGAGGGAGGAGGGGTGTAATATCTGCTGCTGGGGGAAATTAAATCTGAAGTTCCTCGCCTCTGCTCGGGCACAAACACACATGCAGACACACACATTCATTCACAGTCACGCACACACAGAGATGTTAATCAGCAGCCCAGAGAGAAATCTAAGACCACATCTACACCCAGTGGAGGAAATCTTATACAACCGCTGCCCTCTCTTCTCCATCTCTTCCTCAATCCCTCTCTGTCTCTTCTCCATCTCTTCCTTAATCCCTCTCTGTCTCTTCTCCATCTCTTCCTCAATCTCTCTCTCTCTCTTCTCCATCTCTTCCTCAATCCCTCTCTGTCTCTTCTCCATCTCTTCCTCAATCCCTCTCTCTCTCCTCCATCTCTTCCTCAATCCCTCTCTTCTCCATCTCTTCCTCAACCCCTCTCTCTCTCTTCTCCATCTCTTCCTCGATCCCTCTCTCTCTCTTCTCCATCTCTTCCTCAATCCCTCTCTGTCTCTTCTCCATCTCTTCTTCAATCCCTCTCTGTCTCTTCTCCATCTCTCCCTCAATCCCTCTCTGTCTCTTCTCCATCTATTCTTCAATCCCTCTCTGTCTCTTTCCCTCTTCTCCATCTCTTCTTCAATCCCTCTCTCTCTTCTCCATCTCTTCCTCAATCCCTCTCTGTCTCTTTCCCTCTCCTCTCCATCTCTTCCTCAATCCCTCTCTCTATCTTTCTCTCTCTTCTCCATCTCTTCCTCAATCTCTCTCTCTCTCTTCTCCATCTCTTCCTCAATCCCCCTCTCTCTCTTTCCCTTTCTTCTCCATCTCTCTTTTCATTCCATCTCTCTTTTTCTCTCCATTTCACTTCCTCTCTTATCTTCCTCAATCCCTCTGACTCTCTCTCCATCTCTCTTTCTCCTGGATAACGATGTGGTTATGATTCAGATATAATGCAATTATTTCAAATGTAAGTAGTGAAACTCATCAGGAGAGAATGATAAGTCCTTATTCAGTCTCCAGGCAAACATCAAAAAACCTCAAGCCTTGAAACGTTTCTTTTTTCTGCTATTCTTCCAAACATGTTTCAGTGCCAAACATAACCCTACTCTTACAGCTCGGAAAATAAATCATACTTTCAAGTAAAGACAAATACATGTTCCACTGGGATTTACTGAGGTCATAATGGGCCTTCTCTCTCTTCCCTCTCCTCCCTCCCTCTTCCCGCTCTCCCTCCTTCTCCATCTCCCTCTCTTCCCACTCTCCCTCCTTCTCCATCTCCTCCCTCCCTCTCTCTCTCTCCATCTATCCCCCTCTCTCTCGCTCTTTCTCCCTCCCTACCTCTCCTCCCCCTCTCTCTCTCTCTCTGAGACTGGGAGTTTCCCTGAGCTATATAGTCCTACTGTCCACCCTGATCCCAGATCATAGAATAGGAACCAGTAAGCAGACATTCTAGTGTGAATGAGCTCGTAGGGCCTCGTGCCTTTGCCCACATCCTCTGTCTCAACACACCCCAGACTGAGACCAGCTGTAGAAAGCTGACTTTCTCCTCATGTTGCAATCAGGTTGTCTCTCCAGGGTTGAGTAGGTTACTTTCTAAATGTAATCCGTTACAGTTACTAGTTACCTGTCCAAAATTGTAATCAGTAACATAACTTTTGCATTACTCAAACTCAGTAACGTAATCTGATTATTTGCTCCTTAATTAAGAAGCGTTAGAAGACATAAAGCATACATCAAACACATTTGGTGTGTCATCATAGTGGTCTCTGATTGGTAGTCATCATTTGGTGTGTCATCATAGTGGTCTCTGATTGGTGGTCATCATTTGGTGTGTTATCATAGTGGTCTCTGATTGGTGGTCATCATTTGGTGTGTTATCATAGTGGTCTCTGATTGGTGTGTCATCATAGTGGTCTCTGATTGGTAGTCATCATTTGGTGTGTCATCATAGTGGTCTCTGATTGGTGGTCATCATTTGGTGTGTCATCATAGTGGTCTCTGATTGGTGGTCATCATAGTAGTCTCTGATTGGTGTGTCATCATAGTGGTCTCTGATTGGTGTGTCATCATAGTGGTCTCTGATTGGTGGTCATCATTTGGTGTGTCAACATAGTGGTCTCTGATTGGTGTGTCATCATAGTGGTCTCTGATTGGTGGTCATCATAGTGGTCTCTGATTGGTGTGTCATCATAGTGGTCTCTGATTGGTGGTCATCATTTGGTGTGTTATCATAGTGGTCTCTGATTGGTGTGTCATCATAGTGGTCTCTGACTGGTGGTCATCATTTGGTGTGTCATCATAGTGGTCTCTGATTGGTGGTCATCATAGTAGTCTCTGATTGGTGTGTCATCATAGTGGTCTCTGATTGGTGGTCATCATTTGGTGTGTCATCATAGTGGTCTCTGACTGGTGGTCATCATTTGGTGTGTCATCATAGTGGTCTCTGATTGGTGGTTATCATTTGGTGTGTCATCATAATAGTCTCTGATTGGTGTGTCATCATAATAGTCTCTGATTGGTGTGTCATCATAGTGGTCTCTGACTTGCTAAAGTGGGACAAACTTAAACTTGCGCCTTTTTGAGAAAACAGAAAGGTGTCATCTTGTTTTTTTTTATGCAAACATCGTTTCTGAATTTAAAAGTAACCCAAGAAGTAATCTTGTCGTTTTTGAAAACAATCTGTAATCTGATTACGTTATTTTTTATTAGGACACAAATTATGACATTTTTTGTAATCAGATTACATGTAATCTGTTATTCCCCAACCCTGCTCTCCATCTAATCTTCTCTATTCCCTTTCCACCTTCTCCAAACCATTTCCCCAGTCCTCTCTCCCTTTCTACCTCCTCCTCCCCTCGGGACAGTAGTGGAGAAGGTAGAACGTTTTAAGTTCCTCGGCGTACACATCACAGACAAACTGAATTGGTCCACCCACACAGACAGCATGGTGAAGAAGGCACAGCAGCGCATCTTCAACCTCAGGGGGCTGAAGAAATTTGGCTTGTCACCAAAAACACACAAACTTTTACAGATGCACAATCAAGAGCATCCTGTCAGGCTGTATCACTGCCTGGTACGGCAACTGCTCCGCCCACAACCGTAAGGCTCTCCAGAGGGTAGTGAGGTCTGCTCCGCCCACAACCGTAAGGCTCTCCAGAGGGTAGTGAGGTCTGCTCCGCCCACAACCGTAAGGCTCTCCAGAGAGTAGTGAGTTCTGCTCCGCCCACAACCATAAGGCTCTCCAGAGGGTAGTGAGGTCTGCTCCGCCCACAACCATAAGGCTCCCAGAGGGTAGTGAGGTCTGCTCCGCCCACAACCATAAGGCTCCCAGAGGGTAGTGAGGTCTGCTCCGCCCACAACCATAAGGCTCCCAGAGGGTAGTGAGGTCTGCACAACACATCACCGGGGGCCATCAGACTGTTAAACAGCCATGACTAACATTAAGTAGGTAGTTGTGAAATTGTTAGATTACTTGTTAGATATAACTACATGGTCGGAACTAGAAGCACAAGCATTTCGCTACACTCGCATTAACATCTGCTTACCATGTGTACGTGACAAATACAATTTGATTTGATTTCTCCCTTTTTTCCCAACCCTCTACACCTTCTGTCCATCTTCCAGTCCTTTCCTTCTCTCCCTGTCCTTTCCTTCTCTCCCTGTCCTTTCCTTCTCTCCCTGTCCTTTCCTTCTCTCCCTTTCCTTTCCTTCTCTCCCTTTCCTTTCCTTCTCTCCCTGTCCTTTCCTTCTCTCCCTGTCATTTCTTTCTCTCCCTGTCCTTTCCTTCTCTCCCTGTCCTTTCCTTCTCTCCCTGTCCTTTCCTTCTCTCCCTGTCCTTTCCTTCTCTCCCTGTCCTTTCCTTTTCTCCCTTTCCTTTCCTTCTCTCCCTTTCCTTTCCTTCTCTCCCTGTCCTTTCCTTCTCTCCCTTTCCTCTCCTCCTCCTCCTCTTCCCTCCATCCAGACCATTACACCAGTCCTCTCTCCTCCTCCTCCTCTTCCCTCCATCCAGACCATTACACCAGTCCTCTCTCCTTATGCTACAGCTGAAAGCAGCTCATGTTCAAACACCCATAGGACATCCTCCTTTAAACCACACACACTCCCCCCCTCTCTCTCTCACTCCTAGAACATCCTCCTTTAAACCACACACTGCCCCTCTCTCTCTCTCTCTCTCTCTCTCTCTCTCTCTCTCTCTCTCTCTCTCTCTCTCTCTCTCTCTCTCTCTCTCTCTCTCTCTCTCTCTCTCTCACTCCTAGAACATCCTCCTTTAAACCACACACTCTCCCTCTCTCTCTCTCTCACTCCTAGGACATCTTACTTTAAACCACACACACTCCCCCCCTCTCTCTCTCCCACTCACTCCTAGGACATCTTCCTGTAAACCACACACTCTCCCTCTCTCTCTCTCACTCCTAGGACATCTTACTTTAAACCACACACACTCCCCCCTCTCTCTCCCTCTCACTCCTAGGACATCCTCCTTTAAACCACACACACTCCCCCTCTCTCTCTCTCACTCCTAGAACATCCTCCTTTAAACCACACACTGCCCCCCTCTCTCTCTCTCTCTCTCTCTCTCTCTCTCTCTCTCTCTCTCT
The DNA here is from genome assembly GCF_021184085.1 of Oncorhynchus gorbuscha. Taxonomy (NCBI): domain Eukaryota; kingdom Metazoa; phylum Chordata; class Actinopteri; order Salmoniformes; family Salmonidae; genus Oncorhynchus; species Oncorhynchus gorbuscha. The sequence continues at coordinate 13,723,807 of NC_060195.1, read as the reverse complement.
CTCTCTCTCTCTCACTCCTAGAACATCCTCCTTTAAACCACACTCTCCCTCTCTCTCTCTCTCTCTCACTCCTAGGACATCTTACTTTAAACCACACACACTCCCCCTCTCTCTCTCCCACTCACTCCTAGGACATCTTCCTGTAAACCACACACTCTCCCTCTCTCTCTCTCACTCCTAGGACATCTTACTTTAAACCACACACACTCCCCCTCTCTCTCTCCCTCTCACTCCTAGGACATCTTACTTGAAACCACACACACTCCCCCTCTCTCACTCCTAGGACATCTTACTTTAAACCACACACACTCCCCCTCTCTCTCTCCCTCTCACTCCTAGGACATCTTACTTGAAACCACACACACTCCCCTCTCTCTCTCTCCCACTCACTCCTAGGACATCTTCCTGTAAACCACACACTCTCCCTCTCTCTCTCTCACTCCTAGGACATCTTACTTTAAACCACACACACTCCCCCTCTCTCTCTCCCTCTCACTCCTAGGACATCTTACTTGAAACCACACACACTCCCCCTCTCTCACTCCTAGGACATCTTACTTTAAACCACACACACTCCCCCTCTCTCTCTCCCTCTCACTCCTAGGACATCTTACTTGAAACCACACACACTCCCCCTCTCTCTCTCTCCCACTCACTCCTAGGACATCTTCCTGTAAACCACACACTCTCCCTCTCTCTCTCTCACTCCTAGGACATCTTACTTTAAACCACACACACTCCCCCTCTCTCTCTCACTCCTAGGATATCTTCCTGTAAACCACACACTCTCCCTCTCTCACTCCTAGGACATCTTCCTGTAAACCACACACACTCCCTCTCTCACTCCTAGGACATCTTCATGTAAACCACACACACTCCTCCTCTCTCTCTCTCTCTCACTCCTAGAACATCCTCCTTTAAACCACACACTCCCCCCTCTCTCTCTCTCTCTCTCTCTCACACACACACTCCTAGGACATCTTACTTTAAACCACACACACTCTTCCTCTCTCTCTCTCCCTCTCACTCCTAGGACATCTTACTTGAAACCACAAACACTCCCCCCTCTCTCACTCCTAGGATATCTTCCTGTAAATCACACACTCTCCCTCTCTCACTCCTAGGACATCTTCCTGTAAACCACACACACTCCCCCCTCTCTCTCTCTCTCTCTCTCTCTCTCTCTCTCTCTCTCTCTCTCTCTCACTCCTAGGACATCTTCCTGTAAACCACACACACTCCTCCTCTCTCTCTCTCACTCCTAGGACATCTTCCTGTAAACCACACACACTCCTCCTCCCTCTCTCTGTCACTCCTTGGACATCTTCCTGTAAACCACACACACACTCCTCCTCTCTCTCTCTCACTCCTAGGACATCTTCCTGTAAACCACACACTCCTCCTCTCTCTCTCTCACTCATAGGACATCTTCCTGTAAACCACACACACTCCTCCTCTCTCTCTCTCACTCCTAGGACATCTTCCTGTAAACCACACACACACTCCTCCTCTCTCTCTCACTCCTATGACATCTTCCTGTAAACCACACACACTCCTCCTCTCTCTCTCTCTCACTCCTAGGACATCTTCCTGTAAACCACACACTCTCCCTCTCTCACTCCTAGGACATCTTCCTGTAAACCACACACACTCCCCCTCCCTCTCTCTCTCTCACTCCTAGGATATCTTCCTGTAAACCACACACACACTCTCTCTCACTCATAGGACATCTTCCTGTAAACCACACACACTCCTCCTCTCTCTCTGTCACTCCTTGGACATCTTCCTGTAAACCACACACACACTCCTCCTCTCTCTCTCACTCCTAGGATATCTTCCTGTAAACCACACACACTCTCTCTCTCACTCATAGGACATCTTCCTGTAAACCACACACACTCCTCCTCTCTCTCTGTCACTCCTTGGACATCTTCCTGTAAACCACACACACACTCCTCCTCTCTCTCTCACTCCTAGGACATCTTCCTGTAAACCACACACTCCTCCTCTCTCCCTCTCACTCCTAGGACATCTTCCTGTAAACCACACACACTCCCCCTCTCACTCCTAGGACATCTTCCTGTAAACCACTCTCTCTCTCTCACTCCTAGGACATCTTACTTTAAACCACACACACTCCCCCTCTCTCTCTCTCCCTCTCACTCCTAGGACATCTTCCTGTAAACCACACACACTCCCCCTCTCACTCCTAGGACATCTTCCTGTAAACCACACACACTCCTCCTCTCTCTCTCTCTCACTCCTAGGACATATTCCTGTAAACCACACACACACACCCTCTCACTCCTAGGACATCTTCCTGTAAACCACAGTCTCTCTCTCTCTCACTCATAGGACATCTTACTTTAAACCACACACACTCCCCCCCCTCTCTCTCTCACTCCTAGGACATCTTCCTGTAAACCACACACTCCTCCTCTCTCTCACTCCTATGACATCTTCCTTTAAACCACACACACTCCTCCTCTCTCACTCCTAGGACATCTTCCTGTAAACCACACTCTCTCTCTCTCTCACTCCTAGGACATCTTCCTGTAAACCACACACTCTCTCTCTCTCTCTCTCACTCCTTGGACAGCTTCCTGTAAACCATACACTCTCTCTCTCTCACTCCTAGGACATCTTCCTGTAAACCACACACACTCCTCCTCTCTCTCACTCCTAGGACATCTTCCTGTAAACCACTCTCTCTCTCTCTCTCACTCCTAGGACATCTTCCTGTAAACCACACTCTCTCTCTCTCCTGGGACATCCTCCTGTAAACATACAGTGAGATGAGAAGGGCTGTCTGGTAAAATATGAATAGTCTGTTAATTGTTTGTTAATGGACTGGGTTGTGTTAATAGTCCCAATAGTCCTGTTTATTACCATTCCACCACAGCCCTGTGAGCCCTGGCCACATAGTGTAGGGTTACACCTCTACAACTGGCTGATAAACCAGGACCAATGTCCCAAATGGCTCTCTGTTCACCATATAGTGCACTACTTTTGACCAGGGCCCATTGGTGCACTATATAGTGTATAGGCTGCTATTTGTGACACAGCCAATATGTTGTGGAATTCAGAGTGTAGATGTTAATCTTAGTATTGTTTTATGTGTTGCTGCTTTGGTTTAGAATTGTTATTTTTTGTGCCCCAAGTCAAGTGGCCCAATGGTTGACCACGTTGTCTAGTGAGATTTACTATCCTAAGCATTCCCCTAATCAATTATGTTGTGGAACATTCTGTTAGCACAACGCCTACAACAGCCCAACCGCACAGGAAATCTCACAGGAATGTGACTTGTGACAATCTTACATAACAATCGTTTTACTGCAACAACAACAAAAATGAATATACAACTGCTGTACATTGAAATGGAACATATGACCATGTTGCAAACTAACGCATAAGCAGTCAGAACTACTCCTTGGATATACATGTGGACGGTTTCTACTGTATGTTGTACTCTGGTGTGCAGTGGGGAGAAATATACATCCGGTAGGAATGTAAACGCAGAGGGATATTTGTGACTATGATGTCACAAGTCTTGTCTCTACTCCCCAGTACTTCTACTACAGTGGAAATATATTCATGTACGAATGGCTGGAAGATTACAAACACACACAAATCAAATGGAATCTAAAAGTTCAAATGTCTACGTCAACACGTGTATTTTTGATCATTTCAAATGTAGGAGACGCCAGTCCTTTTAAAATCAAACCACAAGGGCAATGTTGCAAATAATATATTTAGAGAAGTGATATTTCAGCTCTCGATCACTCAGTTCTACGTCATTCATGAGGAGACAAATAGTTGTTAAGAGAGTTGGTTATAGAGCAGGAACTGAGAATGTGTGTGTGTGACAGTGTGTGTGTGTGTATGACAGTGTGTGTGTGTGTGTGTGTGTGTGTGTGTGTGTGTGTGTGTGTGTGTGTGTGTGTGTGTGTGTGTGTGTGTGTGTGTGTGTGTGTGTGTGTGTGTGTGTGTGTGTGTGTGTGTGTGTGTGTGTGTGTGTGTGTGTGTGACAGTGTGTGTGTGTACTTAACATAGCCGCCGTGCAGGATGTTACTCAGACAGATCTGGGCTTTTTACAGTCGGGTCTTTCGGACATCCAATCCAATGAACTAAAATAGACTAGTGGCGGTCAGTCAGAGTCATGTCACTCCTCCTCGCTGTGGCGGTCAGTCAGTCATGTCACTCCTCCTCGCTGTGGCGGTCAGTCAGAGTCATGTCACTCCTCCTCGCTGTGGCGGTCAGTCAGAGTCATGTCACTCCTCCTCGCTGTGGCGGTCAGTCAGAGTCATGTCACTCCTCCTCGCTGTGGCGGTCAGTCAGTCATGTCACTCCTCCTCGCTGTGGCGGTCAGTCAGAGTCATGTCAATCCTCCTCGCTGTGGCGGTCAGTCAGAGTCATGTCACTCCTCCTCGCTGTGGCGGTCAGTCAGTCATGTCACTCTTCCTCGCTGTGGCGGTCAGTCAGAGTCATGTCACTCCTCCTCGCTGTGGCGGTCAGTCAGAGTCATGTCACTCCTCCTCGCTGTGGCGGTCAGTCAGTCATGTCACTCTTCCTCGCTGTGGCGGTCAGTCAGAGTCATGTCACTCCTCCTCGCTGTGGCGGTCAGTCAGAGTCATGTCACTCCTCCTCACTGTGGAGAGATGTACTAAAACATTTCACTAACAGGATGTTTTTCATTTTTTATACAACCAGATAGTCTAGATGGACTGTTTTTTAAACCCACAGGAATCAGAGATTCAATGTGACATTGGTTCTGGTTTAGGCGGGTCTGTGGCTGCGTCCCAAATTAGACCATATTCACTGTATAGTGCACTAGTTTAACCAGAGACATTAGACCATATTCACTGTATAGTGCACTAGTTTAACCAGAGGCCTGGTCAAAAGTAGTGCACTATAAAGGGTTCCATTTGGGACGCCTTGTAGACAAAGTGGCTGTTGAACTAGACTATTTCGGCCCTGTTCCAATCTCCATACAACTTAAGAGTACACGCTTCATACTAAGTGTTGTACTAGTGTGGACATTGGAATGCAGCCTAGGGGTTGAGCCAGCCCTTAAACCATATTCTTATCCGGTTTCATCAACATGTGAAGACTTCAACATAAAACATTGAGGGAAAGACAGATTGTAGAGGCATGTTCATGAATAATACATTAAGAAGGTTGTGAGATCAAAAAAGAGGGTTTTGATTATAAGGAGTTCATCATTTCACATTCCTCTGCCCAGCACATGATCATTTCCGTCTTTTCATGATGATATAAGATTGTTCCAGCATGTAGGACTAATGTGGTTGGTATCAATGTGGCGACTGTTTGTCTAACCCAGTCCGACATCACTGCCAGCTGGTCTTCATTTGCCTCATTGCAGTAACAGGGCAGTCCACTAGATGGCTGTAGTTCAACACTGAACTTCTCTACTAACTTGTTGGTAATCATGTTTGCTGTGGGCTCTTTTTGTGAGATATAAAAACTACAAGACCCATAAGCAGATGATCACTGGGGCCTATTCAGGATGCAACTTTTTTTCCCCCAGGAAGAGATAGAAATGTATTGTGTTTCTCAAGTAGAATTAGGGAATTGTGTTTGGCTTTGTTTCCTTTCTGCAACGTCGTGAACATATAACCTGAATAGAACACACCTTTTGCAATAGTGAGGTACGGTATTTATTTGGTAAGTAGACATATGAACTCAGATAGGATAAAGTATTGATGAAGCTCAATACTTCAATAGATGGTAACACCTTACCTGAGGGAGAAATATATGGTTTTTATGGAAAATTGAGTCAGAAATTGGCACCCCATTCCCTATATAGTGTACTAGTTTTGACCAGAGCCCTATGGGTCCTACTCAAATGTAGTGCACTAAAAGGGTTTGATGTCATTTTGGATACAACCTGTATGTGTTTCCCTGTGACTTATAGAATACTTAAGATACAAATCACATGATGCCAAATAAAGACCCAGTGATGTGGAATATAGATAGTTATAGATAGTTTCATTTGTTAGAATTTTAAAGATGTATGATTTGTTTTGATAGAATATGCAACGTATAATGCATTTCATATTTACAGATATTGTGTTATATATGAATGTCTGAAGAGTATGAATGATGTGTTATTCAGAAGAATTATGACTTATTTCGACAGTGTTAAACATATTACTACATTTACTGAAACTATGAAAGAGTATATAACAGTTAACTGAAAAGAGAGAAAACCAACAGTCTGACATGTACATTCAGGATCAAACCCTAGCTTGAGATCAGGGGTTGTAATGTAATCAACCCTGGGGAGACCGACTGACCCCTCTCATTGAAGCCATGAAGTTCAAGGCCGACTGCGGTACTGAAGGCTGTTGTTTCCAGAAAGCAGGATCTCCCATAATAGTGAATGGGAAAATGGCAATCTTCCTTGTCGATATTAGAGAAAAAACTAAAAAAAACTAGCATTCAAACACAACCATGTTACCAATAATTGCTTATATTAGGACAGATTTATGTCCTTGAACTGATTATATATTTTAAAAAATACAATTGTACAAAGAAGTTATAAGGATAATTGGGTTGCTATGGTAGCCTGCAGTACCCTGGTCGGCCTTCGGTTGCAGGCAGCTCTGACCTAGCCTGCCTGCAACGTCCCTTCCTGAAGTAGCTCAAACTGTGCATGTTATGTCGACATACATATCCCCAATGAGAAGGCAATTAGCAAGCTAAAACCAACTTCCTAACCTTCAAATGCGACATTGAGTCTTCACATAGGAATTAATGGTGTGACATCATCGACGGCTTTGCCCATTCATGTACAGACAATGGTTGGTCCTCTAGTAAGGTTTTTGTGATATATTGAACCAGGGCTGGCCCTAGCATTTTGGGGCCCCATACCATGCGGGTAAAACATTTTATTGGGCCCCCTCTTGAAGGCACAGATAAAGCAAATGTAAGGTTTAAAGTACATTTCCTGAAATTCACATTCGCATTTAGCTATGGGGCGTAAAGAAAATGTTGTGGTTTTAAATCACATTTTATCAAATTCTACACATTGTTCTTCAAATGGGGCAGCCTGAAGATCTTGCAGATTTAAAGCACATTTCCAACAATTCTACAAATACTGCCAGGGGGTGGAGAGAAATTATCAAGTTTTAAAGCAAATTTCCTACAATTCTACAAATACTGCCATGACTTATGATATCTGAGTGAGAGTGACTGACAACATCAATGGAGGTCCCCTGGAGGTCAGGGTACATGCGTGCCTGGTCATTAGTTGGCCATGATTACTATAAGGCGTAGACAGCTGGCTAACTTACCAATCTAAATAAATGTTTGCTAACAAGGGCTAATTCAGAGACTGACACTGCTGATTCACTAACAAAAACTGCTGATTCACTAACAAAAACTGCTGATTCACTAACAAAAACTGCTGATTCACTAACAAAAACTGCTGATTCACTAACAAAAACTGCTGATTCACTAACAAAAACTGCTGATTCACTAACAAATTAAAAAATGTCACCTTGTGTATTTTACTTTAACTCTCAACATTAAGTTGAGAGCCCGACTGAGTCCCCCCCCCCCCCCCCAAAAAAAAAGTACCTTGTGCCTAGGGCCTGCCCTGGGTTGAACCTCTAGCAGGAAGTTTTGTGATAGGTTGAACCACTTGCAGGGTTTTTTGTGATAGGATGACCCTCTAACAAGGTGCATTGTGATAGGATGACCCTCTAACAAGGTGCATTGTGATAGGATGACCCTCTAACAAGGTGCATTGTGATAAGATGACCCTCTAACAAGGTGCATTGTGATGGGATGACCCTCTAGCAAGGTGCATTGTGATGGGATGACCCTCTAGCAAGGTGCATTGTGAAAGAGGATTGGCTGAACTATGCCTGTGAGTATCTTGGGCACGTGAACGCTGACGATCTCAGAGATCATCTCTGGATAGCTGACTCTGGTGGGCAGAGACTGGGCCTGGATAAACAGATCATAGGTGAACTGGTGCAGCTTCCTCACAATCTGAGAGTGAGAGAGAGAGAGTGAGAGAGTGAGAGAGGGGGGGGAGAAAGGGAGTCAACTGTCAGTAACACCAAAGCAGGGGTGGGGTTGAACAAGTCAGGGGTTAGTGGTTAGGGATAGAAGCAGGGCCGGCCCTGGGTATAGGCGACATAAGCTGTTGCTTAGGGCCCCTGGCCACTACGGCCCCCAACCCCCAAAAATACTTTAGGAACTCAGTTGGGGTCTAAACTTACTGTTGAGAGTTATAACAGTAGAACACCAAGAGCTGTTGCTGGAACGTGCAAAATGCTGACCGGAAAACGTAACGAACCAAAGTTGTTCTCTTATTTGACCTCGTAGCGGTCGCGAAGGAAGAAGGATGCGTCATATCAGGGTGTCTAGCTATAAGTTCAACCTGATCAATCAAACGGATGGGTGTAAGCAATTATGGTTATTCCAAATGCCCTTAACTAGGTGCCTTCGCTAGACAGACATAGAGAGGAGGGAGGAGGTAAGTGAGAAAGAAAGGATGAAAGTGAGAGGAGGTAGAAAAGAATGGAAGACAGACAGAGAGACAGACGAAGAGAGAGAAAGAGAGAGAGAGAAAGACAGCAGTGTAAATGTACTTAGACTAAAGTATTTCAACACCTGTTCTCCTTCAACATGTTAGGCAATCATATGTACCTACAGGGGAAGGTGGCCAGCCACACAGGAGGGTGATTTTTACTAAGGAGGAGGAGGCCGTGCTGACCAAGACGCATGCTGGCCATTTCGGAGCGCATGATTGTCAAAATCAACCTACGCTTCTTCTGACAGGGAATTGTCTAGGAGGTGGACAGAAGAGAAATAACCTTTTATTTATCAATCACATTCTATTATATCTGAAATTATTAGGATTTCAATTAATATCATATCAGAGAGCACACAATGTTTCAATTTGTCACGTTGTGCCTAAAGGTCAGTACCCTGTCTAGCCTGCCAGAAGTTTGAGAGGGCGAAGACTGTGGAGCTGGAGTTGAAACCCATCAAAGTTGTTTCATCATGGCACATGATCGGTGAGAGTTGTTTTGTAATGGTTGCTTTATTTGACCACAACAGTATTATAGAATGTGTGTGTGTGTCAGTAGCCTTACAAATATGAACATCTGCATACTGTATGACACAGGTACGGGTAAGAATAGAGTCATCTTCTCTCTAACACTTTAAATGTTAGAGGTGGCCCTCATTGGACCCTTCACGAAATCCAGGAATGGCAACAGCTGCTGTCGAACGGCGACCCATCACTTTACCAAGTAGGTGATGGCAATACCCATTAACCTCAGTACAGGAAGAGAAGGTGGAGGCAATACCCATTAACCTCAGTACAGGAAGAGAAGGTGGAGGCAATACCCATTAACCTCAGTACAGGAAGAGAATGTGGAGGCAATACCCATTAACCTCAGTACAGGAAGAGAAGGTGGAGGCAATACCCATTAACCTCAGTACAGGAAGAGAAGGTGGAGGCAATACCCATTAACCTCAGTACAGGAAGAGAAGGTGGAGGCAATACCCATTAACCTCAGTACAGGAAGAGAAGGTGGAGGCAATACCCATTAACCTCAGTACAGGAAGAGAAGGTGGAGGCAATACCCATTAACCTCAGTACAGGAAGAGAAGGTGGAGGCAATACCCATTAACCTCAGTACAGGAAGAGAATGTGGAGGCAATACCCATTAACCTCAGTACAGGAAGAGAAGGTGGAGGCAATACCCATTAACCTCAGTACAGGAAGAGAAGGTGGAGGCAATACCCATTAACCTCAGTACAGGAAGAGAAGGTGGAGGCAATACCCATTAACCTCAGTACAGGAAGAGAATGTGGAGGCAATACCCATTAACCTCAGTACAGGAAGAGAAGGTGGAGGCAATACCCATTAACCTCAGTACAGGAAGAGAAGGTGGAGGCAATACCCATTAACCTCAGTACAGGAAGAGAAGGTGGAGGCAATACCCATTAACCTCAGTACAGGAAGAGAAGGTGGAGGCAATACCCATTAACCTCAGTACAGGAAGAGAAGGTGGAGACAATACCCATTAACCTCAGTACAGGAAGAGAATGTGGAGGCAATACCCATTAACCTCAGTACAGGAAGAGAAGGTGGAGGCAATACCCATTAACCTCAGTACAGGAAGAGAATGTGGAGGCAATACCCATTAACCTCAGTACAGGAAGAGAAGGTGGAGGCAATACCCATTAACCTCAGTACAGGAAGAGAAGGTGGAGGCAATAACCCATTAACCTCAGTACAGGAAGAGAAGGTGGAGGCAATACCCATTAACCTCAGTACAGGAAGAGAAGGTGGAGGCAATACCCATTAACCTCAGTACAGGAAGAGAATGTGGAGGCAATACCCATTAACCTCAGTACAGGAAGAGAAGGTGGAGGCAATACCCATTAACCTCAGTACAGGAAGAGAATGTGGAGGCAATACCCATTAACCTCAGTACAGGAAGAGAAGGTGGAGGCAATACCCATTAACCTCAGTACAGGAAGAGAAGGTGCTTAACTCTAAATTCTCTTCTGTATAACCCATTCAAAAAAGTGCTTGAAACCAAGAGTATATTTTTGTTTTGTATGATACCCATCAAGGACGACTGGCGAGGACACCTCCAAGACAATGACGAACATCTTCAACACCCACAGTCATCTTGAGTGACCGAGGTCATGAACACTGGAACAAGTGATGGATGTTATAGGTTATATTCTGTCACCAATGGTTTGTTTAATTTATTTTTTACAATTTGTTTTTCCGTGGTACATAAACAGACCTATTTCAATATCTTTCATTGTCAATAGATATCCCTTTCCTACCCCCTCCTCCAGGTTTGGTGAATGGACCAACCAAACCCTCAAGACATGTCATGGGCAAGTCCCTTGATTGGTACCAGGAAGGTTGGGAGAACTACTGGAAGGTCATTCTCTTTGCACACAACAGCAGCATCCAGGCCTCCACCGAGTACGGACAGGAGTCGCAGCTGTTGACTGAGGTAAAACAATGCAATTGTATATACTGAGGTTGTTTGTCTATTGTTATTTTTCACTGAAACCCCACCTGATGTGGTGGAAGCTGTGGAACCAGCTCAGAACCCTTGAGGACTACAGTACCTTCAGGCACGGACTGAGGAGGATGTAGAGGTTTTTCACCAGGTAAAAATGATTGTCCGCTGTCAATTTATTTTCTGTCCCTCCAAGAGATATGTAAGAAATAGAATAGCATTTATTCCTGTTATCAGTCAATGTGAGACTGAACATGGACAAGGAGAAACAGAAGGAGAGCTACTGGAGCAGAATGAAGAAGGGGACCAAGTGCTGCGACTTCAGGGCCAATTATTAGGTTTGGAAGATGGAGGAAAGAAAGACGACACCTGGGAAGCCTCACTGCTCTTTCACTCCTAGCTGGGGTCACCATCAGTTAAAGTGAATATAGAAAATATCAGATGATAACTATTTGTATTTGCACACAAAATAACCTGAAGCTAGTGTTAGTTCCCCTAACACTGATATTTTTCTCTTTGTCTTCCTAGGGTTCCCTCGGTGGAAGCCAACAATCTTCTACAGTTGGAGCACTTGGACGGTCGACCACTGAAAGCACTGACGCCCTACACTTCAGTGAAGCCCAATAGACAAACTATGCTCAGCTTTGGTTGACAGAAACAATAAGAAAAGCAAGACATAGTAGTTATGCTAAGCCTATAAAAATGTACTTCTCCAATATCCTACTCTATTCTACTCTATTCTACTCTATCATACTCTATTCTACTCTATCATACTCTATTCTACTCTATCATACTCTATTCTACTCTATCATACTCTATTATACTCTATCATACTCTATCATACTCTATTCTACTCTATTCTACTCTATCATACTCTATTCTACTCTATCATACTCTATTCTACTCTATCATACTCTATTCTACTCTATCATACTCTATTCTACTCTATCATACTCTATTCTACTCTATCATACTATATCATTCTCTATCATAGTCTATCCTACTCTATTCTACTCTATCATACTCTATAATTCTCTATAATTCTCTATCATACTCTATCATACTCTATTCTACTCTATTCTACTCTATCATACTATATCATTCTCTATCATAGTCTATCCTACTCTATTCTACTCTATCATACTCTATCATACTCTATTCTACTCTATTCTACTCTATCATACTCTATTCTACTCTATCATACTATATCATTTTCTATCATAGTCTATCCTACTCTATTCTACTCTATAATTCTCTATCATACTCTATCATTTTCTATCATAATCTATCATACTGGGCACATAATATGTGAGATACACAGATGGACTAAAAACACTCGCACTGCAAACACTCAGAAAAAAGAGAGCATCAGTGCCTGAACTTTGCAGTCTCCCTCTTCAAGTCTCCCTTCTGAGACTGACTGCCTGTTGAGAATAGGTGACAGGCAGAACCACACACCCACACAGCAAACCCCTCCTCTATATTGCACACACCAGAATTCAGTATTTTAGTCTATGATTGCCATGTGAGTGTAAAACAAATGAATGACACAACTGTACCAAAAACGATCGAAGTTTATGTATTAAAATCTGAAATATTGCTAGGTTGGTTTTCACAGCTGTTTCACAAGGTGTTCATTGTTGTAAGGTATCCTTCGATGGTATTTATTTGTTCTACATTATTCATTGTTGTTAGGTTTCCTTCGATGGTATTTATTTGTTCTACATTATTCATTGTTGTAAGGTATCCTTCGATGGTATTTATTTGTTCCACATTATTCATTGTTGTTAGGTTTCCTTCGATGGTATTTATTTGTTCTACATTATTCATTGTTGTTAGGTTTCCTTCGATGGTATTTATTTGTTCTACATTATTCATTGTTGTAAGGTATCCTTCGATGGTATTTATTTGTTCTACATTATTCATTGTTGTTAGGTTTCCTTCGATGGTATTTATTTGTTCTACATTATTCATTGTTGTTAGGTTTCCTTCGATGGTATTTATTTGTTCTACATTATTCATTGTTGTTAGGTTTCCTTCGATGGTATTTATTTGTTCTACATTATTCATTGTTGTTAGGTTTCCTTCGATGGTATTTATTTGTTCTACATTATTCATTGTTGTTAGGTTTCCTTCGATGGTATTTATTTGTTCTACATTATTCATTGTTGTTAGGTTTCCTTCGATGGTATTTATTTGTTCTACATTATTCATTGTTGTTAGGTTTCCTTCGATGGTATTTATTTGTTCTACATTATTCATTGTTGTATCCTATGACCGACAATAAACACATATATATTCAACCACAAGGGTGTGCTAATGAGCTATGTGAGATAGAACAACATGAATCCTAAAGGAGGTCTGGTGAAAATAGATTATTTCAGCGTAGATAAGGGGAGGACCAGACAAGCCAGTGTATGAATCCAACAGATTTGCATATGAATGGAGTGGAAATGATCTGAATTCCTGGTCTGTGTTGTAAGTAACTTTAATGTGTCAAGCAGATTACACGTTTTATTTGACATTTCCGAAACCGTAATAATGTTTAAGACATGGATTTCATGTTGTAATGTTAACAAGGTACCCAAAAGTAGTTTGAATGAATGTTTTCATTTTGTCAGCTAAATAAAACTTGTTTAAACAGCGAAATTGCTGCGGAAATCCGCCTTGTTTACATAGCGATTATGAAAAGAACGTCATTTTAGGCTGTAATTAGGTAATCCCACCGTTGATATAGCAACGGAACGCTAATAATTTATCGAACTCCATTGTGACGCAGAAGGGGACACTATTTGGCCAGGGGATATTATTTGCCATGACAGGCCCACAAAAAGCTAGGCTGGCCCTTGGTAGTAGGTCTATATTACCTGCTGTAGGTAGTCCACTGGCTGGGTTAGCGAGAACAGGTGTTGAGTACGGGTTACGGGTTAGAGGTCAGGGATAGGTCAGTTCTGTGGTTGCCATGGCGCAGAGAGCTCTGTAAATATTGTACATATTTGAAGTTTTAGTTGTTTTCTTTTTTGATCAACTTTTTATTTTGTTAACTAAGTAAGTTTTGATTGTATATATTGTAGCAATCCTGGGTTTATAAGTGCGGATATCGGCTGCAAGAAGAGCATGTTGTTGCGTTCTGGGCTTCGGGCCAGAAGGTTGAGGGTTCGAGCCGCACTTCCTGCCTGATTCATTACAATATATTGATCCACGGCAGTGCAAGATCGGCAAGTCAGTTATTTTACCAACTGAACTGAGAAGCTATTTAGCTACCAACTTTATTTGAAACAACAAGAGATGGCAGAGGCTTGGAGAATTTTGAAGATGGCAGAGGTTTTCCCCAGTAGTTTATTTCAAGGTGGACTATCACTTCTGACTGTAGTGAGCTTCATGCCATAAAGCTTAACAGCTGCATTACTTCACCCAGGTTGGTGCTACATGTTTCTCAGAGGAGTTTCCAAGGGAAGAGGTGACCTGACTTCTAACTTGTTTCCCCCCTGGATCTAAGCATCGTTTCACCCCTGCTCAACCCACATCTCGGCCCCAGTCTTCATCTGGGCTTCAACCCTTCATCTGGGCCCCAGTCTTCATCTGGGCTTCAACCCTTCATCTGGGCCCCAGTCTTCATCTGGGCTTCAACCCTTCATCTGGGCCCCAGTCTTCATCTGGGCTTCAACCCTTTATCTGGGCCCCAGTCTTCATCTGGGCTTCACCCTTCATCTGGGCCCCCTTCATCTGGGCCCCAGTCTTCATCTGGGCTTCAACCCTTCATCTGGGCCCCAACCCTTCATCTGGGCCCCAGTCTTCATCTGGGCTTCAATCCTTCATCTGGGCCCCAGTCTTCATCTGGGCTTCAACCCTTCATCTGGGCCCCAGTCTTCATCTGGGCCCCAGTCTTCATCTGGGCCTCAACCCTTGGGCTCCCGAATGGCGCAGTGGTCTAAGACACTGAATCTCAGTGCTTGAGGCGTCACTACAGACACCCTGGTTCGATTCCAGAGTCCCATACAGCGGTGCACAATTGGCCAAGTGTCATATGGGTTTGGCCGATGTAGGCTGTCCTTGAAATAAGAATTTGTTCTTAACTGACTTTCCTAGTTAAATAAAGGTTACATTTTTTAAATACATTTTTGTTATCATCTGGACCTCAACCCTTCATTTGGGCCCCAGTCTTCACCTGGGCTTCAACCCTTCATCTGGGCCCCAGTCTTCACCTGGGCTTCAACCCTTCATTTGGGCCCCAGTCTTCACCTGGGCTTCAACCCTTCATTTGGGCCCCAGTCTTCACCTGGGCTTCAACCCTTCATTTGGGCCCCAGTCTTCACCTGGGCTTCAACCCTTCATTTGGGCCCCAGTCTTCACCTGGGCTTCAACCCTTCATTTGGGCCCCAGTCTTCACCTGGGCTTCAACCCTTCATTTGGGCCCCAGTCTTCACCTGGGCTTCAACCCTTCATTTGGGCCCCAGTCTTCACCTGGGCTTCAACCCTTCATCTGGGCCCCAGTCTTCACCTGGGCTTCAACCCTTCATTTGGGCCCCAGTCTTCACCTGGGCTTCAACCCTTCATTTGGGCCTCGGTCGGTAGAGACGTGGACGGGTCAGGGAAGTGGACATGTAGAGTGGATTGGACACAGGATGTGACCTGTTGAACTGGCACCTGCCTCTGTGGATGACTGTGGATGACTGAAAGACTGTGGATGACTGTGAAAGACTGTGGATGACTGTGGATGTAGATGACTGTGAAAGACTGTGGATGACTGTGAAAGACTGTGGATGACTGTGAAAGACTGTGGATGACTGTGAAAGACTGTGGATGACTGTGAAAGACTGTGGATGTGGATGACTGTGAAAGACTGTGGATGACTGTGAAAGACTGTGGATGACTGTCGCTCTGGATAAGAGCGTCTGCTAAATGACTTAAATGTAAATGTGAAAGACTGTGGATGACTGTGAAAGACTGTGGATGACTGTGAAAGACTGTGGATGACTGTGAAAGACCTTCCAGCTAGAACTGTCAATAGGCTAACTGAAAGATTAGACTGTTTTAAGATTGAGATTCTTGCTGTAATGAAAAGCGCTATACTAATTAAATCTAGTATCATTATTATTATCATTAAATTACCGGACGTAGTTGTGTTAGCTGGAACAGGCGTTGTGTATGGGTTAGGGGTTAGAGGTCAGGGTTAGGTAATATTACTGGGTGTAGGAAGTCCAGTAGCTGTGTAAGCTGGAACAGGCGTTGTGTATGGGTTAGGGGTTAGAGGACAGGGTTAGGTAATATTACCGGGTGTAGGAAGTCCAGTAGCTGTGTAAGCTGGAACAGGCGTTGTGTATGGGTTAGGGGTTAGAGGTCAGGGTTAGGTAATATTACCGGGTGTAGGAAGTCCAGTAGCTGTGTTAGCTGGAACAGGCGTTGTGTATGGTGTTTTTCTCCGTGTTGGCTGGCCAGACAAACCAGCTCCTTGATGTAAGAGATCCTCAGCTCGTCAAAACACTTCTGATTCCTCAGACCCTCCACAGGGACTAAAAGACACAAAGAAATAAGCAAATATTGAACCAGATAATGATACAGTCACTTAGTTTCAGTGTGTCAGTGATGCGACTCACTGATGCTGAAGAGGAGCAGAGCCTTCATACAGAGGAACTCTTCCTGGGTGACTCTGAGCATACAGAACCTCTGGGACAGCAGACGGAACTGGACACAGTGTTCGTACATACTGGACACACGCATCCTCTGACTGGGGGGTGGGAGGGGGGTGGAGAGAAGTGAGAGACAGACGGAGAGGAAGAGGGTGAGGAGAGAGAGTGTAATGTTTGTTTATTTCTAGTCCCATTTTTTTATTGTCTATTCCATTTGGTAACATGTGTTTCCCATGCTAATATATTGAATTGCAAGGGAGAGAGAGGGGGAGTTAGGATGAGAGGGAGTGAGGATGAGAGGGAGTGAGGATGAGAGGGAGTGAGGATGAGAGGGAGTGAGGATGAGAGGGAGTTAGGATGAGGGGGAGTTAGGATGAGGGGGAGTTAGGATGAGGGGAGTTAGGATGAGGGGAGTTAGGATGAGGGGGAGTTAGGATGAGAGGGAGTTAGGATGAGAGGGAGTTAGGATGAGAGGGAGTTAGGATGAGGGGGAGTGAAATTGATTCAGAGAGTGTTGTTATATAACCAATAATACAACATTTCAAATTTCAAACATTTCCCTTGTCTATTGTCTAGAGACAGAGAGAGATTGTCATCAATATTGTATTCAGCAAGACAATAGTACTCACTCGTTAAAGATGAGGTCAGGAGCGAAGTAGAGCTCTCTAGCATCGGTGTTGGTGTAAGACCTCCAGCCCAGAGCGAACACCATCAACCCCAGCCATGAAGACTGGATCACTGACATCTGGTCTTCTACATGCAGCTGTCTGAAACCTACACAGAGAACATCATCAACCCCAGCCATGAAGACTGGATCACAGACATCTGGTCTTCTACATGCAGCTGTCTGAAACCTACACAGAGAACATCATCAACCCCAGCCATGAAGACTGGATCACAGACATCTGACATGCAGCTGTCTGAAACCTACACAGAGAACACCATCAACCCCAGCCATGAAGACTGGATCACAGACATCTGGTCTTCTACATGCAGCTATCTGAAACCTACACAGAGAACATCATCAACCCCAGCCATGAAGACTGAACCACTGACATCTGACATGCAGCTGTCTGAAACCTACACAGAGAACATCATCAACCCCAGCCATGAAGACTGGATCACAGACATCTGGTCTTCTACATGCAGCTGTCTGAAACCCATAGTGCAGGGAGAATAAAACACCATCAACCCCAGCCATGAAGACTGGATCACAGACATCTGGTCTTCTACATGCAGCTAGGTCTAGGAAACCTATACAGAGATATATCATCAACCCCAGCCATGAAGTAACTAGGAACCAGTGGGTTGACATCTGACATGCAGCATGTCTGGAGGTAACCTAGGATACAGAGAACATCATCAACCCCAGCCATGAAGACTGGATCACAGACATCTGGTCTTCTACATGAAGCTGTCTGAAACCCATAGTGCAGGGAGAATAAAATATGTGATGAGTAGAGCCCCCTCTGGTGGGAAGGACATAGAAAACTATGGTAACATGTAGTGGTTAGGTAACAGTAGGATACAGGGTTGGTAACATGTAGTTGTTAGGTAACAGTAGGATACAGGGATAGTGGGTTGGTAACATGTAGTGGTTAGGTAACAGTAGGATACAGGGTTGGTAACATGTAGTTGTTAGGTAACAGTAGGATACAGGGTTGGTAACATGTAGTGGTTAGGTAACAGTAGGATACAGGGTTGGTAACATGTAGTGGTTAGGTAACAGTAGGATACAGGGTTGGTAACATGTAGTGGTTAGGTAACAGTAGGATACAGGGATAGTGGGTTGGTAACATGTAGTGGTTAGGTAACAGTAGGATACAGGGTTGGTAACATGTCGTGTTTAGGTAACCGTAGGATATAGGGTTAGTGGGTTGGTAACATGTAGTGGTTAGGTAACAGTAGAATACAGGGATAGTGGGTTGGTAACATGTAGTGGTTAGGTAACAGTAGGATACAGGGTTGGTAACATGTAGTGGTTAGGTAACAGTCGGATACAGGGTTGGTAACATGTAGTGGTTAGGTAACAGTAGAATACAGGGTTGGTAACATGTAGTGGTTAGGTAACAGTAGGATACAGGGTTGGTAACGTGTAGTGGTTAGGTAACAGTAGGATAGTGGGTTGGTAACATGTAGTGGTTAGGTAACAGTAAGATAGAGGGTTAGTAACATGTAGTGGTTAGGTAACAGTAGAATACAGGGTTGGTAACATGTAGTGGTTAGGTAACAGTAGGATACAGGGTTGGTAACATGTAGTGGTTAGGTAACAGTAGGATACAGGGTTGATAACATGTAGTGGTTAGGTAACAGTAGGATACAGGGTTGGTAACATGTAGTGGTTAGGTAACAGTAGAATACATGGATAGTGGGTTGGTAACATGTCGTGTTTAGGTAACCGTAGGATATAGGGTTAGTGGGTTGGTAACATGTAGTGGTTAGGTAACAGTAGAATACATGGATAGTGGGTTGGTAACATGTCGTGTTTAGGTAACCGTAGGATATAGGGTTAGTGGGTTGGTAACATGTAGTGGTTAGGTAACAGTAGGATACAGGGTTGGTAACATGTAGTGGTTAGGTAACAGTAGGATACAGGGTTAGTGGGTTGGTAACATGTAGTGGTTAGGTAACAGTAGGATACAGGGTTGGTAACATGTAGTGGTTAGGTAACAGTAGGATACAGTGGGTTGGTAACATGTCGTGTTTAGGTAACCGTAGGATACAGGGTTAGTGGGTTGGTAACATGTAGTGGTTAGGTAACAGTAGGATACAGGGTTGGTAACATGTTAGGTTAGGTAACAGTAGGATACATGAAGAATGGTTTACCTGGCATGGCTTTAGCCCAGTTCACCACAGACACCAGTTGTCTCTCTCCCAGCTCGTTGAGGCTGGACAGTAGGGAGGCGAAACAGTCTGGCTGGGAGGTGTCATGGCCTGCGTTGACCATTCCTGGCTCAATGGAACTCAGAATGTTGAGGAGGGAGGGGCGTAGACTGGGGGAGGGGCCAAGAGCGGGAGCCTGTGACGCAGCACAGCCTGCAGAGAGGGATATGAGATGAAACAAGGCAAGGTGAATTGAGACATGAGATGAGAGACAAAATGAAACCAGTTGAGACTGAATATGTGCTGCCTTTCATCCAGGGTCGGGGTAAATTCTGAATTGAGTTGTAACTGCTTTCTTAGTCAGGGCTCACTTGAAAAAATAGCATTCTGGATAAGAAAAATATTTTACATATGGTAATATTGATCCTCACATTTAGCCTGTGGGGAAACGGTGGATAACTGTAATCCCCCAGTCCTCTCTCCAGTCCTCTCTCCAGGCCTCTCTCCTCCCCTCTCTCCAGTCCTCTCTCCAGGCCTCTCTCCAGTCCTCTCTCCAGGCCTCTCTCCAGTCCTCTCTCCAGGCCTCTCTCCTCCCCTCTCTCCAGGTCTCTCTCCTCCCCTCTCTCCAGTCCTCTCTTTGGCGGGTGCCTGTGTTCCCCCCTCCACTCCTCCTTTCAGCGGGCCAGCTCCCCTCAGCTTGCGGCCTGAAATGCACCACACACAGAAGTAGGACAGAGAGAAAGGCCCCATTACCACTAGGAGATATAAAGGAGTCTGAGGAGCGGGGTGGAGAAAAAAAAAGCTATTTTTCCATTCACATTACATCATTGCCGTGGCTGCTGGCCATGTGACATTCTTGGTCCGTAGCTCAAATTGACCGTAAATATCACAGTAGCCACTAGCGAGAAGGCACAAACTATTTAACAATGACAAGAGACTTTTCTTCCAAAATATTATACTACTTGATAATGCAACAATTCACAAGCATGTACAATACAACCAGAAAGCATTCAGACCCTACTTATTCTAAAATGGATTAAATATATTCCCTCAACATTCTACACACAATACCCCATAATGAAAGTGAAAACGGGTTTTTAGAAATATTTGCAAATGTATTAAAAAAATTAAAGAAAAGCTGAAATACCTTATTTACATAAGTATTCAGACCCTTTGCTATGAGACTCGACATTCTGCTCAGGTGCTCGTCCTGTTTCCATTGATCATCCTTGAGATCTTTCTACAACTTAATTGGAGTCAACCTGTGGTAAATGTAATTGATTGGACACGATTTGGAAAAGCACACACCTGTCTATATAAGGTCCTACAGTTGACAGTGCATGTCAGAGCAAAAACCAAGTCATGAGGTCAAAGGAATTGTCCATAGAGCTCAGAGACAGGATTGTGTCGAGGCACAGATCTGGGGAAGGTTACCAAAACATTTCTGCAGCATTGACGGTCCCCAAGAACACAGTGGCCTCCATCATTCTTAAATGCAAGGAGTTTGGAACCATCAAGACTCTGGCCACCCGGCCAAACTGAGCAATCGGTGGTGAAGGTCCTTGGTCAGGGAGGTGACCAAGAACCTGATGGTCACTCTGACAGAGCTCCCGAGTTCCTCTGTGGAGATGGGAGAACCTTCCTTGAAGGACAACTATCTTTTCAGCACTCCACCAATCAGGCCTTTATGGTAGAGTGGCCAGACGGAAACCACTCTTTAGTAAAAGGCACATGACGGACACATTTTGACATGACACATTTTTGCCTTGTCATTACGGGGTATTGTGATGTCATTACTGGGTATTGTGATTTCATTACGGGGTATTGTGATGTCATTACGGGGCATTGTGATGTCATTACTGGGTATTGTGATTTCATTACGGGGTATTGTGATGTCATTACGGGGTATTGTGATGTCATTACGGGGTATTGTGATGTCATTACGGGGTATTGTGATGTCATTACGGGGGTATTGTGATTTCATTACGGGGTATTGTGATGTCATTACAGGGTATTGTGATGTCATTACGGGGTATTGTGATGTCATTACGGGGTATTGTGATGTCATTACGGGGTATTGTGATGTCATTACGGGGTTATTGTGATGTCATTACGGGGTAATGTCATGTCATTACGGGGTATTGTGATGTCATTACGGGGTATTGTGATGTCATTACGGGGTATTGTGATGTCATTACGGGGTATTGTGATGTCATTACGGGGTATTGTGATGTCATTACGGGGTAATGTCATGTCATTACGGGGTATTGTGATGTCATTACGGGGTTATTGTGATGTAATTACGGGGTATTGTGATGTCATTACGGGGTATTGTGATGTCATTACGGGGTATTGTGATGTCATTACGGGGTATTGTGATGTCATTACGGCGTATTGTGATGTCATTACGGGGTATTGTGATGTCATTACGGCGTATTGTGATGTCATTACGGGGTATTGTGATGTCATTACGGGGTTATTGTGATGTCATTACGGGGTATTGTGATGTCATTACGGCGTATTGTGATGTCATTACGGGGTATTGTGATGTCATTACGGCGTATTGTGATGTCATTACGGGGTATTGTGATGTCATTACGGGGTATTGTGATGTCATTACGGGGTATTGTGATGTCATTACGGCGAATTGTGATGTCATTACGGGGTTATTGTGATGTCATTACGGGGTAATGTCATGTCATTACGGGGTATTGTGATGTCATTACGGGGTATTGTGATGTCATTACGGGGTATTGTGATGTCATTACGGGGTATTGTGATGTCATTACGGCGTATTGTGATGTCATTACGGGGTTATTGTGTGTAGATTAATGAGGGGGAAAGACAATATATCAATTTTAGAATAAGGCGGTAACGTAACAAAATGTGGAAAAATTCAAGGGGTCTTACTTTCCAAATGCACTGTATGTGCAGACAATTAAAAGGTTTATTTTCTTGTCTGTAGGCTACACACATTACATTTTAGCTTTAAGACAAAAGTCCAGAGTTGCTATAATAGCATGTTTTTATTAAGTACTGTAAACATGTAAAAAGTGAAGGATTAACCCTCTCATACACATATAAAAGTACAAAGACCTACTTTACAACTAACCAGGCTTAATTTGTATCAATAATATGCAAACCATGTGGCAAAGGCTAAATGTGACTGAAAACATGGGTATCAGTGACTCCGCTGCAATGAGCTGTTTTATATGGAAGCCCATACCTGCCAGCACAATTAATCTGATCAACTTTAGCCTACTGATAACAACCATAGCTGCAGGTGGGTGATTGTCATGAAATCAGTTTTAAACATGTATGTAGCTAATTGAATTACAAAACCATGATGCATCTGCAAAAATCAACTATCATTCTGAGGAGTAAGATGTCTAGTTTTTAATAAATATTTGCCTGAATTTTGTAAATTTTTCCATATTCTCATTACCGCAATGCGTCTGGATTAAATTATTGGGTCATTTTATAAAATTGTACTTTTGAAAAACCTAACTGATTTGAATAAAACACAAAATATGTCACTACAGTTTGTCCATAAATAGAGTTGCAAAGGGTTGGAAACTTCCCGGTAAATTTCCAGAAATTTTCCATGGGAAGTTAAGCCCGGGAATTTTGCTTAAATTCATCAAAAAAGTTAGCTTATAACAGTGAACCTTTTTTGTGGGATACACATAAAGGCAATTCTAGGTCTTGTGGCATATTTTGGTTAAACTATCCTCAATTCAATGGAATTGCAACTCTCTGCATGCACAGTGTATTCTTCCATCACATGTACAGCTGATTCTCAAGATCTCCACACTAATGAGATGCTATTGAGCCCACATTACTACACTGTCTGAGCCAAGGACTACATGCTTTCTGGTAAGTTTGGATTACAATACTGGGTGGGGTGAATATACACTACCTTTCAAAAGTTTGGGATCACTTAGAAATGTCCTTGTTTTTTTATAGAAAAGCTCATTTTTTGTCCATTAAAATAACATAAAATAGATCAAAAATACAGTGTAGACATTGTTAATGCTGTAAATGAGTATTGTAGCTGGAAATGGCAGATTCTTTATGGAAAATCTACATAGGCCCATTATCAGCAACCTTCACTCCTGTGTTCCAATGGCACGTTGTGTTAGCTAATCCAAGTTTATAATTTTAAAAGGCTAATTGATCATTAGAAAACCCTTTTGCAATTATGTTTGCACAGCTGAAAACTGTTGTCCTTATTTTTTTTTATTTATTATTATTTATTACAAAAAAACACAAGGAAGGGGTAACACCAAAGTATTTCATGTGAGGTGCGTGTGCATCAGTGATATAAAATATATGTCATAGTTTCCTTTTTCATGATCAAAATCTTGTGAAACCCAAACCCTCCAAGATTCCCCCACAGTTCCCCAATAGCTGTCCCTCAACCATTCAAGACCCCTCCCACAGTCTCCCCCCCACCCCAAAAAAATACAACTAATTCCATTCCCCACCCCCAAGAACCCCCCAATGCACCAACCACCAAGAACCCCCAATGCACCAACAACCAAGAACCCCCAATGCACCAACCACCAAGAACCCCCAATGCACCAACCACCAAGAACCCCCAATGCACCAACAACCAAGAACCCCCAATGCACCAACAACCAAGAACCCCCAATGCACCAACAACCAAGAACCCCCAATGCACCAACAACCAAGAACCCCCAATGCACCAACAACCAAGAACCCCCAATGCACCAACAACCCCCAATGCACCAACAACCCCCAATGCACCAACCACCAAGAGAATCAACTAAAGTGTCATGTTTTGTCTTATATTGTCTTGTCATTTTGCTTTCCCTTCTGTTCGTTTCCCCCTGCTGGTCTTATTAGGTTCGTTCCCTTTTTCTATCCCTCTCTCTCTCCCTCCCTCTCTCTATCGTTCCGTTCCTGCTTCCAGCTGTTCCTCATTCTCCTACTCACTCATTTAGTCTTTCCAAACCTGTTCCCTATCTTGTCCTCTGATTAGAGTCCCTATTTCTTCCCTTGTTTTCCGTTTCTGTCCTGTCGGATCCTTGTATATTGTTCACCGTGCTGTGTCTTTGTCTCGCCCTGTCGTGTCTTGTTTCCCTCAGATGCTGCGTGTGAGCAGGTGTCTGAGTCTGCTACGGTCGGTGCCTTCCCGAGGCAACCTACAGTTTATGGTCGAGTCTCCAGTCTGTCCTCGTCACTACGAGTGGAATTAGTTTTTTATGTTTTGTTTTCTGCTCCGATTTGTCTAGGAGTATTGCCTATTTCCTTTACTGGAATAAAGACTCTGTTTTCGCCAAGTCGCTTTTGGGTCCTCATTCACCTGCATAACATAAAGAGACAAAAGACAGAAGAAAACAGCAAACAACAATGCAAAAATATATATATATATATAATTATACATTTAAAACAAAGGACATAAAGGACAACTGAAATCATCACAGCAAAGCCAACTGTATATGTTTGTGCATGTCTGGTACTATTACATGTATGTGTGTGTTCTTGTATGTGTTTATTTGATTGAGAGTGTGTGTATATGTATGTGTACAAACACCTGCACGGCATCAGCCTCTGGCAAACCGGCATTCGTTGGAAAAACACTGCCACAGTGTCATTCAAATGTACTTTTATTATGTTTTATTCAGACCCCCCTTTATCTTTGACCATGATTCTCTCTCACACAGCAACTCCACTCCCACTTGTCTCCAATTCCACATCCCAACCCTCAGCTTCCCTCAGACGATCCCATCTATCTCTGCTGGCTACCCACTTCGTGTTTTTACGCAACACATATCTTTCAACTATGCTATGATATTTAACATACAATTTCAATCTATCTAATTGAATCTACTGATTGCGTGTTGAAGATAAATACTTTTACTAAGAGTATTAGTATATTAGTAATTGACTGACCCGGTCTCTCCAGATCTCCTAACAGTACTATTTGTAGGGTCAATTTTAGATCAATGCTATTCATTTTCAGCCATTCCTGAACTTCAGACCAGAAACAGGCTACCTGAGGGCAATACCAAAATAAATGGTCTATTGATTCTGTATCCACACAAAAAAAGCATGAAGTCTTGAATCTTGCGTTGTTTTATATATCAACTCATACACCCTGTACCATAGAATCGGTACATAAAAAAATATCTTCCCAACTATTTTGCAATCTGTATGGAACAGTTCACAACATCCTGGCCCTCAAATGAAACTGGTATACTTTCCTATTTATGCTATTTTTATTCCCTCTGCCAGTTTTGATCCTTTATATTGGGCAGACACAGACCAGTTCCCTACCTCCTCCCGCTGCCACCTGCCTCCTCCCGCTACCACCTGCCTCCTCCAGTTTTGATCCTTTATATTGGGCAGACAGACCAGTTCCCTACATCCTCCCACTGCCACCTGCCTCCTCCCGCTACCACCTGCCTCCTCCAGTTTTGATCCTTTATATTGGGCAGACAGGCCAGTTCCCTGCCTCCTCCCAATGCCACCTGCCTCCTCCCGCTACCACCTGCCTCCTCCAGTTTTGATCCTTTATATTGGGCAGACAGGCCAGTTCCCTGCCTCCTCCCAATGCCACCTGCCTCCTCCCGCTACCACCTGCCTCCTCCAGTTTTGATCCTTTATATTGGGCAGACAGGCCAGTTCCCTGCCTCCTCCCACTGCCACCTGCCTCCTCCATTTTTGGGGCAATGCTGTAATCCATTGGTTGTATTCTTGGAATGAGCAGACCTTCCCTTACTTACAATTCTGATAACTCCATAAAGGACATAACTCTACCATTACAATTTACAATATCATTTAATATCATTTTCAAACATATTTCCCATAAATACAGGTATTTTATCAACCAGCACATTTGAGTTCAGCCATAATATTTGTTGTAATATTTGTTCTATCTTTTCAGGGAGAGGAAATTGTAATTGTAGCCAGCTCTGCAATGCTTGTTTGAAAAAGACAGATACTTTGAAAAAAGTATCACTTTCAATGAATCGAAAATGAGACATGGCAAACTGCACAAAGGCAATTTTAAACAATGGATGAGCTTTTCTTATTAATCTACTTGAGAACCATTTAGGGTTCAAATAAAACTTTTGAATAAGTAAAGCTTTTAGAGAGAGGTTTAGTGCTTTTATATTTAATCATCTCAACCCACCCAATTCATATTCATTTTATAGATAGGCTCGTTTTATTTTGTCTGGTTTAGCTTCCCAGATAAAGCGAAATATTTTTTGCTCATATGATTTGAAAAACGAATCATCAGCAGTAGGCAGCGCCATAAGTAAGTGAGTAAACTGAGATATGACTAAGGAGTTAATCAGGGCAATGTTTCCATAAATAGACAGGTATTTACCTGGTTGCAGGATCTTGTCTATTTTTACAAGTTTTCTATTCTATTTTTGGCGTGTACGTGGGTCGAGTAGGATTCTATTTTTGGCGTGTGAGTGGGTGGAGTAGGATTCTATTTTTGGCGTATACGTGGGTGGAGTAGGATTCTATTTTTGGCGTGTACGTGGGTGGAGTAGGATTCTATTTTTGGCGTATACGTGGGTGGAGTAGGATTCTATTTTTGGCGTGTGAGTGGGTGGAGTAGGATTCTATTTTTGGCGTATACGTGGGTGGAGTAGGATTCTATTTTTGGCGTGTGAGTGGGTGGAGTAGGATTCTATTTTTGGCGTGTACGTGGGTGGAGTAGGATTCTATTTTTGGCGTGTACGTGGGTGGAGTAGGATTCTATTTTTGGCGTGTAAGTGGGTGGAGTAGGATTCTATTTTTGGCGTGTAAGTGGGTGGAGTAGGATTCTATTTTTGCATATAAAAAAACTGAATATGATAAATAATACAAAATAAAATATACCCAGGTAATATTCTTCTACTTGCCGGTGTAACCTAAAACATTATTCCCGTTAAATATGCTGCTTGTGTATGTATTCCCACATCAGCCTACAGCACTTTCTACCATTTCACAATAGCCTGTAATCACAAGTTATTACTGCTAAACAAAATACCTTTTTGGGTAGATTCTAACAAGGCTACAATGTTGTTTGGTTTGTTGTTTGAACAGTAGCTCAGATTATATTTGCTTATCAATGGAAAATATGCTTCTTTGATGCATAGCCTATAGCCTATACTGTTGATCAGATGAAGGAATCAAGCAAACATCATTGCCTACACAACACTGCCCCCACGGGAAGGGTACGTCGAATGTCAGTGCGCACTGCAAGGAGCCTCCCCTTTCATAACAAAAAACAACATTGCGACACTATGCTACGTCGCCGCCATTTGAGTATTCTGTGTAGTAACCTTTTGGTTAGCCTACTACCAGATCGAGAAAACTCTGAGCCCCAGGAAAATAACTCCCCCCCCCCACAACTGGGACCTGTGGTGCCACATCTGAAATCACTACACAATGTTGCAAACAGTGTTGCCAACTATTTTTCAGTGATATCTGCTATTGGCCCCTTGATTTCTCTCTAGATGACGTTTTTGCTGTTGCCACGACGACATCACAGCACCATTTTGACTTGCTGCTGCACAGCTGCACTCCCCGACATAAGGTTTTCCCCTCCTCTCTCACCGCACACCCCCTCCCCTGGTGCTTCTCTGCCTGTGCATGCCCCATTGCTGTGACTTCTTCTGCACAGACCGCTTCTCCCACTCTTGTATGTGGCAGAATTGAGTTGGGAAAAGTAGCTACATGCTGTCAAAACTCCCCAAAGCAGTCTGAAAAGCAGCCTGAAAAGCAGCTGAATTTACCAATGAAAGTCACAGGATAGGGAGTAAAACACATGGTCAATTAAAACCTACCTAAAGACCTAGTCATGATTCCTGCTTCTTCAAAGACCCTGTAACCAAAATACAAGTAGATGTGTCTAGCCTTCTCTCCCTTCTTTTTCATGATCTCTTTCTCTCCCTCTCTCCATTTAACGGCCATGTATGTTATGGTAAAAGTTGAAACCTTTGAGGCTCATTCCAGACCGGAAGCATCTGCTGAGACGACAGGAAGGACAGTTCTTCCTCCTCAGCTTGTCGATGGTGCAGTCGTTACGGCTGGCGCACAGGTGATTCTGCTTACCTGGGGACACAAAAACAAACAGGGCCGCTACAGGGAAGTTGGATATCCCATTTCCTGTATGTGTGTTGGGCTCCCGAGTGGTGCAGTGGTCTAAGGCACTGCATCTCAGTGCCAGAGTTGTCACTAAAGACCCTTGTTCAATTCCAGGCTTTATCACAACATGCTGTGATTGGGAGTCCCATAAGGCGGCACACAATTGGCCCAGGGTCGTGGTGAGGGTTTGCCCGTGGTTAGGCCGTCATTATAATTAAGAATTTGTTCTTAATTAACTGACTTGCCTAGTAAAATGATTGTAAACAAAGTGATATGTGTGTGTGTGTATGGCTCACCCTCTGCAGCCCTCTTGAAGAACACCTTGCAGCTCCCACAGGTAACAGCTCCATAGTGACAGCCTGATGCCTCGTCTCCACATACCTTACACACCCTCCGGTCAGAGAAGTACACTGGCAACATATCCTCACATCTGAAACACACACACATCTGTAAACACCTAACACTCTTTCCGATCTTACAGATACACTCTCACTGGCAACATATTAGAGGGTGACCGATTATGATTTTTCAACACCGATGCCGATTATTGGAGGACAAAAAAAAACGATACCAATTAATCGGACGATTTTAAAAATGTATTTGTAATAATGACAATTACAACAATACTGAATGAACACCTATTTTAACTTAACATATAAGTTAAAATAATAAAATCAATTTAGCCTCAAATAAATAATGAAACATGTTCAATTTGGTTTAAATAATGCAAAAACAAAGTGTTGGAGAAGAAAGTAAAAGTGCAATATGTGCCATGTAAGAAAGCTAACGTTTCAGTTCCTTGCTCAAAACATGAGAACATATGAAAGCTGGTGGTTCCTTTTAACATGAGTCTTCAATATTCCCAAGTAAGAAGTTTTAGGTTGTAGTTATTATAGGAATTATAGGACTATTTCTCTCTATACGATTTGTATTTCATATACCTTTGACAATTGGATGTTCTTATAGGCACTTTAGTATTGCCAGTGTAACAGTATAGCTTCCATCCCTCTCCTCGCCGCTACCTGGGCTCGAACCAGGAACACATTGACAACAGCCACCCTCGAAGCAGCGTTACCCATGCAGAGCAAGGGGAACAAATACTCCAAGTCTCAGAGCGAGTGACGTTTGAAACGCTATTCGCGCGCACCCCGCTAACTAGCTAGCCATTTCACATCGGTTACACCAGTCTAATCTCGGGTGTTGATAGGCTTGAAGTCATAAACAGCTCAATGCTTGAAGCATTGCGAAGAGCTGCTGGCAAAACACACGAAAGTGCTGATTGAATGAATGCCTACGAGCCTGCTAGTGCCTACCATTGCTCAGTCAGACTGCTCTATCAAATCATAGACTTAATTATAACATAATAACACACAGAAATACGAGCCTTTGGTCATTAATATGGTCGAATCCGGAAACTATCATCTCGAAAACAAGACGATTATTCTTTCTGTAAAATAAGGAACCGTTCCGTATTTTATCTAACGGGTGGCATCCCTAAGTCTAAATATTCCTGTTACATTGCACAACCTTCAATGTTATGTCATAATTACATACAATTCTGGCAAATTAGGTGGCAGTAAATGTTGCATATACACTGACTCTGCGTGCAATGAACGCAAGAGAAGTGACATAATTTCACCTGGTTAATATTGCCTGGATTTATTTTAGCTAAATATGCAGGTCTAAAAATACATACTTCTGTGTATTGATTTTAAGAAAGGCATTGATGTTTATGGTTAGGTACACATTGGAGCAACGGCAGTCCTTTTTCTCGAATACGCACCGCATCGATTATATGCAAAGCAGGACACGCTAGATAAACTAGTAATATCATCAACCATGTGTAGTTAACTAGTGATTATGATTGATTGATTGTTTTTTATAAGATACGTTTAATGCTAGCTAGCAACTTACCTTGGCTTACTGCATTCGCGTAGCAGGCAGGCTCCTCTTGGAGTGCAATAAGAGGCAGGTGGTTTGAGCGTTGGACTAGTTAACTGTAAGGTTGCAAGATTGAATCCCCGAGCTGACAAGGTAAAAATCTGTCGTTCTGCCCCTGAACAAGGCAGTTAACGCACCGTTCCTAGGCCATCATTGAAAATAAGAATATTTTCTTAACTGACTTGCCTAGTTAAATAAAGATTAAATAAAGGTGTAAATATATATATATTTTGTTTTTATATCGGCCAAATCGGTGTCCAAAAATATCGATTTCCGATTGTTATGAAAGCTTGAAATCGGCCTTAATTAATCGGCCATTCCGATTAATCGGTCGACCTCTACTGTAAACACACACCTAACATGTGGGTAACACTCTTTTAGATCTTACAGCTACACTTCATAACCACACACACACACACAGACGTACACACACACACACACGCACACGCACACGCACACACACACACACACACACACACACACACACACACACACACACACACACACACACACACACACAGAAACACACACACAGATGTACACACATATACACACACACACACACACACATTCACCTGAAATCACACAACACACACCTAACACTATTTCAGATCTTACAGCTACACCCTCACATCTGAAATGCACCTAATGCACCTACCTGCCTATACCTGCTGATCTGCACATACTTGCCTCTTGATGTGGGATTGAGTCATGCAGATTCTGTCTAATTCAGTTAGCAGCAGAATCTGTTAACCAGACGGTGTGGACTACGGGCTCAGATCAACATTACACTACTTTTGAGGAATAACAAGTCTGACAAACTTTACATTTTAAATTAGCCAGCTACCCGTTTAAAGGGCGACTGCGCTTCCTGAATTGGCCTCGTTTTAAATTTGTTTCATTAATAAATGCTAGGGGCCATGACTGAATTCAAACGTGAGTTGGTTTCGGGGTGTGGTTTGATATGGGTACCTCGTGTGTGTTTGTAGGTGGAAAGAGGTAGACAAATTATTTAGCCAATTATTGTCAGTAAGCTGGTGTGCGACTGTGTCAAAGTTGGTTTGACTTTGGATAGCCTTTCTATAAATTAAATGGTCCTTGAATGTGAATTAATTCAACTTGATCAGTATCCGCTACTAGATCTTTGACTGACCCACCACACCACAGCATTGGCAATAAGTGTGATATCATTATGAAAGCTGCAATATGTACGTTTTTGGGCAACCTGACCAAATTCACATAGAAATGTGAGTTATAGATCTGTCATCCTCATTGAAAGCCAGTCCAAGAAGCGGTAGATCTGTTCTATGTGCGCTATTTCTATGCTTCCCGTGCTTAAGTTTCGTTTTTGTGCGTTTTACTTTCGGTTTTGTACAACAGCTTCAAACAATTGAAAATACAATATTTCTGGTTATGGAAAACATATTTCACAGCGGTTTAGATGACACAATGATTTTCTACACAATACTTGCTTTTTTGATCACATTAACTGAAATTAGAATTGAACTATTAGAATTTTAGCAACCAGGAAATGTCTGAGCGATTTCTGCACAGTGCATCTTTTAGTGAGTGTTGCCTTATGTCCTACTGGGCCTTGTTGATTGAGACTAAATACATTACACCTGGTTAGTTGAAGGCCAGCGTAAAGTCAGCTGGAAGCCTATTACTCTAATACTCATGAAATAAACACTGGTTAGGAAGGTAAACAGTGGTGTCTGAGACAGACACACTGCTGGGTCGTAGTGGGTCGTAGTGGGTCGTAGTGGGTCGTAGTCACGAGATTGGCCATGCTGAAAGGGACAGTGGCTATAACCTATCACTTGCAGTCGGTCCTCTCCAGCGTGGGGATATTGTCGTGAGTCTCTGTGGCAGCTGGTGCAGGGAATTAGGTCATTATAACAGATAGCATAAATGCTATTATAACCTGGGTGGTTCGAGCTCTGAATGCTGATTGGCTGACAGGCATGGTATCAGACAGTATACCATGGGTATGACAAAACGTTTATTTTTTTTACTGCTCAGGAGTTTGTGGTATATTTATTTAACTAGGCAAGTCAGTTAAGAACAAATTCTTATTTTCAATGACAGCCAAGGAACGGTGGGTTAACTACCTCGTTCATGGGCAGAAAGACAGATTTTTACCTTGCCAGCTCGGGGATTCTATCCTGCAACCGTTCAGTCAGAAATCCAACACTCTAACCAGATATGGCCACATACCACACCCCCTCGTGCCTTTTTGCTTCGTTGAATTTGACATATTATAACATCTGATATTACTGTTGTTTTGTTATGATTACATAGTTAGAGAAGCTCCATTAATTTGCCTCTGGTCCGCTTGGTCTTACGTGAAAACAAAACAAAGAAACAATTGAAATAATATGTCTTATAAAGAGTATATCTACCTCAGCCCGGAGTCAGCACTCATCCATCCAGAACTCTCCTTCTTGATAGCGGAGTGATACACTTGTTGAAGACCGCTTTCATGCATCACACTTTGGTAACTTTGCTCCTGGACATGACACTCTTGTGGAATCCCAGAGTCATAGTCCTGATAGTTAACCCCAGGAGGACAGGCTTTACGTGCTCCACAAGACATGCAATTTCCGTTGTCCAAATATTTACAGAACCAAGATCCACCCGCCACCGGGCAGGGTCCCTCGTGTCCTGGTTCGGTTTTGTTAAGGCTGCTTTTGATGAGGCCATTGACGGTCGATTGATCCGTAAATTCCCTACCAAATAACTGGTTTGGGGCGTCTTTACGGAATGGAGAACTTAAAGGTAACAGTTCGTCAAACTGAGAGGGCACCGAGAGCGCAATAGCGTTATCCAAATTCACGAACATGTCCGAGTTTTTACGGAGACCTCGGGCCATTTCCAACTCGTGCATAGGCCTCGTCACCTTCCATGCGCTGTCCCTTTCGCGCTCGAGGGTCTGTAAAAAACCGACATAATTTTGTCCACAAATGTCTTGATGTACTTCGAACGATGGCCCGAGATCATTTGATTTAATTCTCGTTTTCCTCTGCATCTGGGTGGTTAACTCTGAGGTCATACTTGCGCCAGCTCCAAACTCTGGAGAAGACTCCTCGGAGACTGAAAAATGGTTTCCATGATTTGGGCCGCAGTCTGCAGAGAAGGCAGGGCCGCTCCGTCCATTATCCACTATCTCGTTTAACTGCGAACTCAAACCTAAAGATACTGACACCGCGTCACATAATTCCTTGGCTGTATCTGATATATTGGTGCAACTCTGCATTGTTGTTTTGATTTCTTCCCAGGCGCGGACAGTTCCAAAAAAAGACTTGCTCTCGAGGTCTCCGGTTTTCACTGTAGGCCTAAAGCACGAGGAGCTACTACATTTTTTTCCCGTGGTGAGAGTAGACGCAACTACGTTAAATCTTAACGTAACCGTGTAACCAGAGACTCCTGTTATGTCGGGCCACCACCTATAACCTCCCCGAGCTGAACTACGGGAGACTACAGTACATGAACAACAAATCCCTTCTTACGCCTCTGCGTTTTGCTCATTCGTTGTGACCTCGGGGAGGGAAAGGCTGGCGCGTGTCCAAGTTGTGACTCGTGTAGGGTAAAGTGCATTCTCTGCCGTGTTATTACTGTCTGTTTATAACACCGTGTTCTTCATCTATCAGTTACTTATTTGACCGTTACAATTATGACTAAAGTATATTTAAAATATATTTTTAATAAAGTTGTAGAGAGACTGAGTGTTGTTGCTGGTTCGTCATATCTCACAGTCAAAACAGACGTGTACACTCTTCCTCTTCCTCCAGTGCAATAACACAACTAAAGTGAGTTGTCCGTGTTTTTCGGACTCACAGACACTCCTGTAATCTGTTTAGAAACAGCGATTGAGAGCTATGGCACATCCTTTGTTCTGTTTGTGTCACATGACAGCAACATGTCAGCTGTCATAAGATGACTAACAATTATATGGTATCTGTTAAAACAGCGTTATGAATTTATGTAGCCTATTTTACAACCTAACATATTTTCTGGAAAAATGTACTAACTATGACTGAAACTGTTTGTCCCACCTAACTATGTGTGCTCTTGAGTGGCGCGAGGCGTCACTACAGATCCTGGTTCGATCCCGGGCTGTATCACAACCGGCCGTGATCAGTAGTCCCAATAGTGCACCGCACAATCGGCCCCCTGCGTCATCCAGGTTAGGGGAAGGTTTGGGCCGTCATTGTAAAATAAGAATTTGTTCTTAACTGACTTGCCTAGTTAAATAATGGTTAAATATTAAACTATTTTAAGATGAATTCACTAACTGGGAGTCTGCTCTTGTAACTGAGCTGTTCAATGGCCTATTTCCCACAGAAGATAACTGTATTTTCCTGAGAGAGAGAACTTGTCTTCCAGTGTAGTAGACCTCAGATTTTATAACACTTTAAAAAACTAAAAGACGATGTTGTTTCAACGTCAGGCAGCCAGCTACAATAGGATTGTGAGTTTTGTTCAAGAACATTTTTGTTGAACAAACTCACAATCCTATTGCAGCTGGTTTTCTTACAGTTCTACTTTGAATCAAAAATATATATATATTTTTTTACAGCACTTACTGTATCCTATCAGTCATATCAGGCCTGCTGAAAAACACACTACTTACAAACAAATGTCACACACATACTGCAGACACACACACACACACACACACACACACACACACACACACACACACACACACACACACACACACACACACACACACACACACACACACACACACACACACACACACACACACACACACTGCAGACACAAACACATGACACACACTGCAGACAAACACATGACATACACACACGTACACACACACACACACACACGTACACACTGCAGACACAAACACACACACACTTCAACCATAACAGCCTATAACAGATGACCAGAGTGACAATCATAACAGATTGAGACAGTAGCTACATGCACAGCACTCAACACATATTCAACGTTGGTTAATGGTATTTATTTGACTCATAGCAAAACACTTAACAAATGTGGTGCTTATTTATATCTGTGAAATGACATCCATTGTAAATAACCTCTAACCGTTCCTCTCACTAAACTATGCATACAGACAAATATGGATTTTATAGTGTATCAGCTAAGGATTATTTTGCATAGATGCATTTCAAGATTGCAAAACCCAAAAGCAACAGGAATGATGTAGTAATAATGTCATCACTCACTTTGATTGTTGAACTAGTAGCCTACAGTCTGTAGTCCACAGAATTTGACTTTAGCAAACATATGTAATACGTTACAGCCAGTAGATGGCAATCTTTAGTCACAGTAGACAAAACACTACTGGGGCGAGGCAGTGGGTTCTTACAAAGTCAATAAAGCAATGTTGACGTTATGATTACACTGTACCTGTTGATGTTATAATTACACTGTACCTGTTGATGTTATAATTACACTGTACCTGTTGATGTTATAATTACACTGTACACCTGTCTATATGGCTTCCATTCAAATACAGATTCCGTACAGACTCTTGTTCTCTCTCTCTCTCATTCTCTCACTCACTCATTCTCTCACTCACTCATTCTCTCTCTCTCACATGGACTCAAACTCGTCGATGCGTTGCTTGGTGTTGCCCTGTCGTATCTGACGGAGGGTCCTGTACTTGTCCCGGCCGGCCTTAACATTCTCCGAGTGGATCAGGTCGTTGGGAGTATTCTTACTGTCGTCTCGAGCGCTGGCCAACTCAGTACTCAGGACCTGAGGACAACCGGAGAACAAGGACACAAATAAACTGGTGGAGCATCAACATAATATACTAAAACATTGGACGGAATGTGTAGGACATGTGGTCTCAGAACTATATCTCTCAGCTCAGAGCGGGAGGACATTTTTACATTTAGTCAGGGTGGAACCCAAACAGGTATAAGGGGTTATTGTTAGGTTAAGGTCATAGGTTAAATGTTAAGGTAGGGTCTGACCTTTGTATAGCCATTCATTCTTCTGGGCCTCTGTTATGGTCATGAATTAGGGTCATGGGTTAGGGTTAAAGTTCATGGCTTATGGGTTAAAGGGGAACGCCACTCAAAAACGATCTTGTTGTATTTGTTTAATTAGTCCACTGATGATACAGTTCCAAAATGATTAGCATGTCAGCAGCCAAGTTTTCAAGATATTGGACTTTCAGGAAGAGGTGTTCACGTCATCACGATGATGTGTCCCAGTGACACTTTGCTTCTTGAGAACTTGACTGTTGGCCAGTGACACTTTGCTTCTTGAAAACTTGACTGTTGGCCAGTGACACTTTGCTTCTTGAAAACTTGACTGTTGGCCAGTGACACTTTGCTTCTTGAGAACTTGACTGTTGGCCAGTGACACTTTGCTTCTTGAAAACTTGACTGCTGACAATGCAAAACATTTTGTGGGACTAATGGGAAAAAAGTTCCTAGAGTTTCTGACCTTGAGGTGTTTCTGTAGCCGTTTGTTCTTCTGAGCCTCCGTCATGCGTTCCTCCTCGCTGCGGTCTCTGACCATGCCTGGTGATGTCAGCTCGGCGCTGGCCTCGTCGCTGCTCTCGTCGGTCTCGTCGTGGTCCCCCTGCACACAGTCCTGGATGTCTTTAGTCTTCAGAACTGCTTTGGCCCGCTCCAAATCAACCTCCACCAGGACCGTCTGACGACAAACACACACATGACCGCTCACAGTGGATAGTGCTATCACACACACACACACACACACACACACACACACACACACACACACACACACACACACACACACACACACACACACACACACACACACGCTCGCTCGCATTGAAGCACTGTGGTTAGATAGAGGGTTGCGTCAACACACACACACATTCATTTAGTCTCTCTCACCCTTTTCTGCCATCTCTTTGTATCGTCGTCCTTCTCCTTCTTTACGTCCTCCAGAAAGGAGATGTTAGAGGTCAGCAGCTCGGTGGCCTGGAAGGAGAACCTTAGAATAATACAGGAGCCTCCTAATGTGTATGTGGTTGTCTATCTGAATGTCTGTGCACGTGTCTGTGTGTGGCTATCTCTGTCTGTCTGTCTGTCTGTCTGTCTGTCTGTCTGTCTGTCTGTCTGTCTGTCTGTCTGTCTGTCTGTCTGTCTGTCTGTCTGTCTGTCTGTCTGTCTGTCTGTCTGTCTGTCTGTCTCTAACACACACACACCCCTCTGTCTCCTGCTGAAACCTCTCTGTCTGTCTGTCTGTCTGTCTGTCTGTCTGTCTGTCTGTCTGTCTGTCTGTCTGTCTGTCTGTCTGTCTGTCTGTCTGTCTGTGCATGTATCTGTGTGTGTGGCTATCTGACTGTCTGCACATGTATCTGTGTGTGTGGCTATCTGACTGTCTGCGCATGTATCTGTGTGTGTGGCTATCTGACTGTCTGTGCATGTATCTGTGTGTGACTGTCTCTGTCTGTCTGTCTGTCTGTCTGTCTGTCTGTCTGTCTGTCTGTCTGTCTGTCTGTCTGTCTGTCTGTCTGTCTGTCTGTCTGTCTGTCTGTCTGTCTGTCTGTCTGTCTGTCTGTCTGTCTGTCTGTCTCTAACACACACACACCCCTCTGTCTCCTGATGAAACCTCTCTGTCTGTCTGTCTGTCTGTCTGTCTGTCTGTCTGTCTGTCTGTCTGTCTGTCTGTCTGTCTGTCTGTCTGTCTGTCTGTCTGTCTGTCTGTCTGTCTGTCTGTCTGTCTGTCTGTCTGTCTGTCTGTGCATGTATCTGTGTGTGTGGCTATCTGACTGTCTGCACATGTATCTGTGTGTGTGGCTATCTGACTGTCTGCGCATGTATCTGTGTGTGTGGCTATCTGACTGTCTGTGCATGTATCTGTGTGTGTGGCTATTTGACTGTCTGTGCATGTATTTGTGTGTGTGGCTATCTGACTGTCTGCGCATGTATCTGTGTGTGTGGCTATCTGACCGTCTGCGCATGTATCTGTGTGTGTGGCTATCTGACCGTCTGTGCATGTATCTGTGTGTGGTTTCTGTCTGTCTGTCTGTCTGTCTGTCTGTCTGTCTGTCTGTCTGTCTGTCTGTCTGTCTGTCTGTCTGTCTGTCTGTGTGTGCTGTCTGTCTGTCTGTGCATGTATCTCTGTGTGTGTGTACCAGGTTCTCCTGGTTCTTCATCTGGCTCTCTGACTGCTGTAGGAGGGATGCCTTGGCCTCTTCCGCTGCTCTGCGCTCTTTCTCCAGACGCTCTGTCTCCTCCTGGGCAAACGTCCTCTCCTTCTCCAGCTCCAGGGCCCTGCGAGTCTGCTCCTCCAGCTCTATATACATATACATATATACATATACATATACACACATATATATATATATATATTTATACACACACACACACTGTCAGAAGACAGAAAGAGTCTGACCTTCCTGAGCTTTCTTGGTCTCTTCCTCAATCAGTTTCAGTCTGCCCATCAGCTCCATGGTTTCTCTGGCGATCTTCTCTGTCTCCTTCTCCGCATTCACTCTCTTCTTCTTCTCGCTCTCAAGCAGAGCTCTGGAACGAGGGATATGAGGGATGAGTAAACACCTGCTAACAACATTATATCTCTCTCTCTTTCCCCCTCTCTCTGTCCTCACTTATCCATCTGTCTCTTAGTCTTCTCCTCTCTGGCCTGGGCATTCATCTGCTGGACCTCGATGGTGTCTGGCTTCCTCCTCCTCATGTACAGGTCATGGTTCCCCATGCACAACGCCAGGATACGTTTGTTGATCCGCAGACGAGGGGCGTAGAACACAAAATCCTGAAAGAGACTCAGTCACCACAAATGTAGTTATCAGTGCCTCTTGTGGTTATCAGTGTCTCTTGTGGTTATCAGTGTCTCTTGTGGGTATCAGTGCCTCTTGTGGTTATCAGTGCCTCTTGTGGGTATCAGTGCCTCTTGTGGTTATCAGTGTCTCTTGTGGGTATCAGTGCCTCTTGTGGTTATCAGTGCCTCTTGTGGGTATCAGTGCCTCTTGTGGGTATCAGTGTCTCTTGTGGGTATCAGTGCCTCCTGTGGTTATCAGTGCCTCTTGTGGGTATCAGTGCCTCTTGTGGGTATCAGTGCCTCTTGTGGGTATCAGTGCCTCTTGTGGTTATCAGTGCCTCTTGTGGGTATCAGTGCCTCTTGTGGGTATCAGTGCCTCTTAATATATGCCATTTAGCAGACGCTTTTATCCAAAGCGACTTACAGTCATGTGTGCATACATTCTACGTATGGGTGGTCCTGGGAATCGAACCCACTACCCTGGCGTTACAAGCGCCATGCTCTACCAACTGAGCTACAGAAGGACCACACTCTTGTGGGTATCAGTGCCTCTTGTGGGTATCAGTGCCTCTTGAAAAAAATAATGTGACCTTTATTCTGTACTTAACAAACTATCAGAGGTTTGAATTATAACCAAATATACAGCAGACAAAGAAACAGAGGTGACGTACCGGGGCTTTCTTGTCCATGGCCTTTATAACAAACTTCCTGTCGTTGAAGGAAATGTTTCTGATCTCACTCCATGGGAAGCCGATCTTAGGGGTCATCCTATAAAGAAAACACTGTAGAATAGTTCACTCCAAAAGCAAAGTTTATCCAATGGTTTCACACTTCAAAGTAGTCTAATATCATGATGAACATATGGGGAATTCAGATGTAATTAAAGGTTCCTACCTGTCAGTGTTCTGGTATATATTGAGGCCCAGAGCGTCTACCCCCAGCCACAGCTCTGAACCCTTCTTGTTCTTGATGCTGAAGTAGTTGACTCCATACATCTCTAGATCCTGAGCTATCTTCAGATACTCCACCATGGCATCCTCCCTAGAGACAGACAGACAGACACAAACACATGTACAGGACCAGATACAG
Organism: Oncorhynchus gorbuscha; assembly: GCF_021184085.1. Lineage (NCBI taxonomy): Eukaryota > Metazoa > Chordata > Actinopteri > Salmoniformes > Salmonidae > Oncorhynchus > Oncorhynchus gorbuscha. Next base: position 13,683,414 of record NC_060195.1, on the reverse strand, counting down.
ACACCGATACAGACACACACAGACAATCAGTGCAATAGAAGTAAGCCAGTGTTAACTTGGATTGGACTGTGAGTAGAGAGGACTGTGAGTGAGGACTGAGAGGACTGTGAGTGAGGACTGAGAGGACTGTGAGTGAGGACTGAGAGGACTGTGAGTGAGGACTGAGAGGACTGTGAATGAGGACTGAGAGGACTGTGAGTAGAGAGGACTGTGAGTGAGGACTGAGAGGACTGTGAGTGAGGATTGAGAGGACTGTGAGTGAGGACTGAGAGGACTGTGAGTGAGGACTGAGAGGACTGTGAGTGAGGACTGAGAGGACTGTGAGTAGAGAGGACTGTTAGTGAGGACTGAGAGGACTGTGAGTCAAGACTGAGAGGACTGTGAGTGAGGACTCAGAGGACTGTGAGTGAGGACTGAGAGGACTGTGAGTGGTCTTACCTCAGCACTCCCTTGTGCTCCTCATGCCACACCTTTATTCTATTCTCCCACTGCTCCTTGTTCAGCTTGTGCTGCTCCAGAACTCTGGGGGTAGAGGACATGAGAAGGGTTTGATTAAAGGGGTAGAGAGAGGACGGTAGACTAGCGGTTAAAATGTTGGGCCAGTAAACCAAAAAAAGGTTGTTGTTTCAAATCCCCTAGCCGACTAGGTGAAAAAATCTGTTGATGAAAGACACTTAACCCTAATTGCTCCTGTAAGTCTCTCTGGATAAGAGTGTCTGCTAAATGAAATGGAATTGACCCCAACACTAATCTAAGTATGGGAGACAACAATCAGAGGAACGTTCAGGGAGACTTGGAATAGATCTCTCTTCAAAATGATCATAGAAGATCAACAAATTCAGTGGACCATTTCACCAGTTTAGCTTCTGTTTGTGGGCTGAGGTATGTCACACAGGGGGACGTGGAGAGACGACACACCTCTGGGGAAGCAGCTTGTCCCTGCTGAGGTAACCCGGGAAGTGGTAGTCCTTCTTGTAGTCTCCATGTTTGGTCTGAACAGAGTAGGAGGCCAACAGCACAGCCGTCTCAGGAGGACAGTAGATATCATCATTCAGGATGCCTTCCTTCACCTGCAGTGACAAACAGTGTGTGACCAGCTCGTATGTGTGTCTGACCTGTGTACATCCTTATACACATACATGTACTGTATGTGTAGGGGAGAGTGGGGTAAGTGGAGCCACCCTTGTTTCTAGAAAACCATACATAAAATAAATTATGTGACCAAATATTTAGGAAGAGGTCATCATTTCTTGGAGTTTGTGAAGGAAGAAACCACATGGAAAAAGTGGGAAGCAAGTTAGGTCCAGCATTTTGTTTTGCACAAAGTCAAATATGAGTATTTTGTTGTAGGTTTCATGATGCTTGTATATAAACTATATATTGTATCTAAAAAATATATTGTTTTAAAATGTTCTATAGATCAGTTGGGGTCTCTATAAGCTACAATATGAGGTCCTAAACCTGGCATGAAAGTGCATCCTTGTAGCTGTATGGGTTAATATAGTCAAAATGTTTGCCTTAGAGTAAGTTGAGCCAATGGCCACCGTACGCGATACAAACGATGATCACATTTAGTCCGTTTTATGTATAATGTGCATAGTATTGTTGCAATGTATCATGCAAATGAACTCAAGATAGTACTTTTTTTATTGTTAAAGAGAAAACATACTCATGCTCCGTGTATACAGACGTAAAACAAGCAGGGTTCTAGCCCCCCCCCCCGCGAGGTTCTTCAGAGAGCAGCCAAGGAAGTGAGAGAAGGGAAGAAGTCCATTAGAGCAGCAGAAAGGGAGGAGAACATAGACTGATTGACATCGAAGAGGTACTATGGTGGAGAAATTACAAGATTATGTTGCATCGAGTAGTTGTTTTATGCAATAGAATAGGCTTCTATTAGTACTTGCTCATCTGTGTCTGTGTGACCTGAGAGGAGCCTCTGAGGCTTATTCGCTGACAATTGATTTAATGGGTTGGTGATAGAACCGACAGCATGCATTTCCTAGAATGAGTTGGTGTTTGTTCTGTAAGGTACCGGGGAGAGACGGCTCGGGTATGAGAGGATAGTGATGAGGAACCTTGTCTCAGGGGCCAAACTCTGGTTTCTATACAATAAGAACAGTCTTCACAACAAATGCTATCTGGCTGGGGGAAACTCCTTTCTCATATATCAAGTCTCACCTTTTGACCCATTCCACACATCTGTTGTTTGTCATGTAGACTAAGAAGGTGTATCTTTGCTATAAGAGATATTTGTATTCGTTCTCTGTCAGAGCTACTCAAAAGTGTTGGGTCGACCAGCCTCACTCTCTGTTTTATTAGTATCTTTTGAGTAAAGTAAAATACTGATTGGTGATTGACCTTGTCTCTCCTCATTATTGATTCCAATTCCACGACAGTACATTGCCAAAAAAGATGTACATGTACCTGGGCCTCTGGGCCTCAATATGAATGTAGGCATACATTTAAGATATACCATACACCACACCCCCATTCCATGAATTCAACTTTGACCTACCAGCAACCACACCATCACCGACTTACCCCCAATGCGACTCAACTTCCCCTGTCCCTATGCTCAACATACCCCATAAGTTGTGCCAAGAGATCAGCTCGAATGTTTACATGAATTCTGATTATTTACAACAGAGATGGGCAACCTTGATTGGGTTGCCCCCCCTCCCACCCAAAATCTGAACTCATCATGAGGGGCTGCAGTGGCTCGAAGGTCTGCATAACCTCCCTGGCAGTGAGAGCCGGCCCTGGCCTTTTGAGGGACCTACATGACATTTTGTTGATTTAAATGTTCCTAAGTGAAATGTTGTGTAGATCCTTCTTGACAGCGGAGAGGAAATGGGACATTTTAGTGGAGAAATGCTGTAATTCTACACATCTTGCCATGCGTCAAAGAAGATTTATAACTAATTCCATGCCATTCTACTGATTTTGTCATGGGGTGTAGAGAATTTTCTTCACATTTTGTCATAGTGTGGGTAGAAATGTTTGCGGTTTTTAATATGATATCTGAGTGAGAGTGACCTAGTATTGATTCAGTTGTTAATATGATATCTGAGTGAGAGTGATCTAGTATTGACTCAGTTTTTAATATGATATCTGACTGAGAGTGATCTAGTATTGACTCAGTTTTTAATATGATATCTGACTGAGAGTGACCTTGTCATGTTTTGTCTTATATTGTCTTGTCATTATGCTTTCCCTTCTGTTCGTTTCCCCCTGCTGGTCTTATTAGGTTCTTTCCCTTTTTCTATCCCTCTCTCTCCCCCTCCCTCTCTCTCCTCTCTCTATCGTTCCGTTCCTGCTCCCAGCTGTTCCTCATTCTCCTACTCACTCATTTAGTCTTTTCACACCTGTCCCCTATCTTGTCCTCTGATTAGAGTCCCTATTTCTCCCCTTGTTTTCCGTTTCTGTCCTGTCGGATCCTTGTATGATGTTCGCTGTGCTGTGTCATTGTCTCGCCCTGTCGTGTCTTGTCTCCTTCAGATGCTGCGTGTAGCAGGTGCCTTAGTCTGCTACGGTCGGTGCCTTCCCGAGGCAACCTGCAGTCAATGCTCGAGTCTCCAGTCTGTCCTCGTCACTACGAGTGGAATTACGTTTTTTCATGTTTTGTTTTCGTCTTGAGTTTTACTGGAATAAAGACTCTGTTTTCGCTAAGTCGCTTTTGGGTCCTCATTCACCTGCATAACAGACCTAGTATTGACTCAGTTTTTAAGATGATATCTGAGTGAGAGTGACCTAGTATTGACTCAGTGCTCTTTATAAGAGCCTATTTTGGATTTTCTATTCCTTTACCTTTGATATTGAACATTGCATTGTTGAGGAAGAGCTTGTAAGTAAACATTTTATCTGTACTGTTCACGCCTGTTGTTTCCTGTGAACGTGACACATAAACCTTGATTTGATGTACAGTATATGTGTGTGTCTGGCCAGTTCATGTGTGTGTGCGCTTGTGTGTATGACCTGCAGGAAGAAAAGTCGTTGCGTGGCCTCTTGGATCAGTTCCTCAGCTACATCTTCAGGGTAGAACTTGGCCCTGAACTTTATCAACAGAGGGTTCTCCCTGCGTACATCCTGAGCTGTCACCTGGGAACATTGCAACAACATGAGTGAGTAAATAAGTGAATGAATGAACGTGGAAGTGTGTGAGACAGTTCTGTATGTTGTTACTGTCTGAGCAGAGTAGTTAGGATGTACTCACCCTCTTGTTGAGTTTGAGCCAGGTAGAGAAGCCTTTGCTGTCCTGGTACTGTAGGCCAAAGAACCAGGTCTCTCTCAGCCCGATGGTTTTCACTATCTACACAACAATGAAGAAAAAGATTGTCCGTTGTGCAGGAAACAGAGATTTTTCTGCCTGCCTGTCTGCCTGTCTGTCTGTCTGTCTGTCTGTCTGTCTGTCTGTCTGTCTGTCTGTCTGTCTGTCTGTCTGTCTGTCTGTCTGTCTGTCTGTCTGTCTGTCTGTCTGTCTGTCTGTCTGTCTGCCCATCTGTCTGCCCATCTGTCTGTCCGCCAGTCTGTCTGTCCGCCAGTCTGTCTTTCCGCCAGTCTGTCTGTCCCCCAGTCTGTCTGTCCGCCAGTCTGTCTTTCCGCCAGTCGGTCTGTCCCCCAGTCTGTCTGTCCGCCAGTCTGTCTTTCCGCCAGTCTGACTGTCTGCCAGTCTGTCTGTCCGCCAGTCTGTCTGTCCGCCAGTCTGTCTTTCCGCCAGTCGGTCTGTCCCCCAGTCTGTCTGTCCGCCAGTCTGTCTTTCCGCCAGTCTGACTGTCTGCCAGTCTGTCTGTCCGCCAGTCTGTCTGTCCGCCAGTCTGTCTGTCCGCCAGTCTGTCTTTCCGCCAGTCTGTCTGTCCCCCAGTCTGTCTGTCCCCCAGTCTGTCTGTCCGCCAGTCTGTCTTTCCGCCAGTCAGTCTTTCCGCCAGTCTGACTGTCTGCCAGTCGGTCTGTCCGCCAGTCTGTCTGTCCATGTACCTGGTTGAAGAGTTGTTTGCCAGTGGTGCTGGGCAGGATGGCGAACTCCAGCTCAGCGTCCATGGTGGTGACGCGAACATTGATCTACCAGAGGGCATTCACACAAACTGGAGTATGAATGGGAGGAGAGAGAACTTAATAGCCTATTAAAAGACATAGCTAGAGTAATGGTTAGTATAATGGGTAGTTTGGCTAAGCGAATTGTATGTCTCTTACTATTATTGTAAAATGGTGTGCTAGGTTTTTTGTGAGGTAAAATGCCCCATAAATATCATATAATTATGTTTCTTACATTTTTCTGTTCAACCTGCAGGATCATCCAATCGCAAGAGGTCGTAGGGGACTACAATCAAAACCTGAAGCCCACAAGGTATTTTTTAAACATGAAATATTGTTTAGGGAGAATTCTCAGAACAAAATAGAGTTGAGAGTATTCTCAGAACAGGGGAAGGTTTATTCTAGGATCTCATGATCCACACAGAACTGTAGTGTAGGTTTCTGTTGTTGCGGTCATTGTTTTAATGTCAATCATGTTAGTGAAAGTTCCCACATTGTGTGGACAATAACTTTTTTCTAATAAAGTCTAATCTACCCCAGGTATCCACCGCTAGGGGAGCAAACTGGAATAAAGTTATGAAACAGCAGAGATCAGAGCGGGCCATGCCAACTAGGGAGACCCATAAGTAGTCCAATTCTCATATGTTTAATGTTGATCATATCGGTCTACTCTGGCCAGAATACTTCAACCACAAAAAATATGGAATGTTTCTACAAGTAAAATGTTTATATTACTCAAAAGAGCTAAGATATAAAAGATTGAGTTTCAAAATTGAGTGAACTCACTGTACTACAAGTATCACACAGAACGATGTACTGTTGTGTTGAAGCTCAAACTTCTAAAAACCATTTGTGTCTGATTTGAGTGGTTAACAAACGAACACTTCACTTATAACAAACACAGTATAACTCAGGGTAGTAACATGGTCAGCCTTTAAAATGGCTGAAAATCACAACTCACAAAATCACAAATCCAACAAAAACAGCCAAGAAACTAAGCACTGTGTCCAGAACAGATCCTAGAATAAACTTTTCTAGCCCATTATTCTGTGTCACAGAGAAACAGAGACAGGGCTATGGGAAAAAGTTAGCCTTGTCTTACTGTCAAATGCTAAACGTACACAATCTCACACTAATCTTACACAGACAGCCACATTTTAACTTCAAGCCAGATGTTGTAGGATAAAGAGAATAAATGGATACTCACAGAAGACATTTGTAGATCTTTAATCTTCTATGTTATTAAGTTCCTGAGAGGTCCTTCTTTAGGCATTAGCTTCCTCTACACAGTCATATGAAAGTGCTTGCAATATTCACTGGGATTATGGTGAATTTAAAAAATCCATTGTTGTGTTCTCAGGAATAATCCAATGTTAGCCCAGGAATCTAATTTTAAGTGGATTAGGGCGGTGTACTAACACTTGACCCTCACAGGCTCACCGCAAAATAGCACCCAAGACACTGATTTTACATCCACCTTTAGAATACAATCATTTCGAATGAGATATACGATAAGACAATGTTGATAATATACTGTAGTACTGCCTTAACATTAGACCACATTGCCACTAGCCAAGGTAAAAGTACTTACTAAGCCCAACACTCAAGGCATTTTTTCCTAGTTCTATGTACAGTTGAAGTCGGAAGTTTACATACACTTAGGTTGGAGTCATGAAAACTCGTTTTTCAACCACTCCACAAATTTCTTGTTAACAAACTATAGTTTTGGCAAGTCGGTTAGTCCTTGTTCGGGCGGCGTTTCGGCGATCGATGTCCCCGGCTTTCTGGCCATCGCCGCTCCATTTTTCATATGTCCATTTGTTTTGTCTTGTTTCCATACACACCTGGTTTTCATTCCCTAATCAATCTACATTTAATTAGCCCTCTGTTTCCCATCACGTCTTTGTGTGTAATTGTTTATTGTTATGTGGTTTGTCATGCGCACTACTTTTGTTATTTCCGTGGTTTTGGCACTTTTATTGTGCTGTCAATTTGGAACCGAATTAAAGTGCGCCTGTTTGCTACACTCTGCTCTCCTGCACCTGCCTTCGCCTCCGCTACACACTCTTAACAGAATTACACACCGAACCATAGAGTCAGCAGGAGCAGGTACCCTGGTTAGAGGAGTCGAGAAGCACGCCCAGGAACATTCGTCAATGTTAAATCAACTTGGTGCCATGATGGATCGCGCTGTTCAAACCATGGACCGCTGGGAGAGACAGGGAGTCTCTCCAGTGCCTCGACCAGCACAACCTCTACCAGTCCCAGGCCGGAGCCAGTCCCAGTGGGATCCGTCTCTCCCTTCCCAGGGAGTATGATGGAACAGCAGTACAGTGCCAGGGATTCTTGTTACAACTGGACCTCTACCTGGCCACTGTGCACCCAGCTCCCTCGGGAAGGGAGAGAGTGGCTGCCCTCGTCTCCTGCCTCACGGGAAGAGCGCTGGAGTGGGAAAACTCTGTGTGGAGTGAAGGACCACTTCGAGGAGTTCACCCGTCGCTTCCGGGCCTTCTTCAACCATTCACTTGAGGGTAGAGCGGCGAGGGAGAGGCTCTTCCATTTGAGGCAGGGGACGAGGACCACCCAGGAATTCACCCTGGAATTTCGGACCTTGACCCCCGGAGCAGGCCGGAACGACCACTATCGATGCAGCCTAAGAGAGGACGTCTGACGTGAGCTGGCCTGCAGGGATGCCACCATCTCCTTTGACCAACTGGTGGATTTGTCCTTCCGGTTGGATAGCCTGCTGGTCACCCGCGGACGTCCAGAGGGGGCTCTGTCGGTTCCATCTTCCAGCACCTCCGCTCCGGTGCCCATGGAGTTAGGAAGGGCTGCTCATAGGGAGACTGGAGGAGGAACCATCTTCCAGCACCCCTACTCCGGTGCCTATGGAGTTAGGAAGGGCTGCTCATAGGGAGACTGGAGGAGGAGCCATCTTCCAGCACCCCTACTCCGGTGCCCATGGAGTTAGGAAGGGCTGCTCATAGGGAGACTGGAGGAGCCATCTTCCAGCACCTCCGCTCCGGTGCCCATGGAGTTAGGAAGGGCTGCTCATAGGGAGACTGGAGGAGGAGCCATCTTCCAGCACCTCCGCTCCGGTGCCCATGGAGGTAGGAAGGGCTGCTCATAGGGAGACTGGAGGAGGAACCATCACGTGCCCATCTGTGGCCTCAGAGGACACACTGCTGGTCGGTGCCGTGTTGGTTCCTCTGGGAGTCGAGGCAACAGGCAGGGCACTCTGGCAACACCCCAGGTGAGTTCGCACCACACTCATCCAGAGTCCTCTGTTGATCACCTATTTGTGCCTGTTTGTTTCCCTGAGTTTTCTCCACATTCCCAGCATAAGGCGCTTGTCGATTCAGGCACAGCTGGGAATTTTATCGACAGAGCATTAGCCATTAGGTTAGGAATCCCCATTTTTCCTGAAGTTAGACCCTTCCCAGTACACACTCTGGATAGTCGACCATTAGGGTCCGGGCTAATCAGGGAGGCCACCATCTCCTTGGCCACGGTTAAGCAGGGGGATCATGAGGAGAGAATCAGCCTCTTTCTCAGCCTTCCCTGGTTGGCTCTGCATAACCCCACTATTTCCTGGCAACAGAGGTCTCTCACAGGGTGGTCGCGAGAGTGCTCGCGAGGTGTGTAGGGGTTACCGTTGGTGCTACCACGGCACCAACACCACGGTGGAAAGTCCAGACCGGGTCTCCACCGTGCACATCCCCCGAGAATATGACGATTTGGCTCTCGCCTTCTATAAAAAGAAGACGACTCAATTACCACCTCATCGATGGGGGGGGGGGATTGTGCAATAAATCTCCTGGCAGACGCTGCGCTTCCCAGGAGTCACGTGTATCCCCTGTCGCAAGCGGAGACAGTGGCTATGAATACATACGTCTCTATGAACTAACTAGAGCTAATGTGATTTGCATGACGCTGTAAGTAAACAAGAACATTTCCTCAGGACATAGGGGCAGAAAGCTTAAATTCTTGTTAATCTAACTGCACTGTCCAATTTACAGTAGCTATTAGTGAAAAAATGACATGAGGAGAGTGCACAACAACAACAAAAACTTTTATCACAGTAACTGGTTTGATACATTCCCATCTGAAGGTAAAATAAGGTACTTCAGTAATCTTGCTCTGATTTGTCATCCTGAGGGTCACAGAGATAAAAAATGTAGCATAGTTTTTAGTCTGATAAAATCCATTTTCATATTCAAATGTAGGGAACTGGGTTTCTACAGTTTGAACCCCTGCTGTGTCTGCCCAGTGGTAAGCTAATTATCCATCATTATGACATTCCTGGGAGTGTGTAAACTATAAAAATATATGTTCTCTATAGTTACGTACTTGAAAATGTATCAATTTATCAATTCGGCACCTTTGGGCAGACTTGATACAACATTTCGAACAGTAATGCTGTGGTTCATTGGATGGTTCATCGGATCAGTCTAAAACTTTGCACATACACTGCTGCCATCTAGTGAACAAAATCTAAATTGCGCCTAGACTCCTAAATTATATTGTCAGAGTCGTGTGTATAGGTGGCAGGGAAGTCAGGTGCAGGAGAGTCAAGCAGAGTCAAGCAGAGTCAAGCAGAGTGTAATTTTGAGTCTTTTAATGAATGTCCACGTAACATGCTCCATAACACTAATAAGAATAGAATATAAACAAACATGGGTATGAGGACCCGTCGCGCACCTATACAATAAACACAACACTGACAATATACAATCTCTGAAAAAGACATGAGGGGAAACAGAGGGTTAAATACACAACAGGTAATGAATGGGATTGAAAACAGGTGTGTGGGAAGACAAGACAAAACCAATGGAAAATGAAACATGGATCAATGATGGCTAGAAGACCGATGACGTCGACCGCAGCCCACCGCCCAAGAGGCAACGACTTCGGCAGAAGTCGTGACATATATAATGGCCTTTCTCTTGCATTTCAA
>NC_060195.1:13523426-13668426 GCF_021184085.1 Oncorhynchus gorbuscha | reverse complement strand
CTCGAACAAAAGAGATCTCAGAAGACACAAGATTAAGAATTGTTGACTTGCATAAAGCTGGAAAGGGTTACAAAAGAATCTCAAAAGCCTTGAGGTTCATCAGTCCACGGTAAAACAAAGTGGTCGTCCTGCAAAGATGACTGCAAGAGAACAGCGCAGAATACTCAATGAGATTAAGAAGAATCTTAGCGTATCAGCTAAAGACGTACAGAAATCTCTGGAACATCTCTGTTGAGGAGTCTACAATACATAAAACACTAAACAAGAATGGTTTCATGGGAGGACACCACGGAAGAAGCAAACTGCTGTTAAAAAAAACATTGCTGCACATCTGAAGTTTGCAAAAGAGCACCTGGATGTTCCACAGCGCTACTGGCTAAATATTCTGTGGACAGATGAAACTACAGTTGAGTTGTTTGCAGAAGTTGGGTGATGCAACAGGACAAAGAGCCAAAACACAGAAGTAAATCAACAACAGAATGGCTTCAACAGAAGAAAATATGCCTTCTGGAGTGGCCCAGTCAGAGTCCTGACCTTCTGGAGTGGCCCAGTCAGAGTCCTGACCTTCTGGAGTGGCCCAGTCAGAGTCCTGACCTTCTGGAGTGGCCCGGTCAGAATCCTGACCTTCTGGAGTGGCCCAGTCAGAGTCCTGACCTCAACCCTATTGAGATGCTGTGGCATGACCTCAAGAGAGCAGTTCACAAAAGACATCCCAACAATATTGCTGAACTGAAACAGTTTTGTAAAGAGTGTCATGACGTTGGCCTCTTTGGGTATAGCAACCCCAGCCCCCTCTCCGTGCCTCCCCCTTGCCTCCTTCAACTAGGCTGCTGTGGTCAGAGGTCGTAAATTCCTGAGAAGACCCTGCCACATGGCCACATAGTAGAGAGAGGGTAAACTGGCTTTGTGCAGATAGCCAACAATTTACAACGTTTGGAATGAGACTAACGTGAGGTAAAGTAAATAATTCATTAATTAGAATACTAATTGATCAGATAAAATATCTGAAAAGTTATTTTAGGAAATGATAACTTTGTAATCTGAATATTTTTCCTTGGTTCCCCCCACTTCCTAGTTAATTAGTTATGCGATTAATCAGTTGATTGCGTAATAACTAATTACAGAGAATCTTTGATAAAAACTATAAGTCTTCAGTTAATGAGAGTAAAGACACGACAGGAGGAATGGTCCAAAATTCCTCCTGACCGTTGTGCAGGTCTGATCCACAACTACAGAAAACATTTGGTTGAGGTTATTGCTGCCAAACCGGTTATTAAATCGAAAGGTCCACATAGTTTTTCCACCCTGTACTTGTACACAGTGTGTTCAATAAAGACATGAAAACGTAGAATTATTTGTGTCACGACTTCCGCCGAGGTTGGCTCTCCTGCCCGGTGAACAACAATAAACACGGACAACCCAAAATACAAACAGGGTGAAAAATATCCAAAACAGGAAATAACAGACAAACCGGAGAAATAAAACACAAAAACACCGACAGCCGAAACGAAATCACAAAAACAAACAATCCCGCACAAAACAAGGGCGGGACAACCTACATTATATACAGATACTAATTAACTAACACACAGGTGAAAACAATCAGACAAAACCAACAGATAACCGAAAAGGGATCGGTAGTGGCTAATAGGGCGGTGACGACGACCGCCGAGCACAGCCTGAACGGGCAGGAGAGCCAACCTCGGCGGAAGTCGTGACAATTTGTGTGTTATTAGTTGAAGCAGACTGTGTTTGTCTATTGTTGTGACTTAGATAAAGATCAGATACCAATTTATGCAGAAATTCAGGTATTTCCAAAGGGTTCACAAACTTTCTCTTGCCACTGTAAGTTCTGAAAATCATGTTAAATTCATAGCCACAGCCATCGTAACAAGAAATAGATGACAATGGTGGTCAAATCAACTCATTGTATTTTTACCCAACTGCTACGGCTGATTGGTGTTGCAGTCTGCTAAAACAGGTGGCTCATAGTTCAATGGTTGTGAGCAGTAATCTCACATGGGGCAGATTTTTGTTATTTACAATAGTCATCCCATGCCCACACACTTCCAATTCTGAAAAATGAAAGCCTACCTATGAGAGGGGTAACCCTGGCAGTAGTTTTAGGATTTTATACACTACTCAAAACCAATTTGTGAGTTAATTTGACCATTGGAAAAGCACTAATGGGTTTGATTGAATTGAGCCTCTAATCTTCATTTTCAAGATGATGCACTTTTCTCCCCAACACCACAATAAATGTGAGTCCACATTTCAATTACTTCTTTTTCACCCAATGGGGAATTCAAATTTACACTGTAAGTGGTACTAGATGTCAGTAACTCTGCACCTCAACACGGTCAGATAACTGTCCAGAGTTGTGTTTGCTCACAATGCACAACATTTTATTCTCAGATTGCGTCAGTGGACTTCTGGCAATTACACTTTAGTGAGAAAGTGTTGGGGTCAGGTACAACTACATTTACCCAATCCTAAAATTAATATTCATGAACAACTCCCTCACCCACAACTTCTCACCTGAACGCATTTTTGCAAAATGTGAAGGGATTGGGCAAAGGCTGAAATTGGGTTGAGATTTACAGAAAAATAACAAACTATTTAAGGTTCTTTCTCCTCTCTCTCTCCCCTTCTCCTCTTCTTCTTCCTTCTCTCTCCCATTCTCTCCTTCTCCTCTCCCCTTCCATCTCTCTCCTTCTCCTCTTCTTCTTCCTTCGCTCTCCCATTATCTCCTTCTCCTCTCCCCCATTCTCTCCTTCTCCTCTCCCCATTCTCTCCTTCTCCTCTCCCCTTCCATCTCTCTCCTTCTTCCTTCTCTCTCCCATTCTCTCCTTCTTCCTTCTCTCTCCCATTCTCTCCTTCTCCTCTCCCTCATTCTCTCCTTCTCCTCTCCCCTTCCATCTCTCTCCTTCTTCCTTCTCTCTCCCATTCTCTCCTTCTTCCTTCTCTCTCCCATTCTCTCCTTCTCCTCTCTCACATTCTCTCCTTCTCCTCTCCCATTCCACATCTCCTCTTCTCCTCCCTAGATGGAGAGCACTATAAAGCAGTCAGAGAACGATCTGAACAAGCTGCTGGAGACGACGCGGAGGCTCCATGATGACTACAAACCCCTGAAGGAACATGTAGACGCCCTGAGGATGACCCTGGGCCTTCACAGACTTCCCAACCTCAACGAAGAGGAGGAGAAACTCTCTCTGGAGTCAGTACACTTACTATACACACACACACGGTCGCACAGGCCCTCACACACACATCAACTTGTTCTCTGTGCTATCTTCTATCTGTTGCCATAGTTACTTTGAGAAACAGAAGGCTGAGTGGCAGAAGGAGCCTCATGAGCCCACAATCCCAGAATCCCTTGCAGCAGCGGCTGCTGCGGCCCAACAACTCCAGGTCTCCCGGAAACAAGACGCCCGCCAGACTGCCACTTTCAGACAACAGCCCCCTCCCATGAAGGTACACAATACACACACCCCTATGAAGATACACAATACACACCCTCCCATGAAAATACACAATACACACCCTCCCATGAAAATACACAATACACACCCTCCCATGAAGATACACAATACACACCCTCCCATGAAGATACACAATACACACCCTCCCATGAAGACACACAATACACACCCTCCCATGAAAATACACAATACACACCCTCCCATGAAAATACACAATACACACCCTCCCATGAAGATACACAATACACACCCTCCCATGAAGATACACAATACATACCCTCCCATGAAGATACACAATACACACCCTCCCATGAAAATACACAATACACACCCTCCTATGAAGATACACAATACACACCCTCCCATGAAGATACACAATACACACCCTCCCATGAAAATACACAATACACACCCTCCTATGAAGATACACAATACACACCCTCCCATGAAAATACACAATACACACCCTCCCATGAAAATACACAATACACACCCTCCCATGAAGATACACAATACACACCCTCCTATGAAGATACACAATACACACCCTCCCATGAAAATACACAATACACACCCTCCCATGAAGATACACAATACACACCCTCCTATGAAGATACACAATACACACCCTCCCATGAAAATACACAATACACATCCTCCTATGAAGATACACAGTACACACCCTCCTATGAAGGTCCATAGTACACACCCTCCTATGAAGGTCCATAGTACACACCCTCCTATGAAGGTCCATAGTACACACCCTCCTATGAAGGTAAACACCCTCTTATGAAGGTCCAAAGTACACACCCTCCTATGAAGGTCCATAGTACACACCCTTCTATGAAGGTCCATAGTACACACCCTCCTATGAAAGTACACACCTTCCTATGAAGGTCCATAGTACACACCCTCCTATGAAGGTCCATAGTACACACCCTTCTATGAAGGTCCATAGTACATACCCTCCTATGAAGGTCCATAGTACACACCCTCCTATGAAGGTAAACACCCTCTTATGAAGGTCCATAGTACACACCCTCCTATGAAGGTCCATAGTACACACCCTTCTATGAAGGTCCATAGTACACACCCTCCTATGAAGGTACACACCTTCCTATGAAGGTCCATAGTACACACCCTCCTATGAAGGTCCATAGTACACACCCTCCTATGAAGGTCCATAGTACACACCCTTCTATGAAGGTCCATAGTACACACCCTCCTATGAAGATACATAGTTCACACCCTCCTATGAAGATACACAGTACACACCCTCCTATGAAGGTCCATAGTACACACCCTCCTATGAAGGTCCATAGTACACACCCTCCTATGAAGGTCCATAGTACACACCCTCCTATGAAGGTAAACACCCTCTTATGAAGGTCCATAGTACACACCCTCCTATGAAGGTCCATAGTACACACCCTTCTATGAAGGTCCATAGTACACACCCTTCTATGAAGGTCCATAGTACACACCCTCCTATGAAGGTCCATAGTACACACCCTCCTATGAAGGTCCATAGTACACACCCTCCTATGAAGGTCCATAGTACACACCCTCCTATGAAGGTCCATAGTACACACCCTCCTATGAAGGTCCATAGTACACACCCTCCTATGAAGGTCCATAGTACACACCCTTCTATGAAGGTCCATAGTACACACCCTCCTATGAAGGTACACACCCCCCTATGAAGGTCCATAGTACACACCCTCCTATGAAGGTACATAGTACACACCTTCCTATGAAGGTACATAGTACACACCTTCCTATGAAGGTCCATAGTACACACCCTCCTATGAAGGTACACACCCCCCTATGAAGGTACACAGTACACACCCCCCTATGAAGGTCCATAGTACACACCCTCCTATGAAGGTACACACCCCCCTATGAAGGTACACACCCCCCTATGTAGGTACACACCCTCCTATGAAGGTACACACCCCCTATGTAGGTACACACCCTCCTATGAAGGTACACACCCCCCTATGAAGGTACACACCCCCCTATGTAGGTACACACCCCCTATGTAGGTACACACCTTCCTCCACCCATCTGTACCTACACAATAATGACACTGTACTGACTTCTGTATGGACATAGTAATGACACACTATAACATCTCTGTCCTCTCTCCAGGCCTGTCTGTCATGCCACCAGCAGATCCATCGTAACGCTCCTATCTGTCCACTGTGTAAGGCCAAGAGTCGCTCCCGCAACCCCAAGAAACCCAAGAGGAAGCCTGACGAGTAGACACACACACACCTCATATTGCTACATTTCAGTAAAACACATCTTCATAACCTTCTCCATGCCATGGAACCTGCATTTAGTACTAACTTCATTATCCTAAGTGTTTTTTAATGGTGCTAAAGTGTTGAAATGTAATTGGTTAAGGTTTAATAGACCGTAACCATGTTATATGCAATAATACAAACCATTATACTGTAGCTGTACCCATGTTGTGATGGGTTCAGGCATTATAAATGTAAAACTGACTGAATGTACTTGTTACTCTGTATTTAGTATGTCTACATTGCATGAACACTTTCCATGGCTGAGCGATAATGACTGTGTTGTAACTGTTTGTGATGATATGAAAGAGGGTTTTATTGTTGCAGCGTATAACCCAGGAAGTTGTTCTAATGTTTAATGAACACATAAGGGACGGTCAAGGACTGAGAAAACCATGACGCTTGTTTGCTTTTAACAGTGTTGTAATGTGAAACTTTAAAACAAGAATTCAAAAATAAATGGCTGTTTTGTACTGCAGTTGGAATTGTATTTTCTTCTAGACGAAGGTGAACCTCATTATATTACAGGGTCACACACAGGGCTCTGATCAGAAGTAGTGCACTATATGGGGAATATTTCAGATAGGTCCGCATGTTGTATAGTGCCAGTATGAAGGTACCTTCAGCTCAGTTCTTGTACTGTCGTCAAGAAGTTGTCAGGTTAATTCTTTATTGACATTCTGTTGGCAGGTTACATCCAGATTCCTGTTCCGTCTCTAAGGTAACCCCAGGTTGCTGTGACTCCCTATTGCCTGCTGGGGGTCAGAGGTCTTGTGGAGGCTCCTCAGCAGCTCACCCAAATTGCACACTGGGAGAATCTCATTTACATACTCCTGGCATCCTCTCTCCTTACCTCGTCAAAGCCCATTGGATGAGAAAGCCAGAGGTCCATCCCCTCTGGCCTTCTCCTCCAATCGGATTAGAGAAATAGAGAGGACGTGAGGAGTATGTAAATGAGATTCTCCCACGGCGTCCTCCAACACCAAAACACAGACTGATTTACCTAAATGAGGGACATTCTGTTCCCATAGGGCTTCTGCTTCTTGGCATTGTTTGCAGTTCAGAGAGCCGGTTAAGTGTACAAGAACATAAGGACAGAAACGGATTATAATAACATGGCAGCAGCTACAGAACCAAAACAGAAAAGAACACACATACTATGAGCAGTCTGGATGGTACCGTGTGTGTTGTACCCTGTTGTAGAGGTGTGTTGTACCCTGTTGTAGAGGTGTGTTGTACCCTGTTGTAGAGGTGTGTTGTACCCTGTTGTAGAGGTGTGTGTTGTGTTGTACCCTGTTGTAGAGGTGTGTTGTACCCTGTTGTAGAGGTGTGTGGTGTGTTGTACCCTGTTGTAGAGGTGTGTTGTACCCTGTTGTAGAGGTGTGTTGTACCCTGTTGTAGAGGTGTGTTGTACCCTGTTGTAGAGGTGTGTGTTGTGTTGTACCCTGTTGTAGAGGTGTGTGGTGTGTTGTACCCTGTTGTAGAGGTGTGTGTTGAGTTTTACCCTGTTGTAGAGGTGTGTGTTGAGTTTTACCCTGTTGTAGAGGTGTGTTGTACCCTGTTGTAGAGGTGTGTTGTACCCTGTTGTAGAGGTGTGTTGTACCCTGTTGTAGAGGTGTGTGTTGTGTTGTACCCTGTTGTAGAGGTGTGTGGTGTGTTGTACCCTGTTGTAGAGGTGTGTGTTGAGTTTTACCCTGTTGTAGAGGTGTGTGTTGTGTTGTACCCTGTTGTAGAGGTGTGTGTTGTGTTGTACCCTGTTGTAGAGTTGTGTTGTACCCTGTTGTAGAGGTGTGTTGTACCCTGTTGTAGAGGTGTGTTGTACCCTGTTGTAGAGGTGTGTAGTACCCTGTTGTAGAGGTGTGTGTTGTGTTGTACCCTGTTGTAGAGTTGTGTTGTACCCTGTTGTAGAGGTGTGTTGTACCCTGTTGTAGAGGTGTGTTGTACCCTGTTGTAGAGGTGTGTCTTGAGTTTTACCCTGTTGTAGAGGTGTGTGTTGAGTTATACCCTGTTGTAGAGGTGTGTTGTACCCTGTTGTAGAGGTGTGTGTGTTGTGTTGTACCCTGTTGTAGAGGTGTGTGTTGTGTTGTACCCTGTTGTAGATGTGTGTAGTACCCTGTTGTAGAGGTGTGTGTTGTGTTGTACCCAGTTGTAGAGGTGTGTGTTGTGTTGTACCCTGTTGTAGATGTGTGTTGTACCCTGTTGTAGAGGTGTGTAGTACCCTGTTGTAGAGGTGTGTGTTGTGTTGTACCCTGTTGTAGAGTTGTGTTGTACCCTGTTGTAGAGGTGTGTAGTACCCTGTTGTAGAGGTGTGTGTTTTGTTGTACCCTGTTGTAGAGGTGTGTAGTACCCTGTTGTAGAGGTGTGTAGTACCCTGTTGTAGAGGTGTGTAGTACCCTGTTGTAGAGGTGTGTTGTACCCTGTTGTAGAGGTGTGTGTTGTGTTGTACCCTGTTGTAGAGGTGTGTTGTACCCTGTTATAGAGGGGTGTTGTACCCTGTTGTAGAGGTGTGTGTTGTGTTGTACCCTGTTGTAGAGGTGTGTTGTACCCTGTTGTAGAGGTGTGTTGTACCCTGTTGTAGAGGGGAGTTGTACCCTGTTGTAGAGGTGTGTGTTGTGTTGTACCCTGTTGTAGAGGTGTGTGGTGTGTTGTACCCTGTTGTAGAGGTGTGTGTTGAGTTTTACCCTGTTGTAGAGGTGTGTGTTGAGTTTTACCCTGTTGTAGAGGTGTGTTGTACCCTGTTGTAGAGGTGTGTTGTACCCTGTTGTAGAGGTGTGTTGTACCCTGTTGTAGAGGTGTGTGTTGTGTTGTACCCTGTTGTAGAGGTGTGTGGTGTGTTGTACCCTGTTGTAGAGGTGTGTGTTGAGTTTTACCCTGTTGTAGAGGTGTGTGTTGAGTTTTACCCTGTTGTAGAGGTGTGTTGTACCCTGTTGTAGAGGTGTGTAGTACCCTGTTGTAGAGGTGTGTTGTACCCTGTTGTAGAGGTGTGTAGTACCCTGTTGTAGAGGTGTGTGTTGTGTTGTACCCTGTTGTAGAGTTGTGTTGTACCCTGTTGTAGAGGTGTGTTGTACCCTGTTGTAGAGGTGTGTTGTACCCTGTTGTAGAGGTGTGTGTTGTGTTGTACCCTGTTGTAGAGGTGTGTGTTGTGTTGTACCCTGTTGTAGAGGTGTGTTGTACCCTGTTGTAGAGGTGTGTTGTACCCTGTTGTAGAGGTGTGTTGTACCCTGTTGTAGAGGTGTGTGTTGTGTTGTACCCTGTTGTAGAGGTGTGTTGTACCCTGTTGTAGAGGTGTGTGGTGTGTTGTACCCTGTTGTAGAGGTGTGTTGTACCCTGTTGTAGAGGTGTGTTGTACCCTGTTGTAGAGGTGTGTTGTACCCTGTTGTAGAGGTGTGTGTTGTGTTGTACCCTGTTGTAGAGGTGTGTGGTGTGTTGTACCCTGTTGTAGAGGTGTGTGTTGAGTTTTACCCTGTTGTAGAGGTGTGTGTTGAGTTTTACCCTGTTGTAGAGGTGTGTTGTACCCTGTTGTAGAGGTGTGTTGTACCCTGTTGTAGAGGTGTGTTGTACCCTGTTGTAGAGGTGTGTGTTGTGTTGTACCCTGTTGTAGAGGTGTGTGGTGTGTTGTACCCTGTTGTAGAGGTGTGTGTTGAGTTTTACCCTGTTGTAGAGGTGTGTGTTGTGTTGTACCCTGTTGTAGAGGTGTGTGTTGTGTTGTACCCTGTTGTAGAGTTGTGTTGTACCCTGTTGTAGAGGTGTGTTGTACCCTGTTGTAGAGGTGTGTTGTACCCTGTTGTAGAGGTGTGTAGTACCCTGTTGTAGAGGTGTGTGTTGTGTTGTACCCTGTTGTAGAGTTGTGTTGTACCCTGTTGTAGAGGTGTGTTGTACCCTGTTGTAGAGGTGTGTTGTACCCTGTTGTAGAGGTGTGTCTTGAGTTTTACCCTGTTGTAGAGGTGTGTGTTGAGTTATACCCTGTTGTAGAGGTGTGTTGTACCCTGTTGTAGAGGTGTGTGTGTTGTGTTGTACCCTGTTGTAGAGGTGTGTGTTGTGTTGTACCCTGTTGTAGATGTGTGTAGTACCCTGTTGTAGAGGTGTGTGTTGTGTTGTACCCAGTTGTAGAGGTGTGTGTTGTGTTGTACCCTGTTGTAGATGTGTGTTGTACCCTGTTGTAGAGGTGTGTAGTACCCTGTTGTAGAGGTGTGTGTTGTGTTGTACCCTGTTGTAGAGTTGTGTTGTACCCTGTTGTAGAGGTGTGTAGTACCCTGTTGTAGAGGTGTGTGTTTTGTTGTACCCTGTTGTAGAGGTGTGTAGTACCCTGTTGTAGAGGTGTGTAGTACCCTGTTGTAGAGGTGTGTAGTACCCTGTTGTAGAGGTGTGTTGTACCCTGTTGTAGAGGTGTGTGTTGTGTTGTACCCTGTTGTAGAGGTGTGTTGTACCCTGTTATAGAGGGGTGTTGTACCCTGTTGTAGAGGTGTGTGTTGTGTTGTACCCTGTTGTAGAGGTGTGTTGTACCCTGTTGTAGAGGTGTGTTGTACCCTGTTGTAGAGGGGAGTTGTACCCTGTTGTAGAGGTGTGTGTTGTGTTGTACCCTGTTGTAGAGGTGTGTGGTGTGTTGTACCCTGTTGTAGAGGTGTGTGTTGAGTTTTACCCTGTTGTAGAGGTGTGTGTTGAGTTTTACCCTGTTGTAGAGGTGTGTTGTACCCTGTTGTAGAGGTGTGTTGTACCCTGTTGTAGAGGTGTGTTGTACCCTGTTGTAGAGGTGTGTGTTGTGTTGTACCCTGTTGTAGAGGTGTGTGGTGTGTTGTACCCTGTTGTAGAGGTGTGTGTTGAGTTTTACCCTGTTGTAGAGGTGTGTGTTGAGTTTTACCCTGTTGTAGAGGTGTGTTGTACCCTGTTGTAGAGGTGTGTAGTACCCTGTTGTAGAGGTGTGTTGTACCCTGTTGTAGAGGTGTGTAGTACCCTGTTGTAGAGGTGTGTGTTGTGTTGTACCCTGTTGTAGAGTTGTGTTGTACCCTGTTGTAGAGGTGTGTTGTACCCTGTTGTAGAGGTGTGTTGTACCCTGTTGTAGAGGTGTGTGTTGTGTTGTACCCTGTTGTAGAGGTGTGTGTTGTGTTGTACCCTGTTGTAGAGGTGTGTTGTACCCTGTTGTAGAGGTGTGTGTTGTGTTGTACCCTGTTGTAGAGGTGTGTGTTGTGTTGTACCCTGTTGTAGAGTTGTGTTGTACCCTGTTGTAGAGGTGTGTTGTACCCTGTTGTAGAGGTGTGTTGTACCCTGTTGTAGAGGTGTGTAGTACCCTGTTGTAGAGGTGTGTGTTGTGTTGTACCCTGTTGTAGAGTTGTGTTGTACCCTGTTGTAGAGGTGTGTTGTACCCTGTTGTAGAGGTGTGTTGTACCCTGTTGTAGAGGTGTGTCTTGAGTTTTACCCTGTTGTAGAGGTGTGTGTTGAGTTATACCCTGTTGTAGAGGTGTGTTGTACCCTGTTGTAGAGGTGTGTGTGTTGTGTTGTACCCTGTTGTAGAGGTGTGTGTTGTGTTGTACCCTGTTGTAGATGTGTGTAGTACCCTGTTGTAGAGGTGTGTGTTGTGTTGTACCCAGTTGTAGAGGTGTGTGTTGTGTTGTACCCTGTTGTAGATGTGTGTTGTACCCTGTTGTAGAGGTGTGTAGTACCCTGTTGTAGAGGTGTGTGTTGTGTTGTACCCTGTTGTAGAGTTGTGTTGTACCCTGTTGTAGAGGTGTGTAGTACCCTGTTGTAGAGGTGTGTGTTTTGTTGTACCCTGTTGTAGAGGTGTGTAGTACCCTGTTGTAGAGGTGTGTAGTACCCTGTTGTAGAGGTGTGTAGTACCCTGTTGTAGAGGTGTGTTGTACCCTGTTGTAGAGGTGTGTGTTGTGTTGTACCCTGTTGTAGAGGTGTGTTGTACCCTGTTATAGAGGGGTGTTGTACCCTGTTGTAGAGGTGTGTGTTGTGTTGTACCCTGTTGTAGAGGTGTGTTGTACCCTGTTGTAGAGGTGTGTTGTACCCTGTTGTAGAGGGGAGTTGTACCCTGTTGTAGAGGTGTGTGTTGTGTTGTACCCTGTTGTAGAGTTGTGTTGTACCCTGTTGTAGAGGTGTGTGTTTTGTTGTACCCTGTTGTAGAGGTGTGTAGTACCCTGTTGTAGAGGTGTGTTGTACCCTGTTGTAGAGGTGTTGTGTTATACCCTGTTGTAGAGGTGTGTGTTGTGTTGTACCCTGTTGTAGAGGTGTGTAGTACCCTGTTGTAGAGGTGTGTTGTACCCTGTTGTAGAGGGGTGTTGTACCCTGTTGTAGAGGTGTGTGTTGTGTTGTACCCTGTTGTAGAGTTGTGTTGTACCCTGTTTTAGAGGTGTGTGTTGTACCCTGTTGTAGAGGTGTGCAGTACTCTGTTGTAGAGGTGTGTAGTACCCTGTTGTAGAGGTGTGTAGTACCCTGTTGTAGAGGTGTGTAGTACCCTGTTGTAGAGGTGTGTTGTACCCTGTTGTGCGGTGTTGTGTTATACCCTGTTGTAGAGGTGTGTGTTGTGTTGTACCCTGTTGTAGAGGTGTGTAGTACCCTGTTGTAGAGGTGTGTAGTACCCAGTTGTAGAGGTGTGTTGTACCCTGTTGTAGAGGGGTGTTGTACCCTGTTGTAGAGGTGTGTGTTGTGTTGTACCCTGTTGTAGAGTTGTGTTGTACCCTGTTGTAGAGGTGTGTCAAACCCTGTTGTAGAGTGTGTGTTGTGTTGCACCCTGTTGTAGAGTTGTGTTGTACCCTGTTGTAGAGGTGTGTCATACCCTGTTGTAGAGGTGTGTGTTGTGTTGTACCCTGTTGTAGAGTTGTGTTGTACCCTGTTGTAGAGGTGTGTGTTGTACCCTGTTGTAGAGGTGTGTGCTGTGTTGTACCCTGTTGTAGAGGTGTGTAGTACCCTGTTGTAGATGTGTGTAGTACCCTGTTGTAGAGGTGTGTAGTACCCTGTTGTAGAGGTGTGTTGTACCCTGTTGTAGAGGTGTGTGTTGTGTTGTACCCTGTTGTAGAGGTTTGTGTTGTGTTGTACCCTGTTGTAGAGGTGTGTTGTACCCTGTTGTAGAGGTGTGTTGTACCCTGTTGTAGAGGTGTGTGTTGTGTTGTACCCTGTTGTAGAGGTGTGTGTTGTGTTGTACCCTGTTGTAGAGGTGTGTTGTACCCTGTTGTAGAGGTGTGTTGTACCCTGTTGTAGAGGTGTGTGTTGTGTTGTACCCTGTTGTAGAGGTGTGTAGTACCCTGTTGTAGAGGTGTGTGTTGTGTTGTACCCTGTTGTAGAGGGGTGTTGTACCCTGTTGTAGAGGTGTGTGTTGTACCCTGTTGTAGAGGTGTGTGTTGTGTTGTACCCTGTTGTAGAGGTGTGTGTTGTACCCTGTTGTAGAGGTGTGTGTTGTGTTGTACCCTGTTGTAGAGGTGTGTGCTGTGTTGTACCCTGTTGTAGAGGTGTGTGTTGTGTTGTACCCTGTTGTAGATGTGTGTAGTACCCTCTTGTAGAGGTGTGTGTTGTATTGTACCCTGTTGTAGAGGGGTGTGTTGTGTTGTACCCTGTTGTAGATGTGTGTAGTACCCTGTTGTAGAGGTGTGTGTTGTGTTGTACCCTGTTGTAGAGTTGTGTTGTACCCTGTTGTAGAGGTGTGTAGTACCCTGTTGTAGAGGTGTGTGTTTTGTTGTACCCTATTGTAGAGGTGTGTATTGTACCCTGTTGTAGAGGTGTGTAGTACCCTGTTGTAGAGGTGTGTAGTACCCTGTTGTAGAGGTGTGTTGTACCCTGTTGTAGAGGTGTGTTGTACCCTGTTGTAGAGGTGTGTCTTGAGTTTTACCCTGTTGTAGAGGTGTGTGTTGAGTTATACCCTGTTGTAGAGGTGTGTTGTACCCTGTTGTAGAGGTGTGTGTGTTGTGTTGTACCCTGTTGTAGAGGTGTGTGTTGTGTTGTACCCTGTTGTAGATGTGTGTAGTACCCTGTTGTAGAGGTGTGTGTTGTGTTGTACCCAGTTGTAGAGGTGTGTGTTGTGTTGTACCCTGTTGTAGATGTGTGTTGTACCCTGTTGTAGAGGTGTGTAGTACCCTGTTGTAGAGGTGTGTGTTGTGTTGTACCCTGTTGTAGAGTTGTGTTGTACCCTGTTGTAGAGGTGTGTAGTACCCTGTTGTAGAGGTGTGTGTTTTGTTGTACCCTGTTGTAGAGGTGTGTAGTACCCTGTTGTAGAGGTGTGTAGTACCCTGTTGTAGAGGTGTGTAGTACCCTGTTGTAGAGGTGTGTTGTACCCTGTTGTAGAGGTGTGTGTTGTGTTGTACCCTGTTGTAGAGGTGTGTTGTACCCTGTTATAGAGGGGTGTTGTACCCTGTTGTAGAGGTGTGTGTTGTGTTGTACCCTGTTGTAGAGGTGTGTTGTACCCTGTTGTAGAGGTGTGTTGTACCCTGTTGTAGAGGGGAGTTGTACCCTGTTGTAGAGGTGTGTGTTGTGTTGTACCCTGTTGTAGAGGTGTGTGGTGTGTTGTACCCTGTTGTAGAGGTGTGTGTTGAGTTTTACCCTGTTGTAGAGGTGTGTGTTGAGTTTTACCCTGTTGTAGAGGTGTGTTGTACCCTGTTGTAGAGGTGTGTTGTACCCTGTTGTAGAGGTGTGTTGTACCCTGTTGTAGAGGTGTGTGTTGTGTTGTACCCTGTTGTAGAGGTGTGTGGTGTGTTGTACCCTGTTGTAGAGGTGTGTGTTGAGTTTTACCCTGTTGTAGAGGTGTGTGTTGAGTTTTACCCTGTTGTAGAGGTGTGTTGTACCCTGTTGTAGAGGTGTGTAGTACCCTGTTGTAGAGGTGTGTTGTACCCTGTTGTAGAGGTGTGTAGTACCCTGTTGTAGAGGTGTGTGTTGTGTTGTACCCTGTTGTAGAGTTGTGTTGTACCCTGTTGTAGAGGTGTGTTGTACCCTGTTGTAGAGGTGTGTTGTACCCTGTTGTAGAGGTGTGTGTTGTGTTGTACCCTGTTGTAGAGGTGTGTGTTGTGTTGTACCCTGTTGTAGAGGTGTGTTGTACCCTGTTGTAGAGGTGTGTTGTACCCTGTTGTAGAGGTGTGTTGTACCCTGTTGTAGAGGTGTGTGTTGTGTTGTACCCTGTTGTAGAGGTGTGTTGTACCCTGTTGTAGAGGTGTGTGGTGTGTTGTACCCTGTTGTAGAGGTGTGTTGTACCCTGTTGTAGAGGTGTGTTGTACCCTGTTGTAGAGGTGTGTTGTACCCTGTTGTAGAGGTGTGTGTTGTGTTGTACCCTGTTGTAGAGGTGTGTGGTGTGTTGTACCCTGTTGTAGAGGTGTGTGTTGAGTTTTACCCTGTTGTAGAGGTGTGTGTTGAGTTTTACCCTGTTGTAGAGGTGTGTTGTACCCTGTTGTAGAGGTGTGTTGTACCCTGTTGTAGAGGTGTGTTGTACCCTGTTGTAGAGGTGTGTGTTGTGTTGTACCCTGTTGTAGAGGTGTGTGGTGTGTTGTACCCTGTTGTAGAGGTGTGTGTTGAGTTTTACCCTGTTGTAGAGGTGTGTGTTGTGTTGTACCCTGTTGTAGAGGTGTGTGTTGTGTTGTACCCTGTTGTAGAGTTGTGTTGTACCCGGTTGTAGAGGTGTGTTGTACCCTGTTGTAGAGGTGTGTTGTACCCTGTTGTAGAGGTGTGTAGTACCCTGTTGTAGAGGTGTGTGTTGTGTTGTACCCTGTTGTAGAGTTGTGTTGTACCCTGTTGTAGAGGTGTGTTGTACCCTGTTGTAGAGGTGTGTTGTACCCTGTTGTAGAGGTGTGTCTTGAGTTTTACCCTGTTGTAGAGGTGTGTGTTGAGTTATACCCTGTTGTAGAGGTGTGTTGTACCCTGTTGTAGAGGTGTGTGTGTTGTGTTGTACCCTGTTGTAGAGGTGTGTGTTGTGTTGTACCCTGTTGTAGATGTGTGTAGTACCCTGTTGTAGAGGTGTGTGTTGTGTTGTACCCAGTTGTAGAGGTGTGTGTTGTGTTGTACCCTGTTGTAGATGTGTGTTGTACCCTGTTGTAGAGGTGTGTAGTACCCTGTTGTAGAGGTGTGTGTTGTGTTGTACCCTGTTGTAGAGTTGTGTTGTACCCTGTTGTAGAGGTGTGTAGTACCCTGTTGTAGAGGTGTGTGTTTTGTTGTACCCTGTTGTAGAGGTGTGTAGTACCCTGTTGTAGAGGTGTGTAGTACCCTGTTGTAGAGGTGTGTAGTACCCTGTTGTAGAGGTGTGTTGTACCCTGTTGTAGAGGTGTGTGTTGTGTTGTACCCTGTTGTAGAGGTGTGTTGTACCCTGTTATAGAGGGGTGTTGTACCCTGTTGTAGAGGTGTGTGTTGTGTTGTACCCTGTTGTAGAGGTGTGTTGTACCCTGTTGTAGAGGTGTGTTGTACCCTGTTGTAGAGGGGAGTTGTACCCTGTTGTAGAGGTGTGTGTTGTGTTGTACCCTGTTGTAGAGGTGTGTGGTGTGTTGTACCCTGTTGTAGAGGTGTGTGTTGAGTTTTACCCTGTTGTAGAGGTGTGTGTTGAGTTTTACCCTGTTGTAGAGGTGTGTTGTACCCTGTTGTAGAGGTGTGTTGTACCCTGTTGTAGAGGTGTGTTGTACCCTGTTGTAGAGGTGTGTGTTGTGTTGTACCCTGTTGTAGAGGTGTGTGGTGTGTTGTACCCTGTTGTAGAGGTGTGTGTTGAGTTTTACCCTGTTGTAGAGGTGTGTGTTGAGTTTTACCCTGTTGTAGAGGTGTGTTGTACCCTGTTGTAGAGGTGTGTAGTACCCTGTTGTAGAGGTGTGTTGTACCCTGTTGTAGAGGTGTGTAGTACCCTGTTGTAGAGGTGTGTGTTGTGTTGTACCCTGTTGTAGAGTTGTGTTGTACCCTGTTGTAGAGGTGTGTTGTACCCTGTTGTAGAGGTGTGTTGTACCCTGTTGTAGAGGTGTGTGTTGTGTTGTACCCTGTTGTAGAGGTGTGTGTTGTGTTGTACCCTGTTGTAGAGGTGTGTTGTACCCTGTTGTAGAGGTGTGTGTTGTGTTGTACCCTGTTGTAGAGGTGTGTGTTGTACCCTGTTGTAGAGTTGTGTTGTACCCTGTTGTAGAGGTGTGTTGTACCCTGTTGTAGAGGTGTGTTGTACCCTGTTGTAGAGGTGTGTAGTACCCTGTTGTAGAGGTGTGTGTTGTGTTGTACCCTGTTGTAGAGTTGTGTTGTACCCTGTTGTAGAGGTGTGTTGTACCCTGTTGTAGAGGTGTGTTGTACCCTGTTGTAGAGGTGTGTCTTGAGTTTTACCCTGTTGTAGAGGTGTGTGTTGAGTTATACCCTGTTGTAGAGGTGTGTTGTACCCTGTTGTAGAGGTGTGTGTGTTGTGTTGTACCCTGTTGTAGAGGTGTGTGTTGTGTTGTACCCTGTTGTAGATGTGTGTAGTACCCTGTTGTAGAGGTGTGTGTTGTGTTGTACCCAGTTGTAGAGGTGTGTGTTGTGTTGTACCCTGTTGTAGATGTGTGTTGTACCCTGTTGTAGAGGTGTGTAGTACCCTGTTGTAGAGGTGTGTGTTGTGTTGTACCCTGTTGTAGAGTTGTGTTGTACCCTGTTGTAGAGGTGTGTAGTACCCTGTTGTAGAGGTGTGTGTTTTGTTGTACCCTGTTGTAGAGGTGTGTAGTACCCTGTTGTAGAGGTGTGTAGTACCCTGTTGTAGAGGTGTGTAGTACCCTGTTGTAGAGGTGTGTTGTACCCTGTTGTAGAGGTGTGTGTTGTGTTGTACCCTGTTGTAGAGGTGTGTTGTACCCTGTTATAGAGGGGTGTTGTACCCTGTTGTAGAGGTGTGTGTTGTGTTGTACCCTGTTGTAGAGGTGTGTTGTACCCTGTTGTAGAGGTGTGTTGTACCCTGTTGTAGAGGGGAGTTGTACCCTGTTGTAGAGGTGTGTGTTGTGTTGTACCCTGTTGTAGAGTTGTGTTGTACCCTGTTGTAGAGGTGTGTGTTTTGTTGTACCCTGTTGTAGAGGTGTGTAGTACCCTGTTGTAGAGGTGTGTTGTACCCTGTTGTAGAGGTGTTGTGTTATACCCTGTTGTAGAGGTGTGTGTTGTGTTGTACCCTGTTGTAGAGGTGTGTAGTACCCTGTTGTAGAGGTGTGTTGTACCCTGTTGTAGAGGGGTGTTGTACCCTGTTGTAGAGGTGTGTGTTGTGTTGTACCCTGTTGTAGAGTTGTGTTGTACCCTGTTGTAGAGGTGTGTGTTGTACCCTGTTGTAGAGGTGTGCAGTACTCTGTTGTAGAGGTGTGTAGTACCCTGTTGTAGAGGTGTGTAGTACCCTGTTGTAGAGGTGTGTAGTACCCTGTTGTAGAGGTGTGTTGTACCCTGTTGTAGCGGTGTTGTGTTATACCCTGTTGTAGAGGTGTGTGTTGTGTTGTACCCTGTTGTAGAGGTGTGTAGTACCCTGTTGTAGAGGTGTGTAGTACCCAGTTGTAGAGGTGTGTTGTACCCTGTTGTAGAGGGGTGTTGTACCCTGTTGTAGAGGTGTGTGTTGTGTTGTACCCTGTTGTAGAGTTGTGTTGTACCCTGTTGTAGAGGTGTGTCAAACCCTGTTGTAGAGGTGTGTGTTGTGTTGCACCCTGTTGTAGAGTTGTGTTGTACCCTGTTGTAGAGGTGTGTCATACCCTGTTGTAGAGGTGTGTGTTGTGTTGTACCCTGTTGTAGAGTTGTGTTGTACCCTGTTGTAGAGGTGTGTGTTGTACCCTGTTGTAGAGGTGTGTGCTGTGTTGTACCCTGTTGTAGAGGTGTGTAGTACCCTGTTGTAGATGTGTGTAGTACCCTGTTGTAGAGGTGTGTAGTACCCTGTTGTAGAGGTGTGTTGTACCCTGTTGTAGAGGTGTGTGTTGTGTTGTACCCTGTTGTAGAGGTTTGTGTTGTGTTGTACCCTGTTGTAGAGGTGTGTTGTACCCTGTTGTAGAGGTGTGTTGTACCCTGTTGTAGAGGTGTGTGTTGTGTTGTACCCTGTTGTAGAGGTGTGTGTTGTGTTGTACCCTGTTGTAGAGGTGTGTTGTACCCTGTTGTAGAGGTGTGTTGTACCCTGTTGTAGAGGTGTGTGTTGTGTTGTACCCTGTTGTAGAGGTGTGTAGTACCCTGTTGTAGAGGTGTGTGTTGTGTTGTACCCTGTTGTAGAGGGGTGTTGTACCCTGTTGTAGAGGTGTGTGTTGTACCCTGTTGTAGAGGTGTGTGTGTGTTGTACCCTGTTGTAGAGGTGTGTGTTGTACCCTGTTGTAGAGGTGTGTGTTGTGTTGTACCCTGTTGTAGAGGTGTGTGCTGTGTTGTACCCTGTTGTAGAGGTGTGTGTTGTGTTGTACCCTGTTGTAGATGTGTGTAGTACCCTCTTGTAGAGGTGTGTGTTGTATTGTACCCTGTTGTAGAGGGGTGTGTTGTGTTGTACCCTGTTGTAGATGTGTGTAGTACCCTGTTGTAGAGGTGTGTGTTGTGTTGTACCCTGTTGTAGAGTTGTGTTGTACCCTGTTGTAGAGGTGTGTAGTACCCTGTTGTAGAGGTGTGTGTTTTGTTGTACCCTATTGTAGAGGTGTGTATTGTACCCTGTTGTAGAGGTGTGTAGTACCCTGTTGTAGAGGTGTGTAGTACCCTGTTGTAGAGGTGTGTTGTACCCTGTTGTAGAGGTGTTGTGTTATACCCTGTTGTAGAGGTGTGTGTTGTGTTGTACCCTGTTGTAGAGGTGTGTTGTACCCTGTTGTAGAGGTGTGTTGTACCCTGTTGTAGAGGGGTGTTGTACCCTGTTGTAGAGGTGTGTGTTGTGTTGTACCCTGTTGTAGAGGTGTGTAGTACCCTGTTGTAGAGGTGTGTAGTACCCAGTTGTAGAGGTGTGTTGTACCCTGTTGTAGAGGGGTGTTGTACCCTGTTGTAGATGTGTGTGTTGTGTTGTACCCTGTTGTAGATGTGTGTAGTACCCTGTTGTAGAGCTGTGTAGTACCCTCTTGTAGAGGTGTGTGTTGTATTGTACCCTGTTGTAGAGGGGTGTGTTGTGTTGTACCCTGTTGTAGATGTGTGTAGTACCCTGTTGTAGAGGTGTGTGTTGTGTTGTACCCTGTTGTAGAGTTGTGTTGTACCCTGTTGTAGAGGTGTGTAGTACCCTGTTGTAGAGGTGTGTGTTTTGTTGTACCCTATTGTAGAGGTGTGTATTGTACCCTGTTGTAGAGGTGTGTAGTACCCTGTTGTAGAGGTGTGTAGTACCCTGTTGTAGAGGTGTGTTGTACCCTGTTGTAGAGGTGTTGTGTTATACCCTGTTGTAGAGGTGTGTGTTGTGTTGTACCCTGTTGTAGAGGTGTGTTGTACCCTGTTGTAGAGGTGTGTTGTACCCTGTTGTAGAGGGGTGTTGTACCCTGTTGTAGAGGTGTGTGTTGTGTTGTACCCTGTTGTAGAGGTGTGTAGTACCCTGTTGTAGAGGTGTGTAGTACCCAGTTGTAGAGGTGTGTTGTACCCTGTTGTAGAGGGGTGTTGTACCCTGTTGTAGATGTGTGTGTTGTGTTGTACCCTGTTGTAGATGTGTGTAGTACCCTGTTGTAGAGGTGTGTGCTGTGTTGTACCCTGTTGTAGAGGTGTGTAGTACCCTGTTGTAGATGTGTGTAGTACCCTGTTGTAGAGGTGTGTAGTACCCTGTTGTAGAGGTGTGTTATACCCTGTTGTAGAGGTGTGTGTTGTGTTGTACCCTGTTGTAGAGGTGTGTAGTACCCTGTTGTAGAGGTGTGTAGTACCCAGTTGTAGAGGTTTGTTGTACCCTGTTGTAGAGGGGTGTTGTACCCTGTTGTAGAGTTGTGTGTTGTGTTGTACCCTGTTGTAGATGTGTGTAGTACCCTGTTGTAGAGGTGTGTGTTGTGTTGTACCCTGTTGTAGAGTTGTGTTGTACCCTGTTGTAGAGGTGTGTAGTACCCTGTTGTAGAGTTGTGTGTTTTGTTGTACCCTGTTGTAGAGGTGTGTGTTGTACCCTGTTGTAGAGGTGTGTAGTACCCTGTTGTAGAGGTGTGTAGTACCCTGTTGTAGAGGTGTGTAGTACCCTGTTGTAGAGGTGTGTTGTACCCTGTTGTAGAGGTGTTGTGTTATACCCTGTTGTAGAGGTGTGTGTTGTGTTGTACCCTGTTGTAGAGGTGTGTAGTACCCTGTTGTAGAGGTGTGTAGTACCCAGTTGTAGAGGTGTGTTGTACCCTGTTGTAGAGGGGTGTTGTACCCTGTTGTAGATGTGTGTGTTGTGTTGTACCCTGTTGTAGATGTGTGTAGTACCCTGTTGTAGAGGTGTGTGTTGTGTTGTACCCTGTTGTAGAGTTGTGTAGTACCCTCTTGTAGAGGTGTGTGTTGTATTGTACCCTGTTGTAGAGGGGTGTGTTGTGTTGTACCCTGTTGTAGATGTGTGTAGTACCCTGTTGTAGAGGTGTGTGTTGTGTTGTACCCTGTTGTAGAGTTGTGTTGTACCCTGTTGTAGAGGTGTGTAGTACCCTGTTGTAGAGGTGTGTGTTTTGTTGTACCCTATTGTAGAGGTGTGTATTGTACCCTGTTGTAGAGGTGTGTAGTACCCTGTTGTAGAGGTGTGTAGTACCCTGTTGTAGAGGTGTGTTGTACCCTGTTGTAGAGGTGTTGTGTTATACCCTGTTGTAGAGGTGTGTGTTGTGTTGTACCCTGTTGTAGAGGTGTGTTGTACCCTGTTGTAGAGGTGTGTTGTACCCTGTTGTAGAGGGGTGTTGTACCCTGTTGTAGAGGTGTGTGTTGTGTTGTACCCTGTTGTAGAGGTGTGTAGTACCCTGTTGTAGAGGTGTGTAGTACCCAGTTGTAGAGGTGTGTTGTACCCTGTTGTAGAGGGGTGTTGTACCCTGTTGTAGATGTGTGTGTTGTGTTGTACCCTGTTGTAGATGTGTGTAGTACCCTGTTGTAGAGGTGTGTGTTGTGTTGTACCCTGTTGTAGAGTTGTGTTGTACCCTGTTGTAGAGGTGTGTAGTACCCTGTTGTAGAGGTGCGTCATACCCTGTTGTAGAGGTGTGTGTTGTACCCTGTTGTAGAGGTGTGTAGTACCCTGTTGTAGAGGTGTGTGCTGTGTTGTACCCTGTTGTAGAGGTGTGTAGTACCCTGTTGTAGATGTGTGTAGTACCCTGTTGTAGAGGTGTGTAGTACCCTGTTGTAGAGGTGTGTTATACCCTGTTGTAGAGGTGTGTGTTGTGTTGTACCCTGTTGTAGAGGTGTGTAGTACCCTGTTGTAGAGGTGTGTAGTACCCAGTTGTAGAGGTTTGTTGTACCCTGTTGTAGAGGGGTGTTGTACCCTGTTGTAGAGTTGTGTGTTGTGTTGTACCCTGTTGTAGATGTGTGTAGTACCCTGTTGTAGAGGTGTGTGTTGTGTTGTACCCTGTTGTAGAGTTGTGTTGTACCCTGTTGTAGAGGTGTGTAGTACCCTGTTGTAGAGTTGTGTGTTTTGTTGTACCCTGTTGTAGAGGTGTGTGTTGTACCCTGTTGTAGAGGTGTGTAGTACCCTGTTGTAGAGGTGTGTAGTACCCTGTTGTAGAGGTGTGTAGTACCCTGTTGTAGAGGTGTGTTGTACCCTGTTGTAGAGGTGTTGTGTTATACCCTGTTGTAGAGGTGTGTGTTGTGTTGTACCCTGTTGTAGAGGTGTGTAGTACCCTGTTGTAGAGGTGTGTTGTACCCTGTTGTAGAGGGGTGTTGTACCCTGTTGTAGAGGTGTGTGTTGTGTTGTACCCTGTTGTAGAGTTGTGTTGTACCCTGTTGTAGAGGTGTGTGTTGTACCCTGTTGTAGAGGTGTGCAGTACCCTGTTGTAGAGGTGTGTAGTACCCTGTTGTAGAGGTGTGTAGTACCCTGTTGTAGAGGTGTGTTGTACCCTGTTGTAGAGGTGTTGTGTTATACCCTGTTGTAGAGGTGTGTGTTGTGTTGTACCCTGTTGTAGAGGTGTGTAGTACCCTGTTCTAGAGGTGTGTAGTACCCAGTTGTAGAGGTGTGTTGTACCCTGTTGTAGAGGGGTGTTGTACCCTGTTGTAGAGGTGTGTGTTGTGTTGTACCCTGTTGTAGAGTTGCGTTGTACCCTGTTGTAGAGGTGTGTCATACCCTGTTGTAGAGGTGTGTGTTGTGTTGTACCCTGTTGTAGAGTTGTGTTGTACCCTGTTGTAGAGGTGTGTGTACCCTGTTGTAGAGGTGTGTGTTGTACCCTGTTGTAGAGGTGTGTAGTACCCTGTTGTAGAGGTGTGTGCTGTGTTGTACCCTTTTGTAGAGGTGTATAGTACCCTGTTGTAGATGTGTGTAGTACCCTGTTGTAGAGGTGTGTAGTACCCTGTTGTAGAGGTGTGTTGTACCCTGTTGTAGAGGTGTGTGTTGTGTTGTACCCTGTTGTAGAGGTGTGTGTTGTGTTGTACCCTTTTGTAGAGGTGTGTTGTACCCTGTTGTAGAGGTGTGTGCTGTGTTGTACCCTGTTGTAGAGGTGTGTTGTACCCTGTTGTAGAGGTGTGTGTTGTGTTGTACCCTGTTGTAGAGGTGTGTGTTGTGTTGTACCCTGTTGTAGAGGTGTGTTGTACCCTGTTGTAGAGGTGTGTTGTACCCTGTTGTAGACGTGTTGTGTTATACCCTGTTGTAGAGGTGTGTGTTGTGTTGTACCCTGTTGTAGAGGTGTGTAGTACCCTGTTGTAGAGGTGTGTGTTGTGTTGTACCCTGTTGTAGAGGTGTGTTGTACCCTGTTGTAGAGGTGTGTGGTGTGTTGTACCCTGTTGTAGAGGTGTGTAGTACCCTGTTGTAGAGGTGTGTGTTGTGTTGTACCCTGTTGTAGAGGTGTGTTGTATCCTGTTGTAGAGGTGTGTGGTGTGTTGTACCCTGTTGTAGAGGTGTGTGTTGTGTTGTACCCTGTTGTAGAGGTGTGTAGTACCCTGTTGTAGAGGTGTGTAGTTTATCCTCCAGTGTGTTAATGTCCAGTTGCGTAGCCTTCTTCCTGATGAAGGTGTTCAGGGCTGCCTGCTGCTACACACACACACACACACACACACACACACACACACACACACACACACACACACACACACACACACACACACACACACACACACAGACACACACACACACACACACACACACACACACACACACACACACACACACACACACACACACACACACACACACACACACACACACACACACACACACACATACACAGAGCATGTGTCAGTAAATTAGTCAGCCAGTAGAGACATACAGCTCAAAAGATAAGAGACAGTCATATGATGAGAAAGATTATTTTACCCGTCTCATCTTCTCTGTGAATGTCTGGGGCTTCAGGACAGAGATGAGCTGTAGGGGGACCAGCTGGGTCCCAGTCTGGGGCTTCAGGGCAGAGATGAGCTGTAGGGGGACCAGTGGGGCCCAGTCTGGAGCTTCAGGGCAGAGATGAGCTGTAGGGGGACCAGTGGGGCCCAGTCTGGAGCATCAGGGCAGAGATGAGCTGTAGGGGGACCAGTTGGGTTGGTCCTGTCCTCGCTCTTGCAGGGTCCAAAGACTTTCTCGGTCTACACTGCATACTCTTCTGCAGGTCTTTCTCCTGTGTCTCCCTCTGTCCTTCAGGGTCAGGGGGCTTCCCTCTGCAGGGCTTTCTCCTGTCTCTCCCTCTGTCCTTTAGAGTTGGGGGGCTTCCCTCTGCAGGACTTTCTCCTGTCTCTCCCTCTGTCCTTCAGGGTCGGGGGGCTTCCCTCTGCAGGGCTTTCTCCTGTCTCTCCCTCTGTCCTTTAGGGTTGGGGGGCTTCCCTCTGCAGGACTTTCTCCTGTCTCTCCCTCTGTCCTTTAGGGTCGTGGGGCTTCCCTCTGCAGGGCTTTCTCCTGTCTCTCCCTCTGTCCTTTAGGGTTGGGGGGCTTCCCTCTGCAGGGCTTTCTCCTGTCTCTCCCTCTGTCCTTTAGGGTCGGGGGGCTTCCCTCTGCAGGGCTTTCTCCTGTCTCTCCCTCTGTCCTTTAGGGTCGGGGGGCTTCCCTCTGCAGGGCTTTCTCCTGTCTCTCCCTCTGTCCTTTAGGGTCGGGGTGCTTCCCTCTGCAGGTATTTCTCCTGTAGAGGGAAAGATTTCCCCCTCATCAATCTACACACAATACCCCATAGTGACAAAGTGAAAACAGGTTTTTCAAAAATGTTGCTAATTTATTTAAAAAATAATAACAGTAAGTATTCAGACCCTTTGCTATGAGACTTGAAATTGAGCTCAGGTGCATCCTGTTTCCATTGATCATCCTTGAGATGTTTCTATAACTTGATTGGAGTCCACCTGTGGCAAATTCAATTGAGTGGACATGATTTGGAAAGACACACACACCTGTCTATATAAGGTCCCACAGTTGACTGTGCAAAAACAAGATCACGTTTGGAACCACCAAGACTCTTCCTAGAGCTAGCCTCACAGCCAAACTGAGCAATCAAGGGAGAAGGGCCTTGGTCAGGGAGGTGACCAAGAACCCAATGGTCACTCTGACAGAGCTCCAGAGTTTCCCTGTGGAGATGGGAGAACCTTTGTTAGAGGAATTTAGTTTGGCTTGTTGGCTTCAGATGACAGGGACAAATATTTAGATCCTGCTCGAAGGACCAATTGTTAGAGCAATTTAGTTCCTATGTGTTCATTAACCAATTCAATTAAAACACTCTGTCCGTTTATAAGAAATTGTTAGGTTCTTATTTACATAAAATAGACAGAGACCAGTCATCAACATTAACCAATAGTGTTTATTCTCGAGAGCTCTGCTCATAATACCATGTACATTGGTTTATATACCTCACATTTTGTCATAAATGTCCCTCCTCCTCTCAGATACAATGGCAATATAGTTCACAAGCCTTCTCACATTGTCTGCCACCTGTTAAACAACAACCTACTACAAGCCCCTCCCTGGGTGGGGACAGAATGTCCTGTAAGGAACACAGTATTCCAGCCGGTCTGACGATAGCTCCATTAGTTTCTAACAAGGAACAGAAAGTCCTTGTTCTAATTCTTGACTAAAACTACACACATTATATTCAGTGTTTTGATTATAATACGATTCATTCATACAATGACAGGGTAGTATTCTGTTTAGTTATAGTTCTACGTTAAATGTATACATGATTTGGTCATTATTCATAAAAATCCCCAAACAATCCACACTTAGACTAAATATTAAAAATCACACCTATTTTTATTAGAAATATCTCTAGTTATCCAAATTCAACCAACAAAGACCAATATATATATATTTAAATTGACTGTTCTAGGACAGAATCATACCTCTTCTTATCAGGATTGTCTTTATAATCTTCATCAAAGAAACAGTCTAAACATCAAAAATGGTCTCCTCCAACATCGGCTCCTCGTATGTGAATGAGCCGGGTCCATCTACTAGATCTGGAGTCATGTATTCATTATTCTACTGGTCAGAGCTCGGAATCGGTCCCGATCTCACCTTCTGTTGTCTCATCGATTTCTCCAGAGTCCTGGAGATGAGACCTTTCACGCACATCCACACAAAACTAACACAGTCACACAGGTGAAGGTTGCCCACAACACAGTGATCATTACATTTATTCATTTCCCAAACACACTATCAAAACCAATTTGTTAGAGCATTACCTACCACCGAGTTCTCTGCCAGAGCCTTGGTCACTGATCCATCTGGAGCTGTGTCATTTTGGGATGAAAGTACAACATTCTGTTCTGAACCTCATACACCCCCAGCCTTTTCAACCATTAACATGTCCAAGGCTTTTCTATTCTGACATCCCATCAACCTAGTTGCAGCTGTTATCACCAGAAGATGCTTGATTCCAATCCAGAACCCATCAGGTAATCTCCTTGGAACTCCCATGATATCAATGTAAACTCTAGGGTCAAAACGATCCTGACAGAGCACTCCTTCTCTCTCTTCGACCTGGCTCTGGGTAAGGGTGAAGAGCAGGCCTAGCTGCACTAGTGCACAACTACCGGTCCAATTGGTAGGCAGGTTATGTCACAGTCTCACACCCCCACAAACCACCAGACATCCACTCATCTGTCAGTCAAGTCCTTCATTGTCTTGTCGGTTGTAACATTCTCTGTCCTATTGCATGTTCCTACTTCCCCTACGTCCCATCCGTGTGTGATGTATCGAGCCATACAATAATAATGTTCCTACTTCCCCTACGTCCCATCCGTGTGTGATGTATCGAGCCATACAATAATAATGTTCCTACTTCCCCCCTACGAGCCATACAATAATAATGTCCTTACTTCCCCTCCCATCCGTGTGTGATGTATCGAGCCATACAATAATAATGCCACTTACAATCCCAATGATGTATCGAGCCATACAATAATAATGTTCCTACTTCCCCTACGTCCCATCCGTGTGTGATGTATCGAGCCATACAATAATAATGTCCTTACTTCCCCTACGTCCCATCCGTGTGTGATGTATCGAGCCATACAATAATAATGTCCTTACTTCCCCTACGTCCCATCCGTGTGTGATGTATCGAGCCATACAATAATAATGTCCTTACTTCCCCTACATCCCATCCGTGTGTGATGTAGCGAGCCATACAATAATAATGTCCTTACTTCCCCTACGTCCCATCCGTGTGTGATGTAGCGAGCCATACAATAATAATGTCCTTACTTCCCCTACGTCCCATCCGTGTGTGATGTCGCGAGCCATACAATAATAATGTCCTCCTGTAACTGTGAAAGGGGGAAGTCTGGATGTAATGGGCATATGGGGAAATAGATAATGCAGTTCAATGCAACTGTCACTGTCTGGCTTCCCTGCCTCATGACCATTCAGGTCCGTGAGAGCTGGAATTATTACTGGTTGGTAGGTGATCAAATACTTATTTCATGCAATAAAATGCAAATTAATTACTTAAAAATCATACAATGTGATTTTCTGGATTTTTGTTTTAGATTCTGTCTCTCACAGTTGAAGTGTACCTATGATAAAAATTACAGACCTCTACATGCTTTGTAAGTAGGAAAACCTGCAAAATCGGCAGTGTATCAAATACTTGTTCTCCCCACTGTATATGTGCATGTCTATTTAAACAGTCATCTTTCTCTCCTGTCTTATTTCACAGACACTAGTCAATGCTACTATTTCGACCTGATTGTGCAGAATCATTTCCCGGAAATGTTTCCGTGTTTAACACCTTAGTTCTTGAAACCAACTAAGTTTTACTCCACTCAGTAACTGTTATCTACCCATTCTGTGTCACTCCTATCTTGCTCATTTCCTGACCACCCTTCTCCACTTTCTCCTCTCTGCTCTCAAACCCTCAAGGTCTCAGCAGTGCGGGGAGGGTTCCTCCATCTGCACCTTCCTCCTCTCTGCTTTCAAACCCTCAAGGTCTCAGCAGTGTGGGGACGGTTCCTCCATCTGCCCTTCCTCCTCTCTGCTCTCAAACCCTCAAGGTCTCAGCAGTGCGGGAGGGTTCCTCCATCTGCACCTTCCTCCTCTCTGCTCTCAAACCCTCAAGGTCTCAGCAGTGCGGGAAGGGTTTCTCCATCTGCACCTTCCTCCTCTCTGCTCTCAAACCCTCAAGGTCTCAGCAGTGCAGGGAGGGTTCCTCCATCTGCACCTTCCTCCTCTCTGCTCTCAAACCCTCAAGGTCTCAAAGGGTTCCTCCATCTGCACCTTCCTCCTCTCTGCTCTCCATCCCTCAAGGTCTCAGCAGTGCAGGGAGGGTTCCTCCATCTGCACCTTCCTCCTCTCTGCTCTCAAACCCTCAAGGTCTCAGCAGTGCGGGGAGGGTTCCTCCATCTGCACCTTCCTCCTCTCTGCTCTCCATCCCTCAAGGTCTCAGCAGTGCGGGGAGGGTTCCTCCATCTGCACCTTCCTCCTCTCTGCTCTCCATCCCTCAAGGTCTCAGCAGTGCGGGGAGGGTTCCTCCATCTGCACCTTCCTCCTCTCTGCTCTCCATCCCTCAAGGTCTCAGCAGTGCGGGGAGGGTTCCTCCATCTGCACCTTCCTCCTCTCTGCTCTCCATCCCTCAAGGTCTCAGCAGTGCGGGGAGGGTTCCTCCATCTGCACCTTCCTCCTCTCTGCTCTCCATCCCTCCTCAGTGCAGGGAGGGTTCCTCCATCTGCACCTTCCTCCTCTCTGCTCTCCATCCCTCAAGGTCTCAGCAGTGCGGGGAGGGTTCCTCCATCTGCACCTTCCTCCTCTCTGCTCTCCATCCCTCAAGGTCTCAGCAGTGCGGGGAGGGTTCCTCCATCTGCACCTTCCTCCTCTCTGCTCTCAAACCCTCAAGGTCTCAGCAGTGCGGGGAGGGTTCCTCCATCTGCACCTTCCTCCTCTCTGCTCTCCATCCCTCAAGGTCTCAGCAGTGCGGGGAGGGTTCCTCCATCTGCACCTTCCTCCTCCATCTGCTCTCCATCCCTCAAGGTCTCAGCAGTGCGGGGAGGGTTCCTCCATCTGCATCCCTCAAGGTCTCAGCAGTGCGGGGAGGGTTCCTCCCTCTCCTCCATCCCTCAAGGTCTCAGCAGTGCGGGGAGGGTTCCTCCATCTGCACCTTCCTCCTCTCTGCTCTCCATCCTCAAGGTCTCAGCAGTGCGGGGAGGGTTCCTCCATCTGCACCTTCCTCCTCTCTGCTCTCCATCCCTCAAGGTCTCAGCAGTCGGGAGGGTTCTCCATCTGCACCTTCCTCCTCTCTGCTCTCCATCCCTCAAGGGAGGGTTCCTCCATCTGCACCTTCCTCCTCTCTGCTCTCCATCCCTCAAGGTCTCAGCAGTGCGGGGAGGGTTCCTCCATCTGCACCTTCCTCCTCTCTGCTCTCCATCAAGGTCTCCATCTGCCATCTTCCTCCTCTCTGCTCTCCATCCCTCAAGGTCTCAGCAGTGCGGGGAGGGTTCCTCCATCTGCACCTTCCTCCTCTCTGCTCTCCATCCCTCAAGGTCTCAGCAGTGCGGGGAGGGTTCCTCCATCTGCACCTTCCTCCTCTCTGCTCTCCATCCCTCAAGGTCTCAGCAGTGCGGGGAGGGTTCCTCCATCTGCACCTTCCTCCTCTCTGTCTGTATCTCTTTCTCATAACAGTCCGTAACAACTATGTGTTGTTTCCAAATATTAACTAAGTGTCTCACTGTTTGGCTTTATCTGAACTCATGGACTTCTTGGAAAAACATGTCTATGGTGGCAATTTCTAAAGTCCTTACGTAGGTTCATTAAGGTTATCTCGATCCTATCAATAATCCTGAATCACCGCAGATGTCATTTATACCTGTCCTGTTGGCCTTGATTAGGTTCTAAATACTTAACATAAGTCTACCATTAATCCAGGGCTAGGCCATTTCTTTATTTTCATTGGTTCAAATTACAATTATGTCAAAGAGCTATAAACTCCATCATAATTAATTTACCTTAAAATCAGTATCACAAATGACCACACATTCTTTATCCAAATGGCCCTCCCCTGAGGCTGATCAGACCACAAGGTCATGCCACCCTTTTACAGCCGTGTTCCATTCTATATTAGACATATTAAAGAACCCTTTATCTAAATATTTCACGTGTTTAATTCAAACTCAGAAAACAAAACCTCTTAATATTCTATATGTGTGTACCACTTTAAGATATTGTGTCTCTAGGAAAATGGAAATCTCCCTAATCCCTAATGTTTACTACAAACAAAACCTAATAATAATGATAATTCTATTGTACTCCCTCAAATCATTAGTTTTACATTTCCTCAATGGTTATATCTAAGATCCCATTCAGTCTCTCTTCAAATAGTCTCCCCAAAATGCTTGGTAGGAATACCCTGCCATTAGACACACAACTGTGATAAACGTGCACTGTCCCTTTAACATAAAATGAACTCAACCTGCAATCCACTTTGCTGACCTGTCATGGTTCCACATAATGGAAACAGATTATAATGTTAGTATACCTTAACTTCCTGTTAAGTTTCACTGGTGTTACCTAAACAATAAAACCAAAAATCAATCAATCGGGAACTATTCACTATTCATAAAACTTTTACGATTAAACTATTCAGACCTCCCTCTCTTATAGCCAAATATAGCCCAGTGAGCGCCACCAACCAGTGTTGCTAGTTTTAGCATCTTTCCAGACTCCCCTGACGAATTTAGCTACTTAAAAAAATTGTATTTGGAACTTTTAACAATTTTTTGATTAGTGACTCAAAGCTGTAATGAACGCATTTCCCTCTAAATTACAAAAACAATTGTCTCTGTCACCCTCAGTCACCACATCATTGCCTGGCTGCAAAAGTGCATTGTGAGTGCCGTCAGCAGCAGGCTGAGCGCCCGTGTTCAGGCAGCAGCAACTTCAGCGAACTGCAAATCATTGTTGGCTGACTGCAGCAGCAGTAGTACGGGTTCGACAAGCCAAACCCAATTAATCACACATGTTTGATCTTGAACAGAACTTACAACATCAGGCAACTTCTCTCAATCAAAACTGTACTGCCAAAAGTACAGGAAAGAGTGTACCTGAACAACTGTCAAATCAATTTGAGTAACGTTATTGTGTATTCAACGTAATGACGCAGTTTTACGTTATCACGCAACAATTCAACCTACCTCTAGGCAAAGATATACCCTCTACTCGGATTGAGTTCTGCTTTAATTCTATCGTAAAAGTCAAATCAAACTTTCCAACTTTCTCTACTCCAAAATGTAAACGTACCATGTACTTCACTAAATTTATAACGTATGTCAGTCAATCCATAAGAATAATAACATTTCGATGGGCACAACTCTATCGTAATGATCTCTTCGTTATTATTTAGAATTCATTAGATTTAGGTAACTGTCTCTTCTATGATTCAGCATTTTAAATACGACTCCATTCCTAATACGTTATTCCAGCGGGGTATTTAGGCAAGACAGCGTATTCCAACGTCATCGCCCCGCTATTATTTAGAATGGATTGGTCTTTCAATTTAACCTAAACAAGCTATTAAAACGTTCAGTTTCTATCCTAAACAAACACTACCTAACCGTATCTCTCCCGGCAAAACATATCAGTATTTGAATTATAATCAGAATACATCTTAGTCTATCGGTGCCAAGGCTGAGATACGAACCTGAGTCTCTCACAGTGTAGGTAAGTGTTCCACCGCTCGACCATCATCACTATTTCAATGACAGAGCCTTCCCGCCAATAGCTGCAAACTCCGGCACCGAGACAATTCCCTGAAAATAGCCCTGAGGGTCCAAGCTTTTCCCCAGCGAGGATTCTCCTTACTCTCTCTCTCGTTTCCTCTGGATGTCCCCTTATCTTGTAACCTGGTATTTAACCCTTGACCTGCTGTTTCCCTTGACTATCTACATCTTCCTTTTGACTCTCTCTCTCTCTCTCTCTCTCTCTCTCTCTCTCTCTCTCTCTCTCTCTCTCTCTCTCTCTCTCTCTCTCTCTCTCTCCCCCTCTCTCTCTCTCTCTCTCTCTCTCTGGGTGGTTTTACGGCTGCCCCCTGTCCCGGGGTTCCCCTTTTGCAGCCGCTCAAGCCCTTTTCTGTCTCATCTTCTTCTATGTGTATGTGCTTTTTGCCTTCTATGTGTATGTGCTTTTCTACCGCTATCCAATTACTATAGTTATGTTCTATATGTACTATAAAAATCTAACTTTCATTAAATCACACATGTAAGATACCAAATTAAAGCTACAGTACACTCGTTGTGAATCCAGCCAACATGTCAGATTTCAAAAAGGCTTTTCGGCGAAAGCATAAGATGCTATTATCTGATGATAGCACAACAGTAAACAAAGCGAGAATTTCACCCTGCAGGCGCTACGCAAAACGCAGAAATAAAATATAAATCATGCCTTACCTTTGACGAGCTTCTTTTGTTGGCACTCCAATATGTCCCATAAACATCACAAATGGTCCTTTTGTTCGATTAATTCAGTCGATATATATCCAAAATGTCCATTTATTTGGCGCGTTTGATCCAGAAAAACTTTCGCAACGTCACTACAAAATATCTCAAAAGTTACCTGTAAACTTTGCCAAAACATTTCAAACTACTTTTGTAATACAACTTTCATTCAAGATGGCCGTACTTCATTCATTACACAAAGGAATATAACCTCAACCAGTTTCCAAAGACTGGTGACATCCAGTGGAAGCGGTAGGAACTGCAAACAGGTGCCTTAGAAATCTAGTTTCCCAATGAAACCTCATTGAATAGACAGTGACCTCAAAATAAAATATCTGAAGGACTTGAATGATTACTATATCCCGCCTTAATAACCCCATTGGCCTCCAAAGGCACTACGATCTATTAGGATATTTTCATTTATCGTAGTGCACCTTAACTCAGGTCATTTCAGACCTGCCATGTTATCGATATTGGTTTACTAAAACCCGATGTATTTATGGTTTACTAAAACCCGATGTATTTATGGTTTACAAAACCTCGCATGAATCTGTTTGGAATACCGTTAAGCTCCCATTATTGATCAATTCTACAACTTAGAACATCAAAGCAAAGATATCTTAAATCATTCCCCCCCAAATTGGAGAATAAAGGCTACAGACCTGGTCTCGCAGACTGGGAAAAGCAAAGTCGGTTGGAACTAGCCACCGTTCCTGTCAACCTGGGGTGTATACCGGCCTGTTATAGAGCCCCAATGTCAGGGGACAGGGCTTTATTTTACAGGACCACGGCCCGCCCGTGCACGGTTCTCGGCTTGTTACCTTCAGATGACAGGGACAGATATTTAGATCCTGCTCGAAGGACCAATTGTTAGAGGAATTTAGTTCCTATGTGTTCATTAACCAATTCAATTTAAACACCCTGTCCGTTTATAAAAAAAAATTAAGGTTCTTATTTACATAAAATAGACAGAGACCAGTCATCAACATTAACCAATAGTGTTTATTCTCGAGAGCTCTGCTCATAATACCATGTACATTGGTTTATATACCTCACATTTTGTCATAAATGTCCCTCCTCCTCTCAGATACAATGGCAATATAATTCACAAGCCTTCTCACATTGTCTGCCACCTGTTAAACAATCTACTACAAGCCCCTCCCTGGGTGGGGACAGAATGTCCTGTAAGGAACACAGTATTCCAGCCGGTCTGACGATAGCTCCATTCGTTTCTAACAAGGAACAGAAAGTCCTTGTTCTAATTCTTGACTAAAACTACACACATTATATTCAGTGTTTTGATTATAATACGATTCATTCATTCATACAATGACAGGGTAGTATTCTGTTTAGTTA
Organism: Oncorhynchus gorbuscha; assembly: GCF_021184085.1. Lineage (NCBI taxonomy): Eukaryota > Metazoa > Chordata > Actinopteri > Salmoniformes > Salmonidae > Oncorhynchus > Oncorhynchus gorbuscha. The sequence continues at coordinate 13,634,462 of NC_060195.1, read as the reverse complement.
TAGTACTACGTTAAATGTATATATAATTGAGTCATTATTCATATAAATCCCATAACACCTTCCAGAAGGACAACCATCTCTGCAGCACTCCACCAATCAAGCCTTTATGGTAGAGTGGCTAGATGGATGCCCCTCCTCAGTAAAAGGCACATGACAGCCCACTTTGAGTTTGCCGAAAGGCACCTAAAGGACTCTCAGACCATGAGAAACAAGATTCTCTGGTCTGATGAAATCAAGATAGAACTCTTTGGCCTGAATGCCAAGCGTCACTTCTGGAGGGAACCTGGCACCATTCCTACGGTGAAGCATGGTGGTGGCAGCATCATGCTGTGGGGATGTTTTCAGCAGAAGGAACTGGGAGACTCGTCAGGATTGAGGGAAAGATGAATAGAGCAAAGTACAGAGAGATCCTTAATGAAACCCTGCTCCAGAGCAGTCAGGACCTCAGATTGGGGTGAAGGTTCACCTTCCAACAGGACAACGACGCTAAGCATACAGCCAGGAAAAAACAGGAGTCTCTGAATGTCCTTGAGTGGCCCGGACATGAACCCAATCGAACATCTCTGGAGAGATCTAAAAATATCTGTGCAGCAACGCTCCCCATCCAACCTGAAAGAGCTTGAGAGGATCTGCAGAGAAGAATGGGAGAAACTCCCCAAATACAGGTGTGCCAAGCTTGTAGCGTCATACCCAAGAAGACTCAAGGCTGTAATCGCTGCCAAAGGTGCTTCAACAAAGTACAGAGTAAAGGGTCTGAATATTTATGTAAATGTTATCAGTTATTTCTTTGGTTTATAAAATTGCCAACATTTCTAAAAACCTGTTTATGCTTTGTCATTATGGGGTATTGTGATGTCATTATGGGGTATGATGATGTCATTATGGGGTATTGTGATGTCATTATGGAGTATTGTGTGTAGATTGACAAGGGTAAAAAATAAACAATTGAATCCATTTTACAATGAGGCTGTAACTTCAAAAGTCAATGGGTCTGAATACCTTCTGAATGCCCTGTAAGCCTTTTCAGAATTGACATTTTTACAAGTATCGACTGATGGTGACTCAATTTTGTTGCTAGCAAATTACGCAACCAGTTATCAAAACTCAACTTCGCTTCGATGTAAGCGAACGGATTTCAGCATTCCTCTGCTAATGTTGTGATTGATTCAGGCATTATAAATGTAAAACTGACTGAATGTACTTGTTACTCTGTATTTAGTATGTCTACATTGCATGAACACTTTCCATGGCTGAGCGATAATGACTGTGTTGTAACTGTTTGTGATGATATGAAAGAGGGTTTTATTGTTGCAGCGTATAACCCAGGAAGTTGTTCTAATGTTTAATGAACACATAAGGGACGGTCACGGACTGAGAAAACCATGACGCTTGTTTGCTTTTAACAGTGTTGTAATGTGAAACTTTAAAACAAGAATTCAAAAATAAATGGCTGTTTTGTACTGCAGTTGGAATTGTATTTTCTTCTAGACGAAGATGAATCTCATTATAATACAGATGATCAGTGACACTCACTGTAGGTCACAGGCTGCAATCCACTTCCTCATTGGGCTGTCTCGATGCAAAACAAGTTCATTACACAGGGAAATGGGTGCGATTTCTGATGTGCTCAGTCACACGACCAGCATGAGGGTACCTTTAGCTCAGTTATTGTACTGTCGTCAGGGTAACCCCAGATTCCTGTTCTGTTGCCAAGGTAACCCCAGGTTGCTTTGTGCTCTCCCCCTGGCATGCCGTTGTTCCCATATCCTACTTGGAGCATCAGAGGGCTTGGGGAGGCCCTTTAGCAACTCTCTGAACAGACACGCAGCGTTTGACAACACATGAGAACACAGGTTACTTCAAACCATATTTTTTTTCAGGGACTGCTGGTAGTTTAGATTGTCCTGAAACGGTAGAACCTGAAAATAATAACATAGCTAAGATGGGAATGTATTGACGAGACAGAAGCATGAAGGAACACTGCATATGAAGAGCCTTTACTCTATGTGCAGTCTGTCTTCCTCTGTAGTACCCTGTTGTAGAGGGGTGTTGTACCCTGTTGTAGAGGTGTGTGTTGTGTTGTACCCTGTTGTAGAGGTGTGTTGTACCCTGTTGTAGAGGGGTGTTGTACCCTGTTGTAGAGGTGTGTGTTGTGTTGTACCCTGTTGTAGAGGTGTGTAGTACCCTGTTGTAGAGGTGTGTTGTACCCTGTTGTAGAGGGGTGTTGTACCCTGTTGTAGAGGTGTGTGTTGTGTTGTACCCTGTTGTAGAGGTGTGTGTTATACCCTGCTATGGAGGTGTGTTGTACCCTGTTGCAGAGGGATGTGTATGTGTGTGTGTTGTACCCTGTTTCAGAGGGGTGTCTGTGTGTTGTACCCTGTTGCAGAGGTGTGAGTTGTACCCTGTTGTATAGGTGTGTGTGTAAATACAATGAGACTAAGCTAGAGTAGACCCAACAGAACATATATCGTTCCTATACCCAGACAAAGTGTCTGTCTCACGTTTCTCATCTCCTCTGTGAAAGTATTCATCTTCAAGGCAGAAGTGAGCTGTAAACTGACATGCTCTGGTCCTCACACTCCCTCTTTTCCTTCTGCCTCTTCCTTCCGGCCTCCTCCTGAGGGCTGCTCTCCCCCTGAGGGCTGCTCTCTCTAACCTTGTACGTGAAAGAAAGAAAATGTTGACGCAATTGTGTATCCCCAAACTTTGTGATGAATTAGCTAGCTTTTAGAATAAAAATACTTTAGCTAGCTACACACCCACAACGACAACAGAAGCAACCATTTTCTTCTTGTGAGCGCAGTGCCGCTACCAATGATTATTCACCGCCACTTGGTGGAGTGGAGTGGGATTGAGGAAGGGGGTCCAAAAAATGAAAAGTTCACATTTTGAAACACTTTTGGCAAACCTCAGTTTATCTGCCTGCTTACATGATTTTATATGGCTACTTAAATATGGTCCCCAATCAGAGACAACGATAAATAGCTGCCTCTGATTGGGAACCAATCTAGGCAACCCTAGACATATAAACACCTAGACCTAAAAAAAAAACCTAGACAATACACAACTACACAAACCTCCCTCGTCACACCCCGACTTAACCAAAATAATAAAGAAAACAAAGATAACTAACTCATTTTCCTTCCCTGTGTTTTTTGAGAGGCGGAAACAGATTTCACCTCCCAAAATGGAATGTGTAGATCTAGTGGCATGCTGGAAAAGAATGCAAGATGCCATACCTGTGCAGAGCTCTTCTTGATCATGGATCTGAGGGCAGGGCTGGGTGACCAGCTGATCATGGTTCTGAGGGCAGGGCAGGGCTGGGTGACCAGCTGATCATGGTTCTGAGGGCAGGGCTGGGTGACCAGCTGATCATGGTTCTGAGGGCAGGGCTGGGCAGGGTGACCAGCTGATCATGGTTCTGAGGGCAGGGCTGGGCAGGGTGACCAGCTGATCATGGTTCTGAGGGCAGGGCAGGGCAGGGCTGGGTGACCAGCTGATCATGGTTCTGAGGGCAGGGCTGGGTGACCAGCTGATCATGGTTCTGAGGGCAGGGCTGGGCAGGGTGACCAGCTGATCATGGTTCTGAGGGCAGGGCAGGGTGACCAGCTGATCATGGTTCTGAGGGCTGGGCAGGGTGACCAGCTGATCATGGTTCTGAGGGCAGGGCAGGGTGACCAGCTGATCATGGTTCTGAGGGCAGGGCAGGGTGACCAGCTGATCATGGTTCTGAGGGCAGGGCTGGGCAGGGTGACCAGCTGATCATGGTTCTGAGGGCAGGGCAGGGTGACCAGCTGATCATGGTTCTGAGGGCAGGGCAGGGTGACCAGCTGATCATGGTTCTGAGGGCAGGGCAGGGCAGGGTGACCAGCTGATCATGGATCTGAGGGCAGGGCTGGGCAGGGTGACCAGCTGATCATGGTTCTGAGGGCAGGGCTGGATGACCAGCTGATCATGGTTCTGAGGGCAGGGCTGGGTGACCAGCTGATCATGCTTCTGAGGGCAGGGCTGGGCTGGGTGACCAGCTGATCATGGATCTGAGGGCAGGGCAGGGCTGGGTGACCAGTTGATCATGGATCTGAGGGCAGGGCAGGGCAGGGCTGGGTGACCAGCTGATCATGGATCTGAGGGCAGGGCTGGGTGACCAGTTGATCATGGATCTGAGGGCAGGGCAGGGTTGGGCTGTGTGACCAGCTGATCATGGATCTGAGGGCAGGGCAGGGCAGGGCAGGGCAGGGCAGGGCAGGGCAGGGCAGGGCTGGGTGACCAGCTGATCATGGTTCTGAGGGCAGGGCTGGGCTGGGTGACCAGCTGATCATGGATCTGAGGGCAGGGCAGGGCTGTGTGACCAGCTGATCATGGTTCTGAGGGAAGGGCAGGGCTGGGTGACCAGCTGATCATGGTTCTGAGGGCAGGGCAGGGCTGGGTGACCAGCTGATCATGGTTCTGAGGGCAGGGCAGGGCTGTGTGACCAGCTGATCATGGATCTGAGGGCAGGGCTGGGCTGGGTGACCAGCTGATCATGGATCTGAGGGCAGGGCTGGGCTGGGTGACCAGCTGATCATAGTTCTGAGGGCAGGGCTGGGCTGTGTGACCAGCTGATCATGGATCTGAGGGCAGGGCTGGGCTGGGTGACCAGCTGATCATGGATCTGAGAGCGGGGCAGGGCAGGGCAGGGCTGGGTGACCAGCTGATCATGGATCTGAGGGCAGGGCTGGGCTGGGTGACCAGCTGATCATGGATCTGAGGGCAGGGCTGAGCTGTGTGACCAGCTGATCATGGATCTGAGGGCAGGGCTGGGCTGGGTGACCAGCTGACCATGGATCTGAGGGCAGGGCTGGGTGACCAGCTGATCATGGTTCTGAGGGCAGGGCTGGGTGACCAGCTGATCATGGTTCTGAGGGCAGGGCTGGGTGACCAGCTGATCATGGTTCTGAGGGCAGGGCTGGGTGACCAGCTGATCATGGTTCTGAGGGCAGGGCTGGGTGACCAGCTGATCATGGTTCTGAGGGCAGGGCTGGGTGACCAGCTGATCATGGTTCTGAGGGCAGGGCTGGGTGACCAGCTGATCATGCTTCTGAGGGCAGGGCTGGGTGACCAGCTGATCATGGTTCTGAGGGCAGGGCTGGGTGACCAGCTGATCATGGTTCTGAGGGCAGGGCTGGGTGACCAGCTGATCATGGTTCTGAGGGCAGGGCTGGGCTGTGTGACCAGCTGATCATGGTTCTGAGGGCAGGACTGGGCTGTGTGACCAGCTGATCATGGTTCTGAGGGCAGGGCTGGGTGACCAGCTGATCATGGTTCCGGGGGCAGGGCTGGGCTGGGTGACCAGCTGATCATGGATCTGAGGGCAGGGCAGGGCTGGGTGACCAGTTGATCATGGATCTGAGGGCAGGGCAGGGCAGGGCTGGGTGACCAGCTGATCATGGATCTGAGGGCAGGGCTGGGTGACCAGTTGATCATGGATCTGAGGGCAGGGCAGGGTTGGGCTGTGTGACCAGCTGATCATGGATCTGAGGGCAGGGCAGGGCAGGGCAGGGCTGGGTGACCAGCTGATCATGGTTCTGAGGGCAGGGCTGGGCTGGGTGACCAGCTGATCATGGATCTGAGGGCAGGGCAGGGCTGTGTGACCAGCTGATCATGGTTCTGAGGGAAGGGCAGGGCTGGGTGACCAGCTGATCATGGTTCTGAGGGCAGGGCAGGGCTGGGTGACCAGCTGATCATGGTTCTGAGGGCAGGGCAGGGCTGTGTGACCAGCTGATCATGGATCTGAGGGCAGGGCTGGGCTGGGTGACCAGCTGATCATGGATCTGAGGGCAGGGCAGGGCTGTGTGACCAGCTGATCATGGTTCTGAGGGCAGGGCAGGGCAGGGCTGGGTGACCAGCTGATCATGGTTCTGAGGGCAGGGCTGGGCTGGGTGACCAGCTGATCATGGATCTGAGGGCAGGGCTGGGCTGGGTGACCAGCTGATCATGGATCTGAGGGCAGGGCAGGGCTGTGTGACCAGCTGATCATGGATCTGAGGGCAGGGCTGGGCTGGGTGACCAGCTGATCATGGATCTGAGGGCAGGGCAGGGCTGTGTGACCAGCTGATCATGGATCTGAGGGCAGGGCAGGGCTGGGTGACCAGCTGATCATGGATCTGCTGCGGGGCAGGGCAGGGCTGGGCTGGGTGACCAGCTGATCATGGATCTGAGGGCAGGGCTGGGCTGGGTGACCAGCTGATCATGGATCTGAGGGCAGGGCTGGGCTGGGTGACCAGCTGATCATGGATCTGAGCGGGGCAGGGCAGGGCTGGGCTGGGTGACCAGCTGATCATGGATCTGAGGGCTGGGCTGGGTGACCAGCTGATCATGGATCTGAGGGCAGGGCTGGGCTGGTGACCAGCTGATCATGGTTCTGAGGGCAGGGCTGGGCTGTGTGACCAGCTGATCATGGATCTGAGGGCAGGGCTGGGCTGGGTGACCAGCTGACCATGGATCTGAGGGCAGGGCTGGGCAGCTGAGCTGATCATGGTTCTGAGGGCAGGGCTGGGTGACCAGCTGATCATGGTTCTGAGGGCAGGGCTGGGTGACCAGCTGATCATGGTTCTGAGGGCAGGGCTGGGTGACCAGCTGATCATGGTTCTGAGGGCAGGGCTGGGTGACCAGCTGATCATGGTTCTGAGGGCAGGGCTGGGTGACCAGCTGATCATGGTTCTGAGGGCAGGGGGCTGAGGGCAGGGCTGGGTGACCAGCTGATCATGGTTCTGAGCAGGGCAGGGCATGGTTCTGAGGGCAGGGGGTGACCAGCTGATCATGGTTCTGAGGGCAGGGCTGGGCTGTGTGACCAGCTGATCATGGTTCTGAGGGCAGGACTGGGCTGTGTGACCAGCTGATCATGGTTCTGAGGGCAGGGCTGGGTGACCAGCTGATCATGGTTCCGGGGGCAGGGCTGGGCTGGGTGACCAGCTGATCATGGATCTGAGGGCAGGGCAGGGCTGGGTGACCAGTTGATCATGGATCTGAGGGCAGGGCAGGGCAGGGCTGGGTGACCAGCTGATCATGGATCTGAGGGCAGGGCTGGGTGACCAGTTGATCATGGATCTGAGGGCAGGGCAGGGTTGGGCTGTGTGACCAGCTGATCATGGATCTGAGGGCAGGGCAGGGCAGGGCAGGGCAGGGCTGGGTGACCAGCTGATCATGGTTCTGAGGGCAGGGCTGGGCTGGGTGACCAGCTGATCATGGATCTGAGGGCAGGGCAGGGCTGTGTGACCAGCTGATCATGGTTCTGAGGGAAGGGCAGGGCTGGGTGACCAGCTGATCATGGTTCTGAGGGCAGGGCAGGGCTGGGTGACCAGCTGATCATGGTTCTGAGGGCAGGGCAGGGCTGTGTGACCAGCTGATCATGGATCTGAGGGCAGGGCTGGGCTGGGTGACCAGCTGATCATGGATCTGAGGGCAGGGCAGGGCTGTGTGACCAGCTGATCATGGTTCTGAGGGCAGGGCAGGGCAGGGCTGGGTGACCAGCTGATCATGGTTCTGAGGGCAGGGCTGGGCTGGGTGACCAGCTGATCATGGATCTGAGGGCAGGGCTGGGCTGGGTGACCAGCTGATCATGGATCTGAGGGCAGGGCAGGGCTGTGTGACCAGCTGATCATGGATCTGAGGGCAGGGCTGGGCTGGGTGACCAGCTGATCATGGATCTGAGGGCAGGGCAGGGCTGTGTGACCAGCTGATCATGGATCTGAGGGCAGGGCAGGGCTGGGTGACCAGCTGATCATGGATCTGAGAGCGGGGCAGGGCAGGGCTGGGCTGGGTGACCAGCTGATCATGGATCTGAGGGCAGGGCTGGGCTGGGTGACCAGCTGATCATGGATCTGAGGGCAGGGCTGGGCTGGGTGACCAGCTGATCATGGATCTGAGAGCGGGGCAGGGCAGGGCTGGGCTGGGTGACCAGCTGATCATGGATCTGAGGGCAGGGCTGGGCTGGGTGACCAGCTGATCATGGATCTGAGGGCAGGGCTGGGCTGTGTGACCAGCTGATCATGGTTCTGAGGGCAGGGCTGGGCTGGGTGATCATGGTTCTGAGGGCAGGGCTGGGTGACCAGCTGATCATGGTTCTGAGGGCAGGGCTGGGCTGGGTGACCAGCTGATCATGGATCTGAGGGCAGGGCTGGGCTGGGTGACCAGCTGATCATGGATCTGAGGGCAGGGCAGGGCTGGGTGACCAGCTGATCATGGATCTGAGGGCAGGGCTGGGTGACCAGTTGATCATGGATCTGAGGGCAGGGCAGGGTTGGGCTGTGTGACCAGCTGATCATGGATCTGAGGGCAGGGAGGGCAGGGCAGGGCTGGGTGACCAGCTGATCATGGTTCTGAGGGCAGGGCTGGGCTGGGTGACCAGCTGATCATGGATCTGAGGGCAGGGCAGGGCTGGGTGACCAGCTGATCATGGTTCTGAGGGAAGGGGCTGGGTGACCAGCTGATCATGGTTCTGAGGGCAGGGCAGGGCTGGGTGACCAGCTGATCATGGTTCTGAGGGCAGGGCATGCTTCTGGCTGGGTGACCAGCTGATCATGGTTCTGAGGGCAGGGCTGGGTGACCAGCTGATCATGGTTCTGAGGGCAGGGCTGGGGACCAGCTGATCATGGTTCTGAGGGCAGGGCTGGGCTGTGTGACCAGCTGATCATGGTTCTGAGGGCAGGACTGGGCTGTGTGACCAGCTGATCATGGTTCTGAGGGCAGGGCTGGGTGGGCTGGGCTGGGCTGGGTGACCAGCTGATCATGGATCTGAGGGCAGGGCAGGGCTGGGTGACCAGTTGATCATGGATCTGAGGGCAGGGCAGGGCAGGGCTGGGTGACCAGCTGATCATGGATCTGAGGGCAGGGCTGGGTGACCAGTTGATCATGGATCTGAGGGCAGGGCAGGGTTGGGCTGTGTGACCAGCTGATCATGGATCTGAGGGCAGGGCAGGGCAGGGCAGGGCTGGGTGACCAGCTGATCATGGTTCTGAGGGCAGGGCTGGGCTGGGTGACCAGCTGATCATGGATCTGAGGGCAGGGCAGGGCTGTGTGACCAGCTGATCATGGTTCTGAGGGAAGGGCAGGGCTGGGTGACCAGCTGATCATGGTTCTGAGGGCAGGGCAGGGCTGGGTGACCAGCTGATCATGGTTCTGAGGGCAGGGCAGGGGGTGACCAGCTGATCATGGATCTGAGGGCAGGGCTGGGCTGGGGGCTGATCATGGATCTGAGGGCAGGGCAGGGCTGGTGACCAGCTGATCATGGTTCTGAGGGCAGGGCAGGGCAGGGCTGGGTGACCAGCTGATCATGGTTCTGAGGGCAGGGCTGGGCTGGGTGACCAGCTGATCATGGATCTGAGGGCAGGGCTGGGCTGGGTGACCAGCTGGGATCTGAGGGCAGGGCAGGGCTGGTGACCAGCTGATCATGGATCTGAGGGCAGGGCTGGGCTGGGTGACCAGCTGATCATGGATCTGAGGGCAGGGCAGGGCTGTGGGCTGGGCTGAGGGCAGGGCAGGGCTGGGTGACCAGCTGATCATGGATCTGAGGGCAGGGCAGGGCTGGGCTGGGTGACCAGCTGATCATGGATCTGAGGGCAGGGCTGGGCTGGGTGACCAGCTGATCATGGATCTGAGGGCAGGGCTGGGCTGGGTGACCAGCTGATCATGGATCTGAGGGCAGGGCTGGGCTGGGCTGGGTGACCAGCTGATCATGGTTCTGAGGGCAGGGCTGGGCTGGGTGACCAGCTGATCATGGATCTGAGGGCAGGGCTGGGCTGTGTGACCAGCTGATCATGGCTGAGGGCAGGGCTGGGTGACCAGCTGCATGGGCTGGGCTGGGTGACCAGCTGATCATGGTTCTGAGGGCAGGGCTGGGCTGGGTGACCAGCTGATCATGGATCTCAGGGCAGGGCAGGGCTGGGTGACCAGCTGATCATGGATCTGAGGGCAGGGCTGGGTGACCAGCTGATCATGGATCTGAGGGCAGGGCTGGGCTGTGTGACCAGCTGATCATGGATCTGAGGGCAGGGCAGGGCAGGGCAGGGCTGGGTGACCAGCTGATCATGGTTCTGAGGGCAGGGCTGGGCTGGGTGACCAGCTGATCATGGATCTGAGGGCAGGGGGCTGGGTTCTGAGGGAAGGGCAGGGCTGGGTGACCAGCTGATCATGGTTCTGAGGGCAGGGCAGGGCTGGGTGACCAGCTGATCATGGTTCTGAGGGCAGGGCAGGGCTGGGTGACCAGCTGATCATGGTTCTGAGGGCAGGGCTGGGCTGGGTGACCAGCTGATCATGGATCTGAGGGCAGGGCAGGGCTGTGTGACCAGCTGATCATGGTTCTGAGGGCAGGGCAGGGCAGGGCTGGGTGACCAGCTGATCATGGTTCTGAGGGCAGGGCTGGGCTGGGTGACCAGCTGATCATGGATCTGAGGGCAGGGCAGGGCTGGGTGACCAGCTGATCATGGATCTGAGGGCAGGGCAGGGCTGTGTGACCAGCTGATCATGGATCTGAGGGCAGGGCTGGGCTGGGTGACCAGCTGATCATGGATCTGAGGGCAGGGCAGGGCTGGTGACCAGCTGATCATGGATCTGAGGGCAGGGCAGGGCTGGGTGACCAGCTGATCATGGATCTGAGGGCAGGGCTGGGCTGGGTGACCAGCTGATCATGGATCTGAGGGCAGGGCTGGGCTGGGTGACCAGCTGATCATGGATCTGAGGGCAGGGCTGGGCTGGGTGACCAGCTGATCATGGAGGCAGGGCAGGGCTGGGCTGGGTGACCAGCTGATCATGGATCTGCAGGGCTGGGCTGGGTGACCAGCTGATCATGGATCTGAGGGCAGGGCTGGGCTGTGTGACCAGCTGATCATGGATCTGAGGGCAGGGCTGGGCTGGGTGACCAGCTGATCATGGATCTGAGGGCAGGGCTGGGCTGGGTGACCAGCTGATCATGGTTCTGAGGGCAGGGCTGGGCTGGGTGACCAGCTGATCATGGTTCTGAGGGCAGGGCTGGGCTGGGTGACCAGCTGATCATGGATCTCAGGGCTGGGCTGGGTGACCAGCTGATCATGGTTCTGAGGGCAGGGCTGGGCTGGGTGACCAGCTGATCATGGATCTGAGAGCTGAGCGGGGAGGGCAGGGCAGGGCTGGGTGACCAGCTGATCATGGTTCTGAGGGCAGGGCTGGGCTTTGTGACCAGCTGATCATGGATCTGAGGGCAGGGCAGGGCTGGGTGACCAGCTGATTATGGTTCTGAGGGCAGGGCTGGGCTGGTGACCAGTTGATCATGGATCTGAGGGCAGGGATGGGCTGGGTGACCAGCTGATCATGGTTCTGAGGGCAGGGCAGGGCTGGGTGACCAGCTGATCATGGATCTGAGGGCAGGGCTGGGCTGGGTGACCAGCTGATCATGGATCTGAGGGCAGGGCTGTGTGACCAGCTGATCATGGTTCTGAGGGCAGGGAGGGCAGGGCAGGGCTGGGTGACCAGCTGATCATGGTTCTGAGGGCAGGGCTGGGCTGGGTGACCAGCTGATCATGGATCTGATGGCAGGGCAGGGCTGGGCTGGGTGACCAGCTGATCATGGTTCTGAGGGCAGGGCTGGGCAGGGTGACCAGCTGATCATGGTTCTGAGGGCAGGGCTGGGCAGGGTGACCAGCTGATCATGGTTCTGAGGGCAGGGCAGGGCTGAGGGCAGGGCAGGGGTGACCAGCTGATCATGGTTCTGAGGGCAGGGCAGGGCTGGGCTGGGTGACCAGCTGATCATGGATCTGAGGGCAGGGCAGGGCTGGGTGACCAGCTGATCATGGATCTGACCAGCTGGGTTCAGGGCAGGGCTGGGCTGGGTGACCAGCTGATCATGGATCTGAGGGCAGGGCTGGGCTGGGTGACCAGCTGATCATGGATCTGAGGGCTGGGCTGGGGGCAGGGCTGGGCTGGGTGACCAGCTGATCATGGATCTGAGGGCAGGGCTGGGCTGGGTGACCAGCTGATCATGGATCTGAGAGCGGGGCAGGTGACCAGCTGATCATGGATCTGAGGGCAGGGCTGGGTGACCAGCTGATCATGGATCTGAGGGCAGGGCTGATCATGGTTCTGAGGGCAGGGCTGGGCTGTGTGACCAGCTGATCATGGTTCTGAGGGCAGGGCTGGGTGACCAGCTGATCATGGGGTGACCAGCTGATCATGGTTCTGAGGGCAGGGCAGGGGGTGACCAGCTGATCATGGTTCTGAGGGCAGGGCTGGGTGACCAGCTGATCATGGTTCTGAGGGCAGGGCTGGGTGACCAGCTGATCATGGTTCTGAGGGCAGGGCTGGGTGACCAGCTGATCATGGTTCTGAGGGCAGGGCTGGGTGACCAGCTGATCATGGTTCTGAGGGCAGGGCTGGGCTGGTGACCAGCTGATCATGGTTCTGAGGGCAGGGCTGGGCTGTGTGACCAGCTGATCATGGTTCTGAGGGGGCAGGGCTGGGTGACCAGCTGATCATGGTTCTGAGGGCAGGGCTGGGCTGGTGACCAGCTGATCATGGTTCTGAGGGCAGGGCAGGGCAGGGCTGGGTCACCAGCTGATCATGGTTCTGAGGGCAGGGCTGGGCTGGGTGACCAGCTGATCATGGATCTGAGGGCAGGGCAGGGCTGGGTGACCAGTTGATCATGGATCTGAGGGCAGGGCAGGGCAGGGCTGGGTGACCAGCTGATCATGGATCTGAGGGCAGGGCTGGGTGACCAGTTGATCATGGATCTGAGGGCAGGGCAGGGTTGGGCTGTGTGACCAGCTGATCATGGATCTGAGGGCAGGGCAGGGCAGGGCTGGGTGACCAGCTGATCATGGTTCTGAGGGCAGGGCTGGGCTGGGTGACCAGCTGATCATGGATCTGAGGGAAGGGCAGGGCTGTGTGACCAGCTGATCATGGTTCTGAGGGAAGGGCAGGGCTGGGTGACCAGCTGATCATGGTTCTGAGGGCAGGGCAGGGCAGGGCTGGGTGACCAGCTGATCATGGTTCTGAGGGCAGGGCAGGGCTGTGTGACCAGCTGATCATGGATCTGAGGGCAGGGCTGGGCTGGGTGACCAGCTGATCATGGATCTGAGGGCAGGGCTGGGCTGGGTGACCAGCTGATCATAGTTCTGAGGGCAGGGCTGGGCTGTGTGACCAGCTGATCATGGATCTGAGGGCAGGGCTGGGCTGGGTGACCAGCTGATCATGGATCTGAGAGCGGGGCAGGGCAGGGCAGGGCTGGGTGACCAGCTGATCATGGATCTGAGGGCAGGGCTGGGCTGGGTGACCAGCTGATCATGGATCTGAGGGCAGGGCTGGGCTGTGTGACCAGCTGATCATGGATCTGAGGGCAGGGCTGGGCTGGGTGACCAGCTGATCATGGATCTGAGGGCAGGGCTGGGCTGGGTGACCAGCTGATCATAGTTCTGAGGGCAGGGCTGGGCTGGGTGACCAGCTGATCATGGATCTGAGGGCAGGGCTGGGCTGGGTGACCAGCTGATCATGGTTCTGAGGGCAGGGCTGGGCTGGGTGACCAGCTGATCATGGATCTGAGAGCGGGGCAGGGCAGGGCAGGGCTGGGTCACCAGCTGATCATGGTTCTGAGGGCAGGGCTGGGCTGTGTGACCAGCTGATCATGGATCTGAGGGCAGGGCTGGGTGACCAGCTGGGCTGAGGGCAGGGCTGGGTGACCAGCTGATCATGGTTCTGAGGGCAGGGCTGGGCTGTGTGACCAGCTGATCATGGATCTGAGGGCAGGGCTGGGCTGGGTGACCAGCTGATCATGGTTCGGGGCAGGGCAGGGCAGGGCTGGGTGACCAGCTGATCATGGATCTGAGGGCAGGGCTGGGCTGGGTGACCAGCTGATCATGGATCTGAGGGCAGGGCTGGGCTGTGTGACCAGCTGATCATGGATCTGAGGGCAGGGCTGGGCTGGGTGACCAGCTGATCATGGATCTGAGGGCAGGGCTGGGCTGGGTGACCAGCTGATCATGGTTCTGAGGGCAGGGCTGGGCTGGGTGACCAGCTGATCATGGATCTGAGGGCAGGGCTGGGCTGGGTGACCAGCTGATCATGGTTCTGAGGGCAGGGCTGGGCTGGGTGACCAGCTGATCATGGATCTGAGGGCAGGGCAGGGCTGGGTCACCAGCTGATCATGGTTCTGAGGGCAGGGCTGGGCTGTGTGACCAGCTGATCATGGATCTGAGGGCAGGGCAGGGCTGGGTGACCAGCTGATCATGGATCTGAGGGCAGGGCTGGGCTGGGTGACCAGCTGATCATGGATCTGAGGGCAGGGCTGGGCTGTGTGACCAGCTGATCATGGATCTGAGGGCAGGGCTGGGCTGGGTGACCAGCTGATCATGGATCTGAGGGCAGGGCTGGGCTGGGTGACCAGCTGATCATAGTTCTGAGTGCAGGGCTGGGCTGGGTGACCAGCTGATCATGGATCTGAGGGCAGGGCTGGGCTGGGTGACCAGCTGATCATGGTTCTGAGGGCAGGGCTGGGCTGGGTGACCAGCTGATCATGGATCTGAGAGCGGGGCAGGGCAGGGCAGGGCTGGGTCACCAGCTGATCATGGTTCTGAGGGCAGGGCTGGGCTGTGTGACCAGCTGATCATGGATCTGAGGGCAGGGCTGGGCTGGGTGACCAGCTGATCATGGATCTGAGGGCAGGGCTGGGCTGGGTGACCAGCTGATCATAGTTCTGAGGGCAGGGCTGGGCTGTGTGACCAGCTGATCATGGATCTGAGGGCAGGGCTGGGCTGGGTGACCAGCTGATCATGGATCTGAGAGCGGGGCAGGGCAGGGCAGGGCTGGGTGACCAGCTGATCATGGATCTGAGGGCAGGGCTGGGCTGGGTGACCAGCTGATCATGGATCTGAGGGCAGGGCTGGGCTGTGTGACCAGCTGATCATGGATCTGAGGGCAGGGCTGGGCTGGGTGACCAGCTGATCATGGATCTGAGGGCAGGGCTGGGCTGGGTGACCAGCTGATCATAGTTCTGAGTGCAGGGCTGGGCTGGGTGACCAGCTGATCATGGATCTGAGGGCAGGGCTGGGCTGGGTGACCAGCTGATCATGGTTCTGAGGGCAGGGCTGGGCTGGGTGACCAGCTGATCATGGATCTGAGAGCGGGGCAGGGCAGGGCAGGGCTGGGTCACCAGCTGATCATGGTTCTGAGGGCAGGGCTGGGCTGTGTGACCAGCTGATCATGGATCTGAGGGCAGGGCTGGGCTGGGTGACCAGCTGAGGGCAGGGCTGGGCTGTGTGACCAGTTGATCATGGATCTGAGGGCAGGGATGGGCTGGGTGACCAGCTGATCATGGTTCTGCAGGGCAGGGCTGGGTGACCAGCTGATCATGGATCTGAGGGCAGGGCTGGGCTGGGTGACCAGCTGATCATGGATCTGGGCAGGGCTGTGGCAGGGCAGGGCTGGGCTGGGTGACCAGCTGATCATGGATCTGAGGGCAGGGCTGGGCTGGGTGACCAGCTGATCATGGATCTGAGGGCAGGGCAGGGCTGGGTGACCAGCTGATCATGGATCTGCAGGGCAGGGCTGGGCTGGGTGACCAGCTGGGATCAGGGCTGGGCTGGGTGACCAGCTGATCATGGATCTGAGGGCAGGGCTGGGCTGGGTGACCAGCTGATCATGGATCTGAGGGCAGGGCAGGGCTGGGCTGGGTGACCAGCTGATCATGGATCTGAGGGCAGGGCTGGGCTGGGTGACCAGCTGATCATGGTTCTGAGGGCAGGGCTGGGCTGGGTGACCAGCTGATCATGGTTCTGAGGGCAGGGCTGGGCTGGGTGACCAGCTGATCATGGATCTGAGGGCAGGGCAGGGCAGGGCTGGGTGACCAGCTGATCATGGTTCTGAGGGCAGGGCTGGGCTTTGTGACCAGCTGATCATGGATCTGAGGGCAGGGCAGGGCTGGGTGACCAGCTGATTATGGTTCTGAGGGCAGGGCTGGGCTGTGTGACCAGTTGATCATGGATCTGAGGGCAGGGAGGGCTGGGCTGATCATGGTGACCAGCTGATCATGGATCTGAGGGCAGGGCTGGGCTGGGTGACCAGCTGATCATGGATCTGAGGGCAGCAGGGCTGGGCTGATCATGGTTCTGAGGGCCAGGGCTGGATCTGATCATGGTTCTGAGGGCAGGGCTGGGCTGGGTGACCAGCTGATCATGGTTCCAGGGCTGGGTGACCAGCTGATCATGGTTCTGAGGGCAGGGCTGGGCTGGGTGACCAGCTGATCATGGTTCTGAGGGCAGGGCAGGGTGACCAGCTGATCATGGTTCTGAGGGCAGGGCTGGGCAGGGTGACCAGCTGATCATGGTTCTGAGGGCAGGGCAGGGTGACCAGCTGATCATGGATCTGAGGGCAGGGCATGGTGACCAGCTGATCATGGTTCTGAGGGCAGGGCAGGGTGACCAGCTGATCATGGATCTGAGGGCAGGGCTGGGCAAGGTGACCAGCTGATCATGGTTCTGAGGGCAGGGCTGGGCAGGGTGACCAGCTGATCATGGATCAGGGCTGGGCAGGGTGACCAGCTGATCATGGTTCTGAGGGCAGGGCAGGGCTGGGTGACCAGCTGATCATGGTTCTGAGGGCAGGGCAGGGCTGGGTGACCAGCTGATCATGGTTCTGAGGGCAGGGCTGGGTGACCAGCTGATCATGGTTCTGAGGGCAGGGCTGGGCTGTGTGACCAGCTGATCATGGTTCTGAGGGCAGGGCTGGGTGACCAGCTGATCATGGTTCTGAGGGCAGGGCTGGGCTGTGTGACCAGCTGATCATGGTTCTGAGGGCAGGGCTGGGCTGTGTGACCAGCTGATCATGGTTCTGAGGGCAGGGCTGGGTGACCAGCTGATCATGGTTCTGAGGGCAGGGCTGGGTGACCAGCTGATCATGGTTCTGAGGGCAGGGCTGGGTGACCAGCTGATCATGGTTCTGAGGGCAGGGCTGGGGACCAGCTGATCATGGCTGAGGGCAGGGCTGGGTGACCAGCTGATCATGGTTCTGAGGGCAGGGCTGGGCTGTGTGACCAGCTGATCATGGTTCTGAGGGCAGGGCTGGGCTGGGTGACCAGCTGATCATGGTTCTGAGGGCAGGGCTGGGCTGGGTGACCAGCTGATCATGGATCTGAGGGCAGGGCAGGGCTGGGTGGCCAGTTGATCATGGATCTGAGGGCAGGGCAGGGCTGGGTGACCAGCTGATCATGGATCTGAGGGCAGGGCTGGGTGACCAGTTGATCATGGATCTGAGGGCAGGGCAGGGTTGGGCTGTGTGACCAGCTGATCATGGATCTGAGGGCAGGGCAGGGCAGGGCAGGGCAGGGCTGGGTGACCAGCTGATCATGGTTCTGAGGGCAGGGCTGGGCTGGGTGACCAGCTGATCATGGATCTGAGGGCAGGGCAGGGCTGTGTGACCAGCTGATCATGGTTCTGAGGGAAGGGCAGGGCTGGGTGACCAGCTGATCATGGTTCTGAGGGCAGGGCAGGGCTGGGTGACCAGCTGATCATGGTTCTGAGGGCAGGGCAGGGCTGTGTGACCAGCTGATCATGGATCTGAGGGCAGGGCTGGGCTGGGTGACCAGCTGATCATGGATCTGAGGGCAGGGCTGGGCTGGTTGACCAGCTGATCATAGTTCTGAGGGCAGGGCTGGGCTGGGACCAGGGATCTGAGGGCAGGGCTGGGCTGGGTGACCAGCTGATCATGGATCTGAGAGCGGGGCAGGGCAGGGCAGGGCTGGGTGACCAGCTGATCATGGATCTGAGGGCAGGGCTGGGCTGGGTGACCAGCTGATCATGGATCTGAGGGCAGGGCTGGGCTGTGTGACCAGCTGATCATGGATCTGAGGGCAGGGCTGGGCTGGGTGACCAGCTGATCATGGTTCTGAGGGCAGGGCAGGGCTGGGTGACCAGCTGATCATGGTTCTGAGGGCAGGGCTGGGTGACCAGCTGATCATGGTTCTGAGGGCAGGGCTGGGTGACCAGCTGATCATGGTTCTGAGGGCAGGGCTGGGTGACCAGCTGATCATGGTTCTGAGGGCAGGGCTGGGTGACCAGCTGATCATGGTTCTGAGGGCAGGGCTGGGTGACCAGGATCATGGTTCTGAGGGCAGGGCTGGGTGACCAGCTGATCATGGTTCTGAGGGCAGGGCTGGGCTGTGTGACCAGCTGATCATGGTTCTGAGGGCAGGGCTGGGCTGTGTGACCAGCTGATCATGGTTCTGAGGGCAGGGCTGGGTGACCAGCTGATCATGGTTCCGGGGGCAGGGCGTGGCTGTGTGACCAGCTGATCATGGTTCTGAGGGCAGTCACCAGCTGGGTTCTGAGGGCAGGGCTGGGCTGGGTGACCAGCTGATCATGGATCTGAGGGCAGGGCTGGGTGACCAGCTGATCATGGTTCTGAGGGCAGGGCAGGGGGCTGGGTGACCAGATCATGGATCTGAGGGCATGGACCAGTTGATCATGGATCTGAGGGCAGGGCAGGGTTGGGCTGGGTGACCAGCTGATCATGGATCTGAGGGCAGGGCAGGGCAGGGCTGGGTGACCAGCTGATCATGGTTCTGAGGGCAGGGCTGGGCTGGGTGACCAGCTGATCATGGATCTGAGGGCAGGGCAGGGCTGTGTGACCAGCTGATCATGGTTCTGAGGGAAGGGCAGGGCTGGGTGACCAGCTGATCATGGTTCAGGGCAGGGCAGGGCTGGGTGACCAGCTGATCATGGTTCTGAGGGCAGGGCAGGGCTGTGTGACCAGCTGATCATGGATCTGAGGGCAGGGCTGGGCTGGGTGACCAGCTGATCATGGATCTGAGGGCAGGGCTGGGCTGGGGCAGCTGATCATAGTTCTGAGGGCAGGGCTGGGCTGTGTGACCAGCTGATCATGGATCTGAGGGCTGGGCTGGGTGACCAGGATCATGGATCTGAGAGGGCAGGGCAGGGCAGGGCTGGGTGACCAGCTGATCATGGATCTGAGGGCAGGGCTGGGCTGGGTGACCAGCTGATCATGGATCTGAGGGCAGGGCTGGGCTGTGTGACCAGCTGATCATGGATCTGAGGGCAGGGCTCTGTGACCAGCTGGGATCTGAGGGCAGGGCTGGGCTGGGTGACCAGCTGATCATGGTTCTGAGTGCAGGGCTGGGCTGGGTGACCAGCTGATCATGGATCTGAGGGCAGGGCTGGGCTGGGTGACCAGCTGATCATGGTTCTGAGGGCAGGGCTGGGCTGGGTGACCAGCTGATCATGGATCTGGCAGGGCAGGGCAGGGCTGGGTCACCAGCTGATCATGGTTCTGAGGGCAGGGCTGGGCTGTGTGACCAGCTGATCATGGATCTGAGGGCAGGGCAGGGCTGGGTGACCAGCTGATCATGGTTCTGAGGGCAGGGCTGGGCTGGTGACCAGCTGATCATGGATCTGAGGGCAGCTGGGCTGGGCTGGGTGACCAGCTGATCATGACCAGGATGGATCTGAGGACCAGCTGCAGGGCAGGGCTGGGTGACCAGCTGATCATGGATCTGAGGGCAGGGCAGGGCTGTGTGACCAGCTGATCATGGATCTGAGGGCAGGGCAGGGCTGGGTGACCAGCTGATCATGGATCTGAGAGCGGGGCAGGGCAGGGCTGGGCTGGGTGACCAGCTGATCATGGATCTGAGGGCAGGGCTGGGCTGGGTGACCAGCTGATCATGGATCTGAGGGCAGGGCTGGGCTGGGTGACCAGCTGATCATGGATCTGAGGGCAGGGCTGGGCTGGGTGACCAGCTGATCATGGATCTGAGGGAGGGCTGGGCTGGGTCTGAGGGCAGGGCTGGGCTGGGTGACCAGCTGATCATGGATCTGAGGGCAGGGCTGGGCTGGGTGACCAGCTGATCATGGATCTGAGGGCAGGGCTGGGCTGGGTGACCAGCTGATCATGGTTCTGAGGGCAGGGCTGGGCTGGGTGACCAGCTGATCATGGATCTGAGGGCAGGGCTGGGCTGGGTGACCAGCTGATCATGGTTCTGAGGGCAGGGCTGGGCTGGGTGACCAGCTGATCATGGATCTGAGGCGGGGCAGGGCAGGGCAGGGCTGGGTGACCAGCTGATCATGGTTCTGAGGGCAGGGCTGGGCTGGGTGACCAGCTGATCATGGATCTGAGGGCAGGGCAGGGCTGGGTGACCAGCTGATCATCTGGATCTGACCAGCTGATCATGGAGGGCAGGGCAGGGCTGGGTGACCAGCTGATCATGGATCTGAGGGCAGGGCTGGGCTGGGTGACCAGCTGATCATGGATCTGAGGGCAGGGCAGGGCTGTGTGACCAGCTGATCATGGTTCTGAGGGCAGGGCAGGGCAGGGCTGGGTGACCAGCTGATCATGGTTCTGAGGGCAGGGCTGGGCTGGGTGACCAGCTGATCATGGATCTGAGGGCAGGGCTGGGTGACCAGCTGATCATGGATCTGAGGGCAGGGCAGGGCTGTGTGACCAGCTGATCATGGATCTGAGGGCAGGGCTGGGCTGGGTGACCAGCTGATCATGGATCTGAGGGCAGGGCAGGGCTGTGTGACCAGCTGATCATGGATCCGAGGGCAGGGCAGGGCTGGGTGACCAGCTGATCATGGATCTGAGGGCTGGGCTGGGTGACCAGCTGATCATGGATCTGAGGGCAGGGCTGGGCTGGGTGACCAGCTGATCATGGATCTGAGGGCAGGGCTGGGCTGACCAGCTGATCATGGATCTGAGGGCAGGGCAGGGCTGGGCTGGGTGACCAGCTGATCATGGATCTGAGGGCAGGGCTGGGCTGGGTGACCAGCTGATCATGGATCTGAGGGCAGGGCTGGGCTGGGTGACCAGCTGATCATGGATCTGAGGGCAGGGCTGGGCTGGGTGACCAGCTGATCATGGATCTGAGGGCAGGGCTGGGCTGGGTGACCAGCTGATCATGGTTCTGAGGGCAGGGCTGGGCTGGGTGACCAGCTGATCATGGATCTGAGGGACCAGCTGATCATGGCTGGGCTGGGGTGTGACCAGCTGATCATGGATCTGAGCTGATTATGGCAGGGCAGGGCTGGGCTGTGTGACCAGCTGATCATGGATCTGAGGGCAGGGCTGGGCTGGGTGACCAGCTGATCATGGTTCTGAGGGCAGGGCAGGGCTGGGTGACCAGCTGATCATCAGGGCTGGGCTGGGTGACCAGCTGATCATGGTTCTGAGGGCAGGGCTGGGCTGGGTGACCAGCTGATCATGGATCTGAGGGCAGGGCAGGGCTGGGTGACCAGCTGATCATGGATCTGAGGGCAGGGCTGGGCTGGGCTGGGTGACCAGCTGATCATGGATCTGAGGGCAGGGCTGGGCTGGGTGACCAGCTGATCATGGATCTGAGGGCAGGGCAGGGCAGGGCTGGGTGACCAGCTGATCATGGTTCTGAGGGCAGGGCTGGGCTGGGTGACCAGCTGATCATGGATCTGAGGGCAGGGCAGGGCTGGTGACCAGCTGATCATGGATCTGAGGGCAGGGCAGGGCTGGGTGACCAGCTGATCATGGATCTGAGGGCAGGGCAGGGCAGGGCTGGGTGACCAGCTGATCATGGTTCTGAGGGCAGGGCAGGGCTGTGTGACCAGCTGATCATGGATCTGAGGGCAGGGCTGGGCTGGGTGACCAGCTGATCATGGATCTGAGGGCAGGGCTGGGCTGGGTGACCAGCTGATCATGGTTCTGAGGGCAGGGCTGGGCTGTGTGACCAGCTGATCATGGATCTGAGGGCAGGGCTGGGCTGGGTGACCAGCTGATCATGGATCTGAGAGCGGGGCAGGGCAGGGCAGGGCTGGGTGACCAGCTGATCATGGATCTGAGGGCAGGGCTGGGCTGGGTGACCAGCTGATCATGGATCTGAGGGCAGGGCTGGGCTGTGTGACCAGCTGATCATGGATCTGAGGGCAGGGCTGGGCTGGGTGACCAGCTGATCATGGATCTGAGGGCAGGGCTGGGCTGGGTGACCAGCTGATCATAGTTCTGAGGGCAGGGCTGGGCTGGGTGACCAGCTGATCATGGATCTGAGGGCAGGGCTGGGCTGGGTGACCAGCTGATCATGGTTCTGAGGGCAGGGCTGGGCTGGGTGACCAGCTGATCATGGATCTGATCTGAGGGCAGGGCAGGGCTGGGCTGGGTGACCAGCTGATCATGGATCTGAGGGCAGGGCTGGGCTGGGTGACCAGCTGATCATGGATCTGAGGGCAGGGCAGGGCTGGGTGACCAGCTGATTATGGTTCTGAGGGCAGGGCTGGGCTGTGTGACCAGTTGATCATGGATCTGAGGGCAGGGATGGGCTGGGTGACCAGCTGATCATGGTTCTGAGGGCAGGGCAGGGCTGGGTGACCAGCTGATCATGGATCTGAGGGCAGGGCTGGGCTGGGTGACCAGCTGATCATGGATCTGAGGGCAGGGCAGGGCTGTGTGACCAGCTGATCATGGATCTGAGGGCAGGGCTGGGCTGGGTGACCAGCTGATCATGGATCTGAGGGCAGGGCAGGGCTGTGTGACCAGCTGATCATGGATCTGAGGGCAGGGCAGGGCTGGGTGACCAGCTGATCATGGATCTGAGAGCGGGGCAGGGCAGGGCTGGGCTGGGTGACCAGCTGATCATGGATCTGAGGGCAGGGCTGGGCTGGGTGACCAGCTGATCATGGATCTGAGGGCAGGGCTGGGCTGGGTGACCAGCTGATCATGGATCTGAGAGCGGGGCAGGGCAGGGCTGGGCTGGGTGACCAGCTGATCATGGATCTGAGGGCAGGGCTGGGCTGGGTGACCAGCTGATCATGGATCTGAGGGCAGGGCTGGGCTGTGTGACCAGCTGATCATGGATCTGAGGGCAGGGCTGGGCTGGGTGACCAGCTGATCATGGATCTGAGGGCAGGGCTGGGCTGGGTGACCAGCTGATCATAGTTCTGAGGGCAGGGCTGGGCTGGGTGACCAGCTGATCATGGATCTGAGGGCAGGGCTGGGCTGGGTGACCAGCTGATCATGGTTCTGAGGGCAGGGCTGGGCTGGGTGACCAGCTGATCATGGATCTGAGAGCGGGGCAGGGCAGGGCAGGGCTGGGTGACCAGCTGATCATGGTTCTGAGGGCAGGGCTGGGCTTTGTGACCAGCTGATCATGGATCTGAGGGCAGGGCAGGGCTGGGTGACCAGCTGATTATGGTTCTGAGGGCAGGGCTGGGCTGTGTGACCAGTTGATCATGGATCTGAGGGCAGGGATGGGCTGGGTGACCAGCTGATCATGGTTCTGAGGGCAGGGCAGGGCTGGGTGACCAGCTGATCATGGATCTGAGGGCAGGGCTGGGCTGGGTGACCAGCTGATCATGGATCTGAGGGCAGGGCAGGGCTGTGTGACCAGCTGATCATGGTTCTGAGGGCAGGGCAGGGCAGGGCTGGGTGACCAGCTGATCATGGTTCTGAGGGCAGGGCTGGGCTGGGTGACCAGCTGATCATGGATCTGAGGGCAGGGCTGGGTGACCAGCTGATCATGGATCTGAGGGCAGGGCAGGGCTGTGTGACCAGCTGATCATGGATCTGAGGGCAGGGCTGGGCTGGGTGACCAGCTGATCATGGATCTGAGGGCAGGGCAGGGCTGTGTGACCAGCTGATCATGGATCTGAGGGCAGGGCAGGGCTGGGTGACCAGCTGATCATGGATCTGAGAGCGGGGCAGGGCAGGGCTGGGCTGGGTGACCAGCTGATCATGGATCTGAGGGCAGGGCTGGGCTGGGTGACCAGCTGATCATGGATCTGAGGGCAGGGCTGGGCTGGGTGACCAGCTGATCATGGATCTGAGAGCGGGGCAGGGCAGGGCTGGGCTGGGTGACCAGCTGATCATGGATCTGAGGGCAGGGCTGGGCTGGGTGACCAGCTGATCATGGATCTGAGGGCAGGGCTGGGCTGTGTGACCAGCTGATCATGGATCTGAGGGCAGGGCTGGGCTGGGTGACCAGCTGATCATGGATCTGAGGGCAGGGCTGGGCTGGGTGACCAGCTGATCATGGATCTGAGGGCAGGGCTGGGCTGGGTGACCAGCTGATCATGGTTCTGAGGGCAGGGCTGGGCTGGGTGACCAGCTGATCATGGATCTGAGAGCGGGGCAGGGCAGGGCAGGGCTGGGTGACCAGCTGATCATGGTTCTGAGGGCAGGGCTGGGCTGTGTGACCAGCTGATCATGGATCTGTGGGCAGGGCAGGGCTGGGTGACCAGCTGATTATGGTTCTGAGGGCAGGGCTGGGCTGTGTGACCAGTTGATCATGGATCTGAGGGCAGGGATGGGCTGGGTGACCAGCTGATCATGGTTCTGAGGGCAGGGCAGGGCAGGGCTGGGTGACCAGCTGATCATGGTTCTGAGGGCAGGGCTGGGCTGGGTGACCAGCTGATCATGGATCTGAGGGCAGGGCTGGGCTGGGTGACCAGCTGATCATGGATCTGAGGGCAGGGCAGGGCTGTGTGACCAGCTGATCATGGATCTGAGGGCAGGGCTGGGCTGGGTGACCAGCTGATCATGGATCTGAGGGCAGGGCAGGGCTGTGTGACCAGCTGATCATGGATCTGAGGGCAGGGCAGGGCAGGGCTGTGTGACCAGCTGATCATGGATCTGAGGGCAGGGCAGGGCTGTGTGACCAGCTGATCATGGATCTGAGGGCAGGGCTGGGCTGGGTGACCAGCTGATCATGGATCTGAGGGCAGGGCAGGGCTGTGTGACCAGCTGATCATGGATCTGAGGGCAGGGCAGGGCAGGGCTGTGTGACCAGCTGATCATGGATCTGAGGGCAGGGCAGGGCTGGGTGACCAGCTGATCATGGATCTGAGGGCAGGGCAGGGCTGTGTGACCAGCTGATCATGGATCTGAGGGCAGAGCAGGGCTGGGTGACCAGCTGATCATGGATCTGAGGGCTGGGCTGGGCTGGGCTGGGTGACTAGCTGATCATGGATCTGAGGGCTGGGCTGGGCTGGGCTGGGTGACTAGCTGATCATGGATCTGAGGGCTGGGCTGGGCTGGGTGACTAGCTGATCATGGATCTGAGGGCTGGGCTGGGCTGGGCTGGGTGACTAGCTGATCATGGATCTGAGGGCTGGGCTGGGCTGGGTGACTAGCTGATCATGGATCTGAGGGCTGGGCAGGGCTGGGCTGGGCTGGGCTGGGTGACTAGCTGATCATGGATCTGAGGGCTGGGCTGGGCTGGGCTGGGTGACTAGCTGATCATGGATCTGAGGGCTGGGCTGGGCTGGGCTGGGCTGGGCTGGGCTGGGCTGGGCTGGGTGACTAGCTGATCATGGATCTGAGGGCTGGGCAGGGCTGGGTGACCAGCTGATCATGGTTCTGAGGGCTGGGCTGGGCTGGGCTGGGTGACTAGCTGATCATGGATCTGAGGGCTGGGAAGGGCTGTTTGTCCAGCTGATCATGGATCTGAGGGCTGGGCTGGGCTGGGTGACCAGCTGACAGTCAAACAGCTGCCTCTCTGACAGTCAAACAGCTGCACACAGGCTATACGATGGTGTCCAGTCACTGTGTAAACTAAAGAAGTGTAGGTGATGACAGGCCTGTTACACCTAGACACAATACAGCACAAAGCGTTTCTCTTATAGGATTCAAATGCACACTGACACTTTATTAAAGATCTGAGAAACCTAAAGGGTTAAAGTTCCTTTCTGTGATTTTGGCAAGCTGAAATGAAAATAGACTGAAGTCAGCCTATCTGATTTCAGATCACACACCTGATGACATGTTTGCTGATACAGTAGTCTAGCTGTGTATTTCTACTGCTGGTACAGTAGTCTAGCTGTGTATTTCTACTGCTGGTACAGTAGTCTAGCTGTGTATTTCTACTGCTGGTACAGTAGTCTAGCTGTGTATTTCTACTGCTGTTACAGTAGTCTAGCTGTGTATTTCTACTGCTGTTACAGAAGGGCTGCCTTATCATGTGATCTTTACTCAGGACACAATGAAACACCAGGGAGTACCAAGGCCCCTGCCCAGCAACCCAACTCACAGCCTGAGTGTCAGTGTCACCAGTCTTATCATCCATCTAATTATAACTCTCACAGTTCTCCAAGAATGGAAGTTTAGGTAGGTCTAACCGTGGGCCTAAAATTAGCCCCCCCAGCAACACCCAGCCAGCCAGACCCCCTCTCTGGTCTGCTGTGTTAGAAAGTAACACGCCCGTCTCAGCTCTCAGACCCCAGTCCCTGTGTGGATACAGCAACACGCAGCCAGCCAGACCCCAGTCCCTGTGTGGATACAGCAACACCCAGCCAGCCAGACCCCCTCTCTGGTCTGCTGTGTTAGAAAGTAACACACCCGTCTCAGCTCTCAGACCCCAGTCCCTGTGTGGATACAGCAACACCCAGCCAGCCAGACCCCAGTCCCTGTGTGGATACAGCAACACCCAGCCAGCCAGACCCCAGTCCCTGTGTGGATACAGCAACACCCAGCCAGCCAGACCCCAGTCCCTGTGTGGATACAGCAACACGCAGCCAGCCAGACCCCAGTCCCTGTGTGGATACAGCAACACCCAGCCAGCCAGACCCCAGTCCCTGTGTGGATACAGCAACACCCAGCCAGCCAGACCCCAGTCCCTGTGTGGATACAGCAACACCCAGCCAGCCAGCCAGACCCCAGTCCCTGTGTGGATACAGCAACACCCAGCCAGCCAGACCCCAGTCCCTGTGTGGATACAGCAACACGCAGCCAGTCAGACCCCAGTCCCTGTGTGGATACAGCAACACCCAGCCAGCCAGACCCCAGTCCCTGTGTGGATACAGCAACACCCAGCCAGCCAGACCCCAGTCCCTGTGTGGATACAGCAACACCCAGCCAGCCAGACCCCAGTCCCTGTGTGGATACAGCAACACCCAGCCAGCCAGACCCCAGTCCCTGTGTGGATACAGCAACACGCAGCCAGCCAGACTCTCTCTCTCTCTCTCTCTCTCTCTCTCTCTCTCTCTCTCTCTCTCTCTCTCTCTCTCTCTCTCTCTCTCTCTCTCTCTCTCTCTCTCTCTCTCTCTCTCTCTCTCTCTCTCTCTCAACAGATGGATGAGTTGCAACTGTTATATCTATAGTAACAGTATGGTCCTAGACAGTATCAACACAGCCACCAACCCTCTCAAGATGAGTCTAATGGACGTCTCCAAGATCTTCTCTCTGCTTCAGCCCAAGGAAGAGGATGAGGAGGACAATGAGCATGGCCAGGTACAACCAATGAACTTGCAGTGCTTTGTAACTTAGCAACCTATCACTGGGACAGCATCAGTAGACTTACACAGCATCAGACCCACTGGGGTGACTTCCCAAGTCTACATGGGTGTGACCTAACTAGGGTCGTATTCATTTGGAGACTCCGTAGCAAAGAGTTTCTCAATTATGTCCAACAGAAAATGTCAACGAACATATCTTATTGATGGGACGGCAGGTAGCCTAGTGGTTAGAGCGTTGGACTAGTAACCAAAAGGTTGCAAGATCAAATCCCTGAGCTGATAAAGTAACAATCTGTCATTCTGCCCATTAACAAGGCACTGTTCCTAGCCTGTCATTGAAAATAAGAATTTGTTCTTAACTGACATGCCTAGTTAAATAGAAAATATCTTATTGAACAAGTTCAGATAGCATCTCTCTGTTTTGTTTTGAGTGTACTGAATACTACCCAGCAGTGCAACCTAATAACACTGTGTGTATGGTAAGTGGAGGTATAATACTGCTCTGTTCCCCAGGCTCTGAACCAGGCAGTGAGCACTGATGACGTGGTGGTGCTAGCTGAGCTCTTGTCCCAGGAGAGCTACAGAAAGTCTATCAACAGTGGAAGCGGGCTGGGGGATCCCTGTTACCCCCCTACGGACCTCCGCAGCACACGGGCACCTGAGGTGTCTGGAAGTGCTGCTGGAGCACGGAGCGGAGGTGAGATATACCGATAGAAGACTCTGGGTTAGCTTCTCCAACCCAGACACCTGACATGGTTTATTATACGGTTGATTCAAACAACGGTCCTTTACTCTATGTTACTGTAAAAACACGTTGTGACAGCTGCTGACGTGGTTTATTATACGGTTGATTCAAACAACGGTCCTTTACTCTATGTTACTGTAAAAGCACGTTGTGACAGCTGCTGACGTGATTTATTATACGGTTGATTCAAACAACGGTCCTTTACTCTATGTTACTGTAAAAGCACGTTGTGACAGCTGCTGACGTGATTTATTATACGGTTGATTCAAACAACGGTCCTTTACTCTATGTTACTGTAAAAGCACGTTGTGACAGCTGCTGACATGGTTTATTATACGGTTGATTCAAACAACGGTCCTTTACTCTATGTTACTGTAAAAGCACGTTGTGACAGCTGCTGACATGGTTTATTATACGGTTGATTCAAACAACGGTCCTTTACTCTATGTTACTGTAAAAGCACGTTGTGACAGCTGCTGACGTGGTTTATTATACGGTTGATTCAAACAACGGTCCTTTACTCTATGTTACTGTAAAAGCACGTTGTGACAGCTGCTGACGTGGTTTATTATACGGTTGATTCAAACAACGGTCCTTTACTCTATGTTACTGTAAAAGCACGTTGTGACAGCTGCTGACATGGTTTATTATACGGTTGATTCAAACAACGGTCCTTTACTCTATGTTACTGTAAAAGCACGTTGTGACAGCTGCTGACGTGGTTTATTATACGGTTGATTCAAACAACGGTCCTTTACTCTATGTTACTGTAAAAGCACGTTGTGACAGCTGCGGATGTAAAAAAGGGCTTTCTAAATAAATGTGGTTTAGCCTATTGATTAATTATTATTTAGTGATTGATTGGTTTTATAGGTGGACAGTCTAGATGTGAAGGCCCAGACCCCTCTGTTTACAGCGGTAAAACCTGGACTGTGTTGTGGTCTTACTGAAGGCTGGAGCCGACCCCAACGGCAGCCCGTACAACAACTGTTCCCCGGTGCTGACCGGTGCTGACCGGTGCTGACCGGTGCTGACCGGTGCTGACCGGTGCTGACCGCCGCCCGCGAGGGAGACGTGGAGGTCCTCAGGGAGCTGCTTCAGTTTGGAGCCGAGGTCGACGTCTGGCCCAAAGTCCCCGAGTGGGCCTCCAACGCCACAGCCTGCAGGGGACCCCTGTACATATCCGCTGTATATGGACACCTGGACTGTTTCAAGCTGCCGCTGCTCCACGGGGCTAATCCTGACTACAACTGTAAGTCAGAGAAGATGCTGGCCAGGATCAAGCAGCCCAAGACGGTACTGGAGATGTGTCTCAGGTATGGCTGTGGAGTGGAATACATACAGCTGCTCATAGACTTTGGGGCAGACGTGTATCTGCCCACGCTGATTATTGACAAGACCACCAAGCAGAACGAAGCGGTGGCTCTGCTGCTCAAGGAGAGAGGTGAGAACATCACACACACTTGTTAAACAGTTGTTACAAATTCGTTACATTTGTTACATATTTGACCTTCACATATTCAGTCTGTTCTGTATCTCTAACTGATTGATGGTTGTTAATGTTGAGAACACTGGAGACATTCTCGTATTTCACTGAATTATCTAGAACCTCCCCTGAATTAACTAGAACCTCCCCTGAATTAACTAGAACCTCCCCTGAATTAACTAGAACCTCCCCTGAATTAACTAGAACCTCCCCTGAATTAACTAGAATCTCCCCTGAATTAACTAGAATCTCCCCTGAATTAACTAGAATCTCCCCTGAATTAACTAGAACCTCCCCTGAATTAACTAGAACCTTCCCTGAATTAACTAGAACCTCCCCTGAATTAACTAGAACCTCCCCTGAATTAACTAGAACCTCCCCTGTGTTTTGTTTCCAGTTTGTACCAATACTCTGATGTCACAGACACGGCTCGCGATTCGGAGACACCTTCCCGTGGTTAATACAATGACATCTATAGACTGCTTGGACATTCCCCAGATACTGAGGAACTACCTGAAACATCTCCCCTGACCTCTATCTCCTGACCTCTGAACTCTGTATGATGAAGATGATGTCACAAATGGAGACCCTATCTGGCTGTGTCTCAATATGGGAGTCCTCTGCTTCATCTCCACTGTTCTGAAAACACATTTTAGGTGAAAGCAATATGGAGGAGGATTTCTGCAAAATGTAAACAAAAAGTGTGAGAATTTCAAACTGTCTTCTACTGTCTCTACTGAGTGTGTCATGGGCTGCAAAGTCCAGTTTGTTCTGTTTTTATTGGAAGTGTGATTAATAATTATGCCAAGTTTGCCTTTGAATAGTTGTAGAGGTTTAATTAGAAGAAACACATTTATTTAACTTCATCTCTGTGATTGAATTCAGCAAACCGTGCGTAAACGTAATCATTGGAAATTGGTTGAAGTCTACTGAAACCATGGTGAGACACTGCCCTCTTCTGGACAGTTATATAAGTGCACAGAGCTTCAGGAGATATATTTTGTGAGTGTAAAACCATAAGTAACCACTAGGTGTCACACTACCACAGTAAATGTATTCTCCGTCTATGAAATCACTGCTCACCGTTTGGAAGTCATCTTTGAGTCAAGCTAAAAAACAATGTAATTTGTGGAATCTGTCTCACATTATGAGTGACCTTGCTGAAGACTGAAGTAAGTTCCCTGAGTTAATTCTGAGCCTTTAGCTCAATGACATAGTCTTGTGGATTGCAATAAGACCCAGGTTCAAACCCAATCCTTCAATCCCAGGTTCAAACCCAGTCAGTCAATCCCAGGTTCAAACCCAGTCAGTCAATCCCAGGTTCAAACCCAGTCAGTCAATCCCAGGTTCAAACCCAGTCAGTCAAACCCAGGTTCAAACCCAATCATTCAATCCCAGGTTCAACCCAATCAGTCAAACCCAGGTTCAAACCCAATCATTCAATCCCAGGTTCAACCCAATCAGTCAATCCCAGGTTCAAACCCAGTCAGTCAAACCCAGGTTCAAACCCAATCATTCAATCCCAGGTTCAACCCAATCAGTCAAACCCAGGTTCAAACCCAATCATTCAATCCCAGGTTCAACCCAATCAGTCAATCCCAGGTTCAAACCCAGTCAGTCAATCCCAGGTTCAAACCCAGTCAGTCAAACCCAGGTTCAAACCCAATCATTCAATCCCAGGTTCAAACCCAATCATTCAATCCCAGGTTCAACCCAATCAGTCAATCCCAGGTTCAAACCCAGTCAGTCAATCCCAGGTTCAACCCAATCAGTCAATCCCAGGTTCAAACCCAGTCAGTCAAACCCAGGTTCTAACCTGGTAACAAATAACCAACGGCACAACGCCTGTCCCCTACTTGACCCAGATAGTTTGTGTGTATGTATTGATATCTAGGCTACTTGTGCCTTTAAAAAAAATGTATGTAGTTCTGTCCTTGAGCTGTTCTTGTCTATTAATGTTCTGTATTGTCATGTTTCATGTTTTGTGTGGAACCCAGGAAGAGTAGCTGCTGCTTTTGCAACAGCTAATGGGGACCCTAATAAAATACCAAATACCCAAATAAAAAAAACTGGTTTAAACCCAGTCAGTCAAAGGAGCAGCAAACAAACAGGAAGAAGACATTGCCTTATTTTAACAGAATAATTCATACACACACGGGATATGACATCACATTACAGGATGAGCATATCCTGTCTAACGTCCCCATTGACCTTACGACACAGTTCAGTATATAGAGGTTTTAATTTCAACTAAAGTACAGTTATATCAGAAGTGGTTCCGTTTTTACAGTGAAATACAACATAATAATTCCCAGTGCTCTTTGATTACATCAGACTGTTCAACACTCCCCATATCACATTTGAATAGGCATTACTTAGTTTCAGAGTTGGTTTTTCAATTTCCACAACCAATCAAAACAAACAATCTAAGGTCAGATAAAATATATGTTCCTGCTATTTGTACTGTACAAACATGGAGATGACATTTCAGACTGTCAGATAAAATATATGTTCCTGCTATTTGTACTGTACAAACATGGAGATGACATTTCAGACTGTCAGATAAAATATATGTTCCTGCTATTTGTACTGTACAAACATGGAGATGACATTTCAGACTGTCAAATAAAATATATGTTCCTGCTATTTGTACTGTACAAACATGGAGATGACATTTCAGACTGTCAGATAAAATAGGAGTCATACCAGAGTACAGCCCCCCCCCCCCCCATTCTAGATGGCAATGTGAATGTACAGTGAACAGTCTAGTAGCTCCAACTAAACTTGTTACTTGTCTTGTTATATGTTTCAGTGTCCTTACATTAGTTCCCTTACTGTTCTGAAACCAACTAGAGAAAAGCAACAAGGATTTGTAATGATGACTGTGTGTACGTCCCAATGGCAACCTACTCCCTGTATAGTGTACTCCTTTTGATCAGGGCCTATAGGGACTATATAGAAAACACAGTATGTATAATGTCTGCTACAGATTTCTCATATCATATCATTACATGGAATGAAACAGTGGAAGGTTGTAAAATAATGGCAAGCAGGTTGGTTGTTAAAAGAGAAAACCAAATCTTCAAAGAGTTAATCTCATGTGTCATGCAGAACTCTGGATGCCACAAAACACCATGCATCTACCTGGTACTGAGGATAGAACTGGGTCTCTGGTACTGAGGCTAGAACTGGGTCTCTGGTACTGAGGATAGAACTGGGTCTCCGGTACTGAGGATAGAACTGGGTCTCTGTTACTGAGGATAGAACTGGGTCTCTGGTACTGAGGATAGAACTGGGTCTCTGGTACTGAGACTAGAACTGGGTCTCTGGTACTGAGGATAGAACTGGGTCTCTGGTTCTGAGACTAGAACTGGGTCTCTGGTACTGAGGATAGAACTGGGTCTCTGGTACTGAGGATAGAACTGGGTCTCTGGTACTGAGACTAGAACTGGGTCTCTGTTACTGAGGATAGAACTGGGTCCTTGGTACTGAGGCAAGAACTGGGTCTCTGGTATTGAGGATAGAACTGGGTCTCTGGTACTGAGGATAGAACTGGGTCTCTGGTACTGAGGATAGAACTGGGTCTCTGGTACTGAGGCCAGAACTGGGTCTCTGTTACTGAGGATAGAACTGGGTCCTTGGTACTGAGGCAAGAACTGGGTCTCTGGTATTGAGGATAGAACTGGGTCTCTGGTACTGAGGATAGAACTGGGTCTCTGGTACTGAGGATAGAACTGGGTCTCTGGTACTGAGGCCAGAACTGGGTCTCCGGTACTGAGACTAGAACTGGGTCTCAAATGGCACCCTATTACCTTTATATTGCCCTACTTTTGAACAGGACCCATGGAGCAGTGGTCAAAGTAGTGCACTATATAGGGAATAGGGTGCCATTTGAGATGCAAATCTAAAACTGAAACAACACTGTTGGCTGTCTCCAACGCAAAATACCAATATTGTAATATCATATATGGGCTGTTGTTTATACAGTATGTACATGTAGCTAGCTGCTAGTCACAGGTAGTATGACTGTTCTGTCTGTTTCCTCACCATTTTATGTCAGTTAGCTTCTCAAAACTGTGGACGTTGAATTGGAAAATAAAAATAAATGTAAGTAAACCAAATGCTGACTAACTATACAGTCTTCTCCCACCATGATGTCCTTCTGTCAAACCCTCTACGTCTTTCAATAACACACGCAGGACATCAATATAACAACTGATCCAAATCTAAATGAAATGATTTCATCTAAATGTTATGTAAATAATCTTAGAGTTTGTCAGACAATAACAGATCCACATCCCCCATGGTGTGGTACTACAATAACAGCCTGGAAAACACATGGGATATATCTCTGTTTCCCTGTGATATTCACAGTGATATTCAAAGAGATATTCACAGTGATATTCAAAGTGATATTCAAAGAGATATTCAGTGATATTCAGTGATATTCAGTGATATTCAGTGATATTCAAAGAGATATTCAGTGATATTCAGTGATATTCAGAGTGATATTCAAAGAGATATTCAGTGATATTCAGTGATATTCAGTGATATTCAAAGAGATATTCAGTGATATTCAAAGAGATATTCAGTGATATTCAGTGATATTCAGAGTGATATTCAGTGATATTCAAAGAGATATTCAGTGATATTCAGTGATATTCAAAGAGATATTCAGTGATATTCAAAGTGATATTCAGTGATATTCAGTGATATTCAAAGAGATATTCAGTGATATTCAGTGATATTCACAGTGATATTCACAGTGATATTCAGTGATATTCAGTGATATTCAAAGAGATATTCAGTGATATTCAGTGATATTCACAGTGATATTCACAGTGATATTTAGAGTGATATTCACAGTGATATTTAGAGTGATATTCAGTGATATTTAGAGTGATATTCACAGTGATATTTAGAGTGATATTCACAGTGATATTTAGAGTGATATTCAGTGATATTTAGAGTGATATTCACAGTGATATTCACAGTGATATTCACAGTGATATTCACAGTGATATTTAGAGTGATATTCACAGTGATATTTAGAGTGATATTCACAGTGATATTTAGAGTGATATTCAGTGATATTTAGAGTGATATTCACAGTGATATTCACAGTGATATTTAGAGTGATATTCAGTGATATTTAGAGTGATATTCACAGTGATATTCACAGTGATATTTAGAGTGATATTCACAGTGATATTTAGAGTGATATTCACAGTGATAACCACAGTGATATTTAGAGTGATATTTAGAGTGATATTCACAGTGATATTTAGAGTGATATTCAGTGATATTTAGAGTGATATTCACAGTGATATTTAGAGTGATAATCACAGTGATATTCACAGTGATATTTAGAGTGATAATCACAGTGATATTTAGAGTGATATTTAGAGTGATATTTAGAGTGATAATCACAGTGATATTTAGAGTGATAATCACAGTGATATTTAGAGTGATATTTAGAGTGATATTTAGAGTGATAATCACAGTGATATTTAGAGTGATATTCACAGTGATATTTAGAGTGATATTTAGAGTGATAATCACAGTGATATTTAGAGTGATATTCACAGTGATATTTAGAGTGATAATCACAGTGATATTTAGAGTGATATTTAGAGTGATATTTAGAGTGATAATCACAGTGATATTTAGAGTGATATTCACAGTGATATTTAGAGTGATATTTAGAGTGATAATCACAGTGATATTTAGAGTGATAATCACAGTGATATTTAGAGTGATAATCACAGTGATATTTAGAGTGATATTTAGAGTGATATTCACAGTGATATTTAGAGTGATATTCACAGTGATATTCACAGTGATATTTAGAGTGATATTCACAGTGATATTTAGAGTGATATTCACAGTGATATTCAGTGATATTCACAGTGATATTTAGAGTGATATTCACAGTGATATTCAGAGCAATATTCAGAACAATATTCAGTTTGGCTCCCAGGCTACCGCCCGTCATGTTTCTGTCTTGCCGGTTTTTCTAACACTGGGAATCCCCACTCACAGGCAAAGAGGCTGCATCCCCAATGGTATCCTAATCCCTATATAGTGCGCTACTTTTGACCAGAGCCCTATAGGGAATTGGGTGCCATTTGGGATGGGCCCAGAGAGATGAGAAGTCACACACTGGAGGAGGAAAGAGAATACATGCCTGATTCATCACTGCTGCATGAGACTAGTGGGACGCTGGAAGACACTGTTAGGGCATCTCATTTACATTTACATTTAAGTCATTTAGCAGACGCTCTTATCCAGAGATGACCTCAAATTAGGGCATTCTGTTATGACATCCAGTGGAACAGTCACTTTACAATAGCATCTCTGTTAGGGCATCTCTGTTAGATAATATCTCTGTTAGGGCATCTCTGTTAGATAATATCTCTGTTAGGGCATCTCTGTTAGATAGCATCTCTGTTAGGGCATCTCTGTTAGATAGTATCTCTGTTAGGGCATCACTGTTAGATAGCATCTCTGTTAGATAGTATCTCTGTTAGATAGCATCTCTGTTAGATAGCATCTCTGTTAGATAGCATCTCTGTTAGATAGCATCTCTGTTAGATAGTATCTCTGTTAGATGGCATCTCTGTTAGATAGTATCTCTGTTAGATAGCATCTCTGTTAGATAGCATCTCTGTTAGGGCATC
Organism: Oncorhynchus gorbuscha; assembly: GCF_021184085.1. Lineage (NCBI taxonomy): Eukaryota > Metazoa > Chordata > Actinopteri > Salmoniformes > Salmonidae > Oncorhynchus > Oncorhynchus gorbuscha. The sequence continues at coordinate 13,598,354 of NC_060195.1, read as the reverse complement.
TCTGTTAGATAGCATCTCTGTTAGATAGTATCTCTGTTAGATAGCATCTCTGTTAGATAGCATCTGTTAGATAGCATCTCTGTTAGATAGCATCTCTGTTAGATAGCATCTCTGTTAGATAGCATCTCTGTTAGATAGCATCTCTGTTAGATAGCATCTCTGTTAGATAGCATCTCTGTTAGATAGCATCTCTGTTAGATAGTATCTCTGTTAGATAGCATCTCTGTTAGATAGCATCTCTGTTAGATAGCATCTCTGTTAGATAGCATCTCTGTTAGATAGCATCTCTGTTAGATAGCATCTCTGTTAGATAGCATCTCTGTTAGGGCATCTCTGTTAGATAGCATCTCTGTTAGATAGTATCTCTGTTAGATAGTATCTCTGTTAGATAGCATCTCTGTTAGATAGCATCTCTGTTAGATAGCATCTCTGTTAGATAGCATCTCTGTTAGATAGCATCTCTGTTAGATAGTATCTCTGTTAGATAGTATCTCTGTTAGATAGCATCTCTGTTAGGGCATCTCTGTTAGATAGTATCTCTGTTAGATAGCATCTCTGTTGGGGCATCTCTGTTAGATAGCATCTCTGTTAGGGAATCACTGTTAGATAGTATCTCGGTTAGATAGCATCTCTCTTATATAGCAATTTTGGCATGGCACCCTATTCCCTACTTTTGAACAGAGCCCTATGGGGTTGGTCAAAGTGTACTCTATAGGGTATATGGTGCTATTTGGGATGCATCCTTAGAAAGCATCTTTGTTAGGGCATCTCTGTTAGAAAGCATCTTTGTTAGGGCATCTCTGTTAGAAAGCATCTTTGTTAGGGCATCTCTGTTAGAAAGCATCTTTGTTAGGGCATCTCTGTTAGAAAGCATCTTTGTTAGGGCATCTCTGTTAGAAAGCATCTTTGTTAGGGCATCTCTGTTAGAAAGCATCTTTGTTAGGGCATCTCTGTTAGAAAGCATCTTTGTTAGGGCATCTCTGTTAGAAAGCATCTTTGTTAGGGCATCTCTGTTAGAAAGCATCTTTGTTAGGGCATCTCTGTTAGAAAGCATCTTTGTTAGGGCATCTCTGTTAGAAAGCATCTTTGTTAGGGCATCTCTGTTAGAAAGCATCTTTGTTAGGGCATCTCTGTTAGAAAGCATCTTTGTTAGGGCATCTCTGTTAGAAAGCATCTTTGTTAGGGCATCTCTGTTAGAAAGCATCTTTGTTAGGGCACAGTTAGATGTCTGTCATTGTTTCTGCTTCCACAGTGGAAACTGGCTCGGGGCTATGTGAAGATATCTTACCCAACATTTACTAGTACGATGGATTCTTGGCTACTGTATTGTAGTACTGTATCATCGTCTATGTAACATATGGTAAATCTACTACTGTGCATTAGGGCTCTGGTGGGGCTGGACTGGGGGAGGGGAGGGATATTTTCTGTTGGACATGAGGTTATTGACTAGCCATGTTGCCAGATCTGTTCTGTTTCAGCTAACCCCTCTGTGTGATAATAGCAGACGGAGTACAAACCAATCTGGCAACCTGACTAGTAACGTAGTAAAACCTACTGCAGGGGGTGACCAACCTAACTGACACACCTGATTCAAGATAATCAAGGTCTTGGGGACCAGCTGGTTAGTAGTCTGGTGTGTAGGAGCAGGGTTGGAATAAAATCCTGCAGCAGGGTATCTCTCCAGGAGGAGGGTATCTCTCCAGGAGGAGGGTATCTCTCCAGGAGGAAGGTATCTCTCCAGGAGGAGGGAATCTCTCCAGGAGGAGGGAATCTCTCCAGTAGGAGGGTATCTCTCCAGGAGGAGGGTATCTCTCCAGGAGGAAGGTATCTCTCCAGGAGGAGGGAATCTCTCCAGGAGGAGGGAATCTCTCTTGTAGGAGGGAATCTCTCCAGTAGGAGGGAATCTCTCCAGTAGGAGGGTATCTCTCCAGGAGGAGGGTATCTCTCCAGGAGGAAGGTATCTCTCCAGGAGGAGGGAATCTCTCCAGGAGGAGGGTATCTCTCCAGGAGGAGGGAATCTCTCCAGTAGGAGAGAATCTCTCCAGGAGGAGGGTATCTCTCCAGGAGGATCATATCTCTCCAGGAGGAGGGTTGGACACCACTGATCTAAAGCAATTATTCTAGGAACACTTTCTAGAGGTACCAGAAATCACATCATCCTTTTATTTACTTTTTTACTGAAATAAAAACATAAATTACACACAAGTTTTCAATAATTAATTCATATAGGGCCTATAAGGCAAACAAAATGACATAAAACTATAATATAACTCTTATAATTGTTTTATATCACATTGTCGTGAGTATTGGAGATACAACAATATATCACATTGTCGTGAGTATTGGAGATACAACAATATATCACATTGTCGTGAGTATTGGAGATACAACAATATATCACATTGTCGTGAGTATTGGAGATACAACAATATATCACATTGCACAAGTTGGCACTTTCTTTTGAAAAATCATTAATATGAGAGATTTTATGCACTTAAAATTCTAACTTTAAAAGAACAAAACATAGTCCTATAAACGTAGACATCTAGTGGTTATTTCTCTCTAGTGTACAACATTCTCCCCCTGAAAAACACTTCAGAACGTGAACTGAAAGCTGACAGCAGTTTGATGGCCTCCATGTTAGTGCAGTATTCTTAGTTAAAACAAGGGAATGGTTGGCTGTGCTTTTCTCAACATATGGAGATTAAACAAAGCTATAAAAAAAACATATTTGGTTCATTGTGAATGTTAATTACTTTACAGCTGAACCAAATGAAAGACATGTTGAATCTGTCACATAATGTTGTGATTTTTGTGATTTTAGTCAAGGAATCAAATGACAGGTGTTGGTCCAATCAGACAGACAGGTGAGACAGACATACATTCTACCTGTCTACAGCTCAGTACTCAGACAGACAGGTGAGACAGACAGACATTCTACCCGTCTACCTGCTCAGTACTCAGACAGACAGGTGAGACAGACAGACATTCTACCTGCTCAGTACTCAGACAGACAGACATTCTACCTGCTCAGTAGTCAGACAGACAGACATTCTACCTGCTCAGTAGTCAGACAGACAGACATTCTACCTGCTCAGTACTCAGACAGACAGACATTCTACCTGCTCAGTACTCAGACAGACATTCTACCTGCTCAGTACTCAGACAGACATTCTACCTGCTCAGTACTCAGACAGACATTCTACCTGCTCAGTACTCAGACAGACATTCTACCTACTCAGTATTCAGACAGACATTCTACCTGCTCAGTACTCAGACAGACATTCTACCTGCTCAGTACTCAGACAGACAGGCATTCTACCTGCTCAGTACTCAGACAGACAGACATTCTACCTGCTCAGTACTCAGACAGACAGACATTCTACCTGCTCAGTACTCAGACATACAGACATTCTACCTGCTCAGTACTCAGACAGACATTCTACCTGCTCAGTACTCAGACAGACATTCTACCTGCTCAGTACTCAGACAGACATTCTACCTGCTCAGTACTCAGACAGCCATTCTACCTGCTCAGTACTCAGACAGACAGACATTCTACCTGCTCAGTACTCAGACAGACAGACATTCTACCTGCTCAGTACTCAGACAGACATTCTACCTTCTCAGTACTCAGACAGACAGACATTCTACCTGCTCAGTACTCAGACAGACATTCTACCTTCTCAGTACTCAGACAGACAGACATTCTACCTGCTCAGTACTCAGACAGACAGACATTCTACCTGCTCAGTACTCAGACAGACATTCTACCTTCTCAGTACTCAGACAGACAGACATTCTACCTTCTCAGTACTCAGACAGACAGACATTCTACCTGCTCAGTACTCAGTGTTGCTTCACCTGTTCTGTCTGTTTTAACTGGTTCAAAGGAAACCCTTTGTGACCCAACACTCAGCCTCTGTGATCAGACACAATGATTTTACCCTGTCAACTGTATTTGGTGCGTAGTAGAAAATGTAAATGTTGTATTGATGTTACGGCTATTGATTTCTTCCCTGACCTGCCGTAACATCATAGATAATGGCAGACATCCAACTAGATGAGCCTCACTGAACAAAAACATAGTCAAAATGAAGAGAGGGAACAGAGAGAGAGAGTGAGGGAACAGAGAGAGGGGGAGGGAACAGCGAGAGAGGAGGGAACAGAGAAAGAGTTAGGGAACAGAGAGAGAGGTAGGGGACACAGAGAGAGAGGTAGGGAACAGAGAGAGAGGTAGGGGACAGAGAGAGGGGGAGGGAACAGAGAGAGAGGAGGGAACAGAGAAAGAGTTAGGGAACAGAGAGAGAGGTAGGGGACAGAGAGAGAGAGGTAGGGAACAGAGAGAGAGGTAGGGGACAGAGAGAGAGGGAGGGAACAGAGAGAGAGGTAGGGAACAGAGAGAGAGGTAGGGAACAGAGAGAGAGGGAGGGAACAGAGAGAGAGGGATGGAACAGAGAGAGAGGTAGGGAACAGAGAGAGAGAGAAGGCAGAGGGAGGGAACAGAGAGAGAGGTAGGGAACAGAGAGAGAGGTAGGGAACAGAGAGAGAGGTAGGGAACAGAGAGAGAGGTAGGGAACAGAGAGAGAGGTAGGGAACAGAGAGAGAGGTAGGGAACAGAGAGAGGTAGAACAGAGAGAGAGGTAGGGAACAGAGAGAGAGGTAGGGAACAGAGAGAGAGGTAGGGAACAGAGAGAGAGGGAGGGAACAGAGAGAGAGGTAGGGAACAGAGAGAGAGGGAGGGAACAGAGAGAGAGGGAGGGAACAGAGAGAGAGGGAGGGAACAGAGAGAGAGGGAGGGAACAGAGAGAGAGAGAGAGAGGGAGGGAACAGAGAGAGAGGTAGGGAACAGAGAGAGAGGAGGGAACAGAGAGAGAGGGGGAAGAGAGAGAGAGAGGTAGGGAACAGAGAGAGAGGTAGGGAACAGAGAGAGAGGGAGGGAACAGAGAGAGAGGGAGGGAACAGAGAGAGAGAGGGAGGGAACAGAGAGAGAGAGGTAGGGAACAGAGAGAGAGGTAGGGAACAGAGAGAGAGGTAGGGAACAGAGAGAGAGGTAGGGAACAGAGAGAGAGGTAGGGAACAGAGAGAGAGGGAGGGAACAGAGAGAGAGAGGGAGGGAACAGAGAGAGAGAGGTAGGGAACAGAGAGAGAGGTAGGGAACAGAGAGAGAGGTAGGGAACAGAGAGAGAGGTAGGGAACAGAGAGAGAGAGGTAGGGAACAGAGAGAGAGGTAGGGAACAGAGAGAGAGGTAGGGAACAGAGAGAGGGGTAGGGAACAGAGAGAGGGGTAGGGAACAGAGAGAGGGGTAGGGAACAGAGAGAGGGTAGGGAACAGAGAGAGAGGTAGGGAACAGAGAGAGGGGTAGGGAACAGAGAGAGGGGTAGGGAACAGAGAGCGAGAGAGAGAAGCAGAGAGCAAAGAGAGATATAGACAGGGATAGAGGGGAGGGAGGGGAGAGAGAGAGAGAGAGAATGAGAGAGAGAGACAGAGAGAGAAAACGAGAGAGAGACTATTTGCACATCATTAAAACACTGTATATAGACATAATATGACATGAAATGTCTCTATTCCTTTTGCGAGTGTATTGTTTACTGTTAATTTTGTACTGTTTATTTCAAAAAGATAGACAGAGGGGGATAGAGAAAAGAGAGAGAGAGAGAGAGAGAGAGAGAGAGAGAGAGAGAGAGAGAGAGAGAGAGAGAGAGAGAGAGAGAGAGAGAGAGAGAGAGAGAGAGAGAGAGAGAGAGAGAGATGGTCTGACCAGTCTTTGATGGGACAGGTGATGCTGACAACAGAACTTCTGAGAAACATCAGAACCAGCCAGCAGCTCTCCTGTCAGTCAAAGTGACACCCTACCCCACTATGTAGGAAATAGGATGCCACCTCAGCCTCATTATTACAGTGCACCTCGGGCCACAATCACAACAACATAATCCTCACAGACACACACATCAACACAACACCTGCCATCTACACAGTCTTACTGTACTGTAGGTAGGTGGACTCACTAGTTCTGGTAAAGGAACATTAAATATGCTTACTTCAAATATGGAAAAACGCCAGAGCCTGAAAAGAACAAAATAAAAGCGATCTCCATGAATCCAGGACATTCAGATGGCGATGGTGGGGTTGAGGGATGTTGTAGTATATTCCTGTACAGTACAGTTCAGTATGGAACAGTAGTGTCTACTGGAGTAGAGAAGCATTGGAACTCAGAACTAAGAACAGTTAGAATGAAGTGAAGAAGTTAGAATCCATAGTTCTCCAGTCTCCTGGGTGACAACTCACAATGAAACTCACAATGAAATATCATTGGTCCTTCCTTCAGTGGTTCTTTTTTCGTCGTCAATTCTTCTTCACAGGACGATGATGTAACCTTTCAAACACTTTAGTTTGAGTGTTTCTCAGAAAAAAATAGATGGTCCTTGGAAAGAGTCTGTTTCTCTATTTCTCAAACGTTGTTAATCTAGTAGAATTGTCGTGCCAGAAAAGAGACTGGCCTCGTTTTGATTGACTGAATTCAAAAACCTCTGCTTGTGCCAAGTCCTCTGTTAGGTCATACTGTCCCAGGGGTAGGGGGTCCTGGGAAGGGGGGTAGGAGGGGGCACGCATCTGTTCACACCTGGAAGGCAGGTGCAGAGTAGGGGGCAGGAAGGCAGGTGCAGAGTAGGGGGCAGGAAGGAGAACAGAGTAGGGGTCAGGAAGGAGAACAGAGTAGGGGTCAGGAAGGAGAACAGAGTAGGGGTCAGGAAGGAGAACAGAGTAGGGGTCAGGAAGGAGGACAGAGTAGGGGTCAGGAAGGAGGATAGAGTAGGGGTCAGGAAGGAGGACAGAGTAGGGGTCAGGAAGGAGGACAGAGTAGGGGTCAGGAAGGAGGACAGAGTAGGGGTCAGGAGGACAGAGAGAAGGAGGACAGAGTAGGGGTGAGGAAGGAGGACAGAGTAGGGGTCAGGAAGGAGGACAGAGTAGGGGTCAGGAAGGAGGACAGAGTAGGGGTCAGGAAGGAGGACAGAGTAGGGGTCAGGAGGGAGGACAGAGTAGGGGTCAGGAAGGAGGACAGAGTAGGGGTCAGGAAGGAGGACAGAGTAGGGGTCAGGAGGGAGGACAGAGTAGGGGTCAGGAAGGAGGACAGAGTAGGGGTCAGGAAGGAGAACAGAGTAGGGGTCAGGAAGGAGGACAGAGTAGGGGTCAGGAAGGAGGACAGAGTAGGGGTCAGGAAGGAGGACAGAGTAGGGGTCAGGAAGGAGAACAGAGTAGGGGTCAGGAAGGAGAACAGAGTAGGGGTCAGGAAGGAGAACAGAGTAGGGGTCAGGAAGGAGGACAGAGTAGGGGTCAGGAAGGAGGACAGAGTAGGGGTCAGGAAGGAGGACAGAGTAGGGGTCAGGAAGGAGGACAGAGTAGGGGTCAGGAAGGAGAACAGAGTAGGGGTCAGGAAGGAGGACAGAGTAAGGGTCAAGAAGGAGAACAGAGTAGGGGAAGAGGTAGAGAGCAGAAGTCAAGGGGTGGAGAAGTGGATAACCAGAGAAACATGGTCAGTATTGCATCAGAAACAGAACATTGTACACAACATCTAGTCATGCTTTCACAACAAACAGGCAACTATAACTATGTACTACGTTGGTCTTCACTGTGCTATTGTGGTAGCATATAATATTATGATCATATGATGATGCTGGAAGATGGAAAATACACATCTCTGCTCTAGTAATGACACAAGGGAGAACTAGAGATGCTATTCAAACAATCCCTGAATCAGGCAAACACGAGGACCCGGAAAAAGAACATTCTTCCAGCACAAATATGAAATCCGGAGTTTCCAACGGCAATGGAGAGACAAGTGTTTTTCCGGCTTTGCTGATTACATGTTTGATTGAATAGCAACCCGAGACTAAGGAAAGTAAGCGCGATCAAAATAGATTGAAAAGAACAGAAAGCTGTTGGACTACAATCTAGGAGCATCACAACAACTATTCCACAGCCAATATCAAACCGTGAATAATCAATATTTGATGATGGAAAATTGAAAAGTTGCCATGGCATCATCTTGATAAACACAGTGTCGTTGTGTTGTTAACTGATTAGAGACACTGTTTCTCTATGGAGAGCCTTGAGAGTAAAATAGAACATTCTAGATCAACATGCTCTAATGCCATTGGTAATCATAGTAGTTCTGATTTCTTATCAGTTGCCATGGCATCTTGTTGCATTATCTCTACAGTAAACAAAACTCTAATGAATGATATACCTTTATCATTTTCAAACCATGTCCATAAAACAAGGCCCTCTTTCTGAAGATGATATCTAACAATGAATCTGAAAATTCAAGAGCAGTACTTCACCTTGTGCCAACCACGTAACACACACGTTTACTGTCAAACACAGATGTAACACACACACACACACACACACACAGAGAACAGTACAGTACTGTGACACACCAAACCAAACACAGAACAACACAGTTCTGACCCATCCAGGGCTCTATTGTAACTAGCCTAACGCGGTGCTAAATCTTAGCGCTGGTAGTAGCGCTATAGGTCCTGGGTTGTGTCGGAAATATCTTTGCTATTTTTACAGTCCAAACTATGAGGAAAATAGCTGGCGGTGGTGTGAAAGGGCTGTTGACGAATAAACACGTTGCACGTGTGTCTAACCTCGACTTATTTACCTCAACTAACCTGTACCACTGCACATTGACTCGGTACTGGTACCCTCAGTATATAGTCTCATTACTAACCTGTACCACTGCACGTTGATTCGGTACTGGTACCCTCAGTATATAGTCTCATTACTAACCTGTACCCTCAGTATATAGTCTCATTACTAACCTGTACCACTGCACATTGACTCGGTACTGGTACCCTCAGTATATAGTCTCATTACTAACCTGTACCACCGCACATTGATTCGGTACTGGTACCCTCAGTATATAGTCTAATTACTAACCTGTACCCTCAGTATATAGTCTCATTACTAACCTGTACCCTCAGTATATAGTCTCATTACTAACCTGTACCCTCAGTATATTAGTCTCATTACTAACCTAACCCTACCCCCAGTATATAGTCTCATTACTAACCTGTACCCTCAGTATATAGTCTCATTACTAACCTGTACCCCCAGTATATAGTCTCATTACTAACCTGTACCCCCAGTATATAGTCTCATTACTAACCTGTACCCTCAGTATATAGTCTCATTACTAACCTGTACCCCCAGTATATAGTCTCATTACTAACCTGTACCCTCAGTATATAGTCTCATTACTAACCTGTACCCTCAGTATATAGTCTCATTACTAACCTGTACCCTCAGTATATAGTCTCATTACTAACCTGTACCCTCAGTATATAGTCTCATTACTAACCTGTACCCTCAGTATATAGTCTCATTACTAACCTGTACCCTCAGTATATAGTCTCATTACTAACCTGTACCCTCAGTATATAGTCTCATTACTAATCTGTACCCTCAGTATATAGTCTCATTACTAACCTGTACCCTCAGTATATAGTCTCATTACTAACCTGTACCCCCAGTATATAGTCTCATTACTAACCTGTACCCTCAGTATATAGTCTCATTACTAACCTGTACCCTCAGTATATAGTCTCATTACTAACCTGTACCCTCAGTATATAGTCTCATTACTAACCTGTACCCTCAGTATATAGTCTCATTACTAACCTGTACCCTCAGTATATAGTCTCATTACTAACCTGTACCCTCAGTATATAGTCTCATTACTAACCTGTACCCTCAGTATATAGTCTCATTACTAACCTGTACCCTCAGTATATAGTCTCATTACTAATGTACCCCCAGTATATAGTCTCATTACTAACCTGTACCCTCAGTATATAGTCTCATTACTAACCTGTACCCCCAGTATATAGTCTCATTACTAACCTGTACCCTCAGTATATAGTCTCATTACTAACCTGTACCCTCAGTATATAGTCTCATTACTAACCTGTACCCTCAGTATATAGTCTCATTACTAACCTGTACCCTCAGTATATAGTCTCATTACTAACCTGTACCCTCAGTATATAGTCTCATTACTAACCTGTACAGTATATAGTCTCATTACTAACCTGTACCCTCAGTATATAGTCTCATTACTAACCTGTACCCTCAGTATATAGTCTCATTACTAACCTGTACCCTCAGTATATAGTCTCATTACTAACCTGTACCCTCAGTATATAGTCTCATTACTAACCTGTACCCTCAGTATATAGTCTCATTACTAACCTGTACCCTCAGTATATAGTCTCATTACTAACCTGTACCCTCAGTATATAGTCTCATTACTAACCTGTACCCTCAGTATATAGTCTCATTACTAACCTGTACCCTCAGTATATAGTCTCATTACTAACCTGTACCCTCAGTATATAGTCTCATTACTAAACCCCAGTATATAGTCTCATTACTAACCTGTACCCTCAGTATATAGTCTCATTACTAACCTGTACCCTCAGTATATAGTCTCATTACTAACCTGTACCCTCAGTATATAGTCTCATTACTAACCTGTACCCTCAGTATATAGTCTCATTACTAACCTGTACCCTCAGTATATAGTCTCATTACTAACCTGTACCCTCAGTATATAGTCTCATTACTAACCTGTACCCTCAGTATATAGTCTCATTACTAACCTGTACCCTCAGTATATAGTCTCATTACTAACCTGTACCCTCAGTATATAGTCTCATTACTAACCTGTACCCTCAGTATATAGTCTCATTACTAACCTGTACCCTCAGTATATAGTCTATTACTAACCTGTACCCTCAGTATATAGTCTACTAACCTGTACCCTCAGTATATAGTCTCATTACTAACCTGTACCCTCAGTATATAGTCTCATTACTAACCTGTACCCTCAGTATATAGTCTCATTACTAACCTGTACCCTCAGTATATAGTCTCATTACTAACCTGTACCCTCAGTATATAGTCTCATTACTAACCTGTACCCTCAGTATATAGTCTCATTACTAACCTGTACCCTCAGTATATAGTCTCATTACTAACCTGTACCCTCAGTATATAGTCTCATTACTAACCTGTACCCTCAGTATATAGTCTCATTACTAACCTGTACCCTCAGTATATAGTCTCATTACTAACCTGTACCCTCAGTATATAGTCTCATTACTAACCTGTACCCTCAGTATAGTCTCATTACTAACCTGTACCCTCAGTATATAGTCTCATTACTAACCTGTACCCTCAGTATATAGTCTCATTACTAACCTGTACCCTCAGTATATAGTCTCATTACTAACCTGTACCCTCAGTATATAGTCTCATTACTAACCTGTACCCTCAGTATATAGTCTCATTACTAACCTGTACCCTCAGTATATAGTCTCATTACTAACCTGTACCCTCAGTATATAGTCTCATTACTAACCTGTACCCTCAGTATATAGTCTCATTACTAACCTGTACCCTCAGTATATAGTCTCATTACTAACCTGTACCCTCAGTATATAGTCTCATTACTAACCTGTACCCTCAGTATATAGTCTCATTACTAACCTGTACCCTCAGTATATAGTCTCATTACTAACCTGTACCCTCAGTATATAGTCTCATTACTAACCTGTACCCTCAGTATATAGTCTCATTACTAACCTGTACCCTCAGTATATAGTCTCATTACTAACCTGTACCCTCAGTATATAGTCTCATTACTAACCTGTACCCTCAGTATATAGTCTCATTACTAACCTGTACCCCTCAGTATATAAGTCTCATCTACTAACCTGTACCCTCAGTATATAGTCTCATTACTAACCTGTACCCTCAGTATATAGTCTCATTACTAACCTGTACCCTCAGTATATAGTCTCATTACTAACCTGTACCCTCAGTATATAGTCTCATTACTAACCTGTACCCTCAGTATATAGTCTCATTACTAACCTGTACCCTCAGTATATAGTCTCATTACTAACCTGTACCCTCAGTATATAGTCTCATTACTAACCTGTACCCTCAGTATATAGTCTCATTACTAACCTGTACCCTCAGTATATAGTCTCATTACTAACCTGTACCCTCAGTATATAGTCTCAGTCTACTAACCTGTACCCTCAGTATATAGTCTCATTACTAACCTGTACCCTCAGTATATAGTCTATTATAAGTACCCTCAGTATATAGTCTCATTACTAACCTGTACCCTCAGTATATAGTCTCATTACTAACCTGTACCCTCAGTATATAGTCTCATTACTAACCTGTACCCTCAGTATATAGTCTCATTACTAACCTGTACCAGTATATGTCTCATTACTAACCTGTACCCTCAGTATATAGTCTCATTACTAACCTGTACCCTCAGTATATAGTCTCATTACTAACCTGTACCCTCAGTATATAGTCTCATTACTAACCTGTACCCTCAGTATATAGTCTCATTACTAACCTGTACCCTCAGTATATAGTCTCATTACTAACCTGTACCCTCAGTATATAGTCTCATTACTAACCTGTACCCTCAGTATATAGTCTCATTACTAACCTGTACCCTCAGTATATAGTCTCATTACTAACCTGTACCCTCAGTATATAGTCTCAGTCTCATTACTAACCTGTACCCTCAGTATATAGTCTCATTACTAACCTGTACCCTCAGTATATAGTCTCATTACTAACCTGTACCCTCAGTATATAGTCTCATTACTAACCTGTACCCTCAGTATATAGTCTCATTACTAACCTGTACCCTCAGTATATAGTCTCATTACTAACCTGTACCCTCAGTATATAGTCTCATTACTAACCTGTACCCTCAGTATATAGTCTCATTACTAACCTGTACCCTCAGTATATAGTCTATATAGTACCCTCAGTATTAGTCTCTAACCTGTACCCTCAGTATATAGTCTCATTACTAACCTGTACCCTCAGTATATAGTCTCATTACTAACCTGTACCCTCAGTATATAGTCTCATTACTAACCTGTACCCTCAGTATATAGTCTCATTACTAACCTGTACCCTCAGTATATAGTCTCATTACTAACCTGTACCCTCAGTATATAGTCTCATTACTAACCTGTACCCTCAGTATATAGTCTCATTACTAACCTGTACCCTCAGTATATAGTCTCATTACTAACCTGTACCCTCAGTATATAGTCTCATTACTAACCTGTACCCTCAGTATATAGTCTCATTACTAACCTGTACCCTCAGTATATAGTCTCATTACTAACCTGTACCCTCAGTATATAGTCTCATTACTAACCTGTACCCTCAGTATATAGTCTCATTACTAACCTGTACCCTCAGTATATAGTACCCTCAGTATATAGTCTAACCTGTACCCTCAGTATATAGTCTCATTACTAACCTGTACCCTCAGTATATAGTCTCATTACTAACCTGTACCCTCAGTATATAGTCTCATTACTAACCTGTACCCTCAGTATATAGTCTCATTACTAACCTGTACCCTCAGTATATAGTCTCATTACTAACCTGTACCCTCAGTATATAGTCTCATTACTAACCTGTACCCTCAGTATATAGTCTCATTACTAACCTGTACCCTCAGTATATAGTCTATACTAACCTGTCTCATTACTAACCTGTACCCTCAGTATATAGTCTCATTACTAACCTGTACCCTCAGTATAGTCTCATTACTAACCTGTACCCTCAGTATATAGTCTCATTACTAACCTGTACCCTCAGTATATAGTCTCATTACTAACCTGTACCCTCAGTATATAGTCTCATTACTAACCTGTACCCTAACCAGTATATAGTCTCATTACTAACCTGTACCCTCAGTATATAGTCTCATTACTAACCTGTACCCTCAGTATATAGTCTCATTACTAACCTGTACCCTCAGTATATAGTCTCATTACTAACCTGTACCCTCAGTATATAGTCTCATTACTAACCTGTACCCTCAGTATATAGTCTCATTACTAACCTGTACCCTCAGTATATAGTCTCATTACTAACCTGTACCCTCAGTATATAGTCTCATTACTAACCTGTACCCTCAGTATATAGTCTCATTACTAACCTGTACCCTCAGTATATAGTCTCATTACTAACCTGTACCCTCAGTATATAGTCTCATTACTAACCTGTACCCTCAGTATATAGTCTCATTACTAACCTGTACCCTCAGTATATAGTCTCATTACTAACCTGTACCCTCAGTATATAGTCTCATTACTAACCTGTACCCTCAGTATATAGTCTCATTACTAACCTGTACCCTCAGTATATAGTCTCATTACTAACCTGTACCCTCAGTATATAGTCTCATTACTAACCTGTATATAGTCTCATTACTAACCTGTACCCTCAGTATATATCTCATTACTAACCTGTCTCATTAGTCTCATTACTAACCTGTACCCTCAGTATATAGTCTCATTACTAACCTGTACCCTCAGTATATAGTCTCATTACTAACCTGTACCCTCAGTATATAGTCTCATTACTAACCTGTACCCTCAGTATATAGTCTCATTACTAACCTGTACCCTCAGTATATAGTCTCATTACTAACCTGTACCCTCAGTATATAGTCTCATTACTAACCTGTACCCTCAGTATATAGTCTCATTACTAACCTGTACCCTCAGTATATAGTCTCATTACTAACCTGTACCCTCAGTATATAGTCTCATTACTAACCTGTACCCTCAGTATATAGTCTCATTACTAACCTGTACCCTCAGTATATAGTCTCATTACTAACCTGTACCCTCAGTATATAGTCTCATTACTAACCTGTACCCTCAGTATATAGTCTCATTACTAACCTGTACCCTCAGTATATAGTCTCATTACTAACCTGTACCCTCAGTATAGTCTCATTACTAACCTGTACCCTCAGTATATAGTCTCATTACTAACCTGTACCCTCAGTATATAGTCTCATTACTAACCTGTACCCTCAGTATATAGTCTCATTACTAACCTGTACCCTCAGTATATAGTCTCATTACTAACCTGTACCCTCAGTATATAGTCTCATTACTAACCTGTACCCTCAGTATATAGTCTCATTACTAACCTGTACCCTCAGTATATAGTCTCATTACTAACCTGTACCCTCAGTATATAGTCTCATTACTAACCTGTACCCTCAGTATATAGTCTCATTACTAACCTGTACCCTCAGTATATAGTCTCATTACTAACCTGTACCCTCAGTATATAGTCTCATTACTAACCTGTACCCTCAGTATATAGTCTCATTACTAACCTGTACCCTCAGTATATAGTCTCATTACTAACCTGTACCCTCAGTATATAGTCTCATTACTAACCTGTACCCTCAGTATATAGTCTCATTACTAACCTGTACCCTCAGTATATAGTCTCATTACTAACCTGTACCCTCAGTATATAGTAACCTACCCTCAGTATATAGTCTCATTACTAACCTGTACCCTCAGTATATAGTCTCATTACTAACCTGTACCCTCAGTATATAGTCTCATTACTAACCTGTACCCTCAGTATATAGTCTCATTACTAACCTGTACCCTCAGTATATAGTCTCATTCATTACAGTATATAGTCTCATTACTAACCTGTACCCTCAGTATATAGTCTCATTACTAACCTGTACCCTCAGTATATAGTCTCATTACTAACCTGTACCCTCAGTATATAGTCTCATTACTAACCTGTACCCTCAGTATATAGTCTCATTACTAACCTGTACCCTCAGTATATAGTCTCATTACTAACCTGTACCCTCAGTATATAGTCTCATTACTAACCTGTACCCTCAGTATATAGTCTCATTACTAACCTGTACCCTCAGTATATAGTCTCATTACTAACCTGTACCCTCAGTATATAGTCTCATTACTAACCTGTACCCTCAGTATATAGTCTCATTACTAACCTGTACCCTCAGTATATAGTCTCATTACTAACCTGTATATAGTCTCATTACTAACCTGTACCCTCAGTATATAGTCTCATTACTAACCTGTACCCTCAGTATATAGTCTCATTACTAACCTGTACCCTCAGTATATAGTCTCATTACTAAACCTGTCTCATTACTAACCTGTACCCTCAGTATATAGTCTCATTACTAACCTGTACCCTCAGTATATAGTCTCATTACTAACCTGTACCCTCAGTATATAGTCTCATTACTAACCTGTACCCTCAGTATATAGTCTCATTACTAACCTGTACCCTCAGTATATAGTCTCATTACTAACCTGTACCCTCAGTATATAGTCTCATTACTAACCTGTACCCTCAGTATATAGTCTCATTACTAACCTGTACCCTCAGTATATAGTCTCATTACTAACCTGTACCCTCAGTATATAGTCTCATTACTAACCTGTACCCTCAGTATATAGTCTCATTACTAACCTGTACCCTCAGTATATAGTCTCATTACTAACCTGTACCCTCAGTATATAGTCTCATTACTAACCTGTACCCTGTCAGTATATAGTCTCATTACTAACCTGTACCCTCAGTATATAGTCTCATTACTAACCTGTACCCTCAGTATATAGTCTCATTACTAACCTGTACCCTCAGTATATAGTCTCATTACTAACCTGTACCCTCAGTATATAGTCTCATTACTAACCTGTACCCTCAGTATATAGTCTCATTACTAACCTGTACCCTCAGTATATAGTCTCATTACTAACCTGTACCCTCAGTATATAGTCTCATTACTAACCTGTACCCTCAGTATATAGTCTCATTACTAACCTGTACCCTCAGTATATAGTCTCATTACTAACCTGTACCCTCAGTATATAGTCTCATTTACTAACCTGTACCCTCAGTATATAGTCTCATTACTAACCTGTACCCTCAGTATATAGTCTCATTACTAACCTGTACCCTCAGTATATAGTCTCATTACTAACCTGTACCCTCAGTATATAGTCTCATTACTAACCTGTACCCTCAGTATATAGTCTCATTACTAACCTGTACCCTCAGTATATAGTCTCATTACTAACCTGTACCCTCAGTATATAGTCTCATTACTAACCTGTACCCTCAGTATATAGTCTCATTACTAACCTGTACCCTCAGTATATAGTCTCATTACTAACCTGTACCCTCAGTATATAGTCTCATTACTAACCTGTACCCTCAGTATATAGTCTCATTACTAACCTGTACCCTCAGTATATAGTCTCATTACTAACCTGTACCCTCAGTATATAGTCTCATTACTAACCTGTACCCTCAGTATATAGTCTCATTACTAACCTGTACCCTCAGTATATAGTCTCATTACTAACCTGTAACCCTCAGTATATAGTCTCATTACTAACCTGTACCCTCAGTATATAGTCTCATTACTAACCTGTACCCTCAGTATATAGTCTCATTACTAACCTGTACCCTCAGTATATAGTCTCATTACTAACCTGTACCCTCAGTATATAGTCTCATTACTAACCTGTACCCTCAGTATATAGTCTCATTACTAACCTGTACCCTCAGTATATAGTCTCATTACTAACCTGTACCCTCAGTATATAGTCTCATTACTAACCTGTACCCTCAGTATATAGTCTCATTACTAACCTGTACCCTCAGTATATAGTCTCATTACTAACCTGTACCCTCAGTATATAGTCTCATTACTAACCTGTACCCTCAGTATATAGTCTCATTACTAACCTGTACCCTCAGTATATAGTCTCATTACTAACCTGTACCCTCAGTATATAGTCTCATTACTAACCTGTACCCTCAGTATATAGTCTCATTACTAACCTGTACCCTCAGTATATAGTCTCATTACTAACCTGTACCCTCAGTATATAGTCTCATTACTAACCTGTACCCTCAGTATATAGTCTCATTACTAACCTGTACCCTCAGTATATAGTCTCATTACTAACCTGTACCCTCAGTATATAGTCTCATTACTAACCTGTACCCTCAGTATATAGTCTCATTACTAACCTGTACCCTCAGTATATAGTCTCATTACTAACCTGTACCCTCAGTATATAGTCTCATTACTAACCTGTACCCTCAGTATATAGTCTCATTACTAACCTGTACCCTCAGTATATAGTCTCATTACTAACCTGTAGTCTCCCTAACCTGTACCCTCAGTATATAGTCTCATTACTAACCTGTACCCTCAGTATATAGTCTCATTACTAACCTGTACCCCCAGTATATAGTCTCATTACTAACCTGTACCCTCAGTATATAGTCTCATTACTAACCTGTACCCTCAGTATATAGTCTCATTACTAACCTGTACCCTCAGTATATAGTCTCATTACTAACCTGTACCCTCAGTATATAGTCTCATTACTAACCTGTACCCTCAGTATATAGTCTCATTACTAACCTGTACCCTCAGTATATAGTCTCATTACTAACCTGTACCCTCAGTATATAGTCTCATTACTAACCTGTACCCTCAGTATATAGTCTCATTACTAACCTGTACCCTCAGTATATAGTCTCATTACTAACCTGTACCCTCAGTATATAGTCTCATTACTAACCTGTACCCTCAGTATATAGTCTCATTACTAACCTGTACCCTCAGTATATAGTCTCATTACTAACCTGTACCCTCAGTATATAGTCTCACCTGTTAGTCTCATTACTAACCTGTACCCTCAGTATATAGTCTCATTACTAACCTGTACCCTCAGTATATAGTCTCATTACTAACCTGTACCCTCAGTATATAGTCTCATTACTAACCTGTACCCTCAGTATATAGTCTCATTACTAACCTGTAGTCTCCCTCAGTATATAGTCTCATTACTAACCTGTACCCTCAGTATAGAGTCTCATTACTAACCTGTACCCTCAGTATATAGTCTCATTACTAACCTGTACCCTCAGTATATAGTCTCATTACTAACCTGTACCCTCAGTATATAGTCTCATTACTAACCTGTACCCTCAGTATATAGTCTCATTACTAACCTGCTACACACATCTGTTATGATGGATCTAACAACACACATCCAACTGGCCTTCTGTTCTCATTTTCACTTCAAGATAAGATTATATTCACCATGAACATCTGTCTTTTCATAGGTGTTTAGCAGTCGTCTGATTGACAAGGCTCTTCTGGGAGATAATGTGTGACTAGATTTGACGCTCTTGGAATGGTTGTATATCGATTTTTGTAAACAGAAAGAGAAGATCAGGTCAGACATGGTGAGAGGCGTAGGTGAAAGAGGGATGTGTGGTTTGTATGTACGGAGTGTGTGTGCGTACGGAGTGTGTGTATGTACGGAGTGTGTGTGCGTACGGAGTGTGTGTGCGTACGGAGTGTGTGTATGTATGGAGTGTGTGTGCGTACGGAGTGTGTGTATGTACGGAGTGTGTGTGCGTACGGAGTGTGTGTATGTACGGAGTGTGTGTATGTACGGAGTGTGTGTGCGTGTGGGTGTGTGCGGAGTGTGTGTGCGTGTGGATGTACGGAGTGTGTGTGCGTACGGAGTGTGTGTGCGTACGGAGTGTGTGTGCGTACGGAGTGTGTGTGCGTACGGAGTGTGTGTGCGTGTGGGTGTGTGACAGACCAAGGTAAACGTGTACGTGTAAGGCTTGGTAAGTAAACAGCGATGAGAAGACAGACTGTCAGAGAGAAGAGAGAGAAAGAAAGGTAAATCACCTGGTGTCTTCGTGTTGTCTCACCTTTCTGCTTAGATACCTTCCTCACAGTCAGAGCTGCCTGACGTTTCTGGTACTCTGAGATCTCAAACCCTGAAACACACAAGCTCTATGGTAACCTTGATATAATGCAGAGAGTACACCATGACAGCAAGCGTATCGGGCAGCACAGAAATAGAATAGAACATAATTGTTCATTATAAAATGAACATTTAACATCACCACAAGTAGGTAAAAAATGTGTGACTGATAACCATCAAACGGTGTGTGTGTGTGTGTGTGTGTGTGTGTGTGTGTGTGTGTGTGTGTGTGTGTGTGTGTGTGTGTGTGTGTGTGTGTGTGTGTGTGTGTGTGTGTGTGTGTGTGTGTGTGTGTGTGTGTGTGTGTGTGTAAGAATGTGTAAGAATGTGTGTGTGTGAGTGTGTGTGTGTCTGTAAGTGTGTAAGAATGTGTAAGAATGTGTGTGTGTGAGTGTGTGTGTGTCTGTAAGTGTGTAAGAATGTGTAAGAATTTGTTTGTGTGTCTGTAAGTGTGTAAGAATGTTTGTGTGTGAGTGTGTGTGTGTCTGTAAGTGTGTAAGAATGTGTGTGTGTGTGAGTGAGTGAGTGTCTGTAAGTGTGTAAGAATGTGTGTGTGTGAGTGTGTGTGTCTGTAAGTGTGTAAGAATGTGTAAGAATGTGTGTGTGTGTCTGTAAGTGTGTAAGAATGTGTGTGTGTGAGTGTGTGTGTGTCTGTAAGTGTGTAAGAATGTGTGTGCGTGAGTGTGTGTGTGTCTGTAAGTGTGTAAGAATGTGTAAGAATGTGTGTGTGTGAGTGTGTGTGTGTCTGTACGTGTGTAAGAATGTATAAGAATGTGTGTGTGAGTGTGTGTGTGTCTGTAAGTGTGTAAGAATGTGTAAGAATGTGTGTGTGTGTCTGTAAGTGTGTAAGAATGTGTAAGAATGTGTATGTGTGAGTGTGTGTGTGTCTGTAAGTGTGTAAGAATGTGTGTGTGTGAGTGAGTGAGTGTCTGTAAGTGTGTAAGAATGTGTGTGTGTGTGAGTGTGTGTGTCTGTAAGTGTGTAAGAATGTGTAAGAATGTGTGTGTGTGTCTGTAAGTGTGTAACAATGTGTAACAATGTGTGTGTGTCTGTAAGTGTGTAAGAATGTTTGTGTGTGAGTGTGTGTGTCTGTAAGTGTGTAAGAATGTGTGTGTGTGTCTGTAAGTGTGTAAGAATGTGTAACAATGTGTATGTGTGTGTCTGTAAGTGTGTAAGAATGTTTGTGTGTGAGTGTGTGTCTGTCTGTAAGTGTGTAAGAATGTGTGTGTGTGAGTGAGTCAGTGTCTGTAAGTGTGTAAGAATGTGTGTGTGTGAGTGTGTGTGTCTGTAAGTGTGTAAGAATGTGTAAGAATGTGTGTGTGTGTCTGTAAGTGTGTAAGAATGTGTGTGTGTGAGTGTGTGTGTGTCTGTAAGTGTGTAAGAATGTGTAAGAATGTGTGTGTGTCTGTAAGTGTGTAAGAATGTGTAAGAATGTGTGTGTGTGAGTGTGTGTGTGTCTGTAAGTGTGTAAGAATGTGTAAGAATCTGTGTGTGTGAGTGTGTGTGTGTCTGTAAGTGTGTAAGAATGTGTAAGAATGTGTGTGTGTGTCTGTAAGTGTGTAAGAATGTGTAAGAATGTGTGTGTGTCTATAAGTGTGTAAGAATGCATGTGTGTGAGTGTGTGTTTCTGTAAGTGTGTAAGAATGTGTAAGAATGTGTGTGTGTGTCTGTAAGTGTGTAAGAATGTGTGCGTGTGAGTGTGTGTGTCTGTAAGTGTGTAAGAATGTGTGTGTGTCTGTAAGTGTGTAAGAATGTGTAAGAATGTGTGTGTGTGTGAGTGTGTGTGTGTCTGTAAGTGTGTAAGAATGTGTAAGAATGTGTGTGTGTGTCTGTAAGTGTGTAAGAATGTGTAAGAATGTGTGTGTGTGTGTGTGTCTGTAAGTGTGTAAGAATGTGTAAGAATGTGTGTGTGTGAGTGTGTCTGTAAGTGTGTAAGAATGTGTAAGAATGTGTGTGTGTGAGTGTGTGTGTGTCTGTAAGTGTGTAAGAATGTGTAAGAATGTGTGTGTGTGTCTGTAAGTGTGTAAGAATGTGTAAGAATGTGTGTGTGTGTGTCTGTAAGTGTGTAAGAATGTGTGTGTGTGTCTGTAAGTGTGTAAGAATGTGTAAGAATGTGTGTGTGTCTATAAGTGTGTAAGGATGCATGTGTGTGAGTGTGTGTTTCTGTAAGTGTGTAAGAATGTGTAAGAATGTATGTGTGTGTCTGTAAGTGTGTAAGAATGTGTGTGTGTGAGTGTGTGTGTCTGTAAGTGTGTAAGAATGTGTAAGAATGTGTGTGTGTCTGTAAGTGTGTAAGAATGTGTAAGAATGTGTGTGTGTGAGTGTGTGTGTGTCTGTAAGTGTGTAAGAATATGTAAGAATGTGTGTGTGTGTCTGTAAGTGTGTAAGAATGTGTAAGAATGTGTGTGTGTGTGTGTCTGTAAGTGTGTAAGAATGTGTAAGAATGCGTGTGTGTGTCTGTAAGTGTGTAAGAATGTGTAAGAATGTGTGTGTGTGTGTCTGTAAGTGTGTAAGAATGTGTGTGTGTGTCTAACCGATTTTCTCATCCTCCTGCACCATCTTCCTCTCCTCGTGGAAAGCCCGGAGCCATCGCATCTTCTCCTCCTGTTTCTTGGACAGGAAGATGTGGAGCTCCTCGCTGTCTTTGTTGTGCAATTTGAACGCGTTCTTCACGCTCACGTTGAAGTCGTCATCGCGTCCGTCGATGGCGTCCCGCACGTCATAGCGGTCCATGTCGATACGGCCCTTATAGTACAGGATGTCCCTACGAATCAGATCCTAGAGGAGAGAGAGGTTGTTAGGCCCTTATAGTACAGGATGTCCCTACAAATCAGATCCTAGAGGAGAGAGGGGTTGTTAGGCCCTTATAATATAGGATGTCCCTATGAATCAGGTCCTAGAGAGAGAGGCGGTGTCACACCGTGTGTGTAACGTGTGTGTAACGTGTGTGTTGGGTCTTTGAGAGGTTGTAGCCTGCAGGCGTTTCCCCATATTATTCTCTTATGCAACACTCTCCATCTGTCACACATCTTCCCTCCCTCCCTCTCCCTCCCTCCCTCCCTCCCTCCCTCCCTCCCTCCCTCCCTCCCTCCCTCCCTCCTCTCCTCCCTCTCCCTCCCTCCCTCCTCTCCTCCCTCCCTCCCTCTCTCTCTCTCTCTCTCTCTCTCTCTCTCTCTCTCTCTCTCTCTCTCTCTCTCTCTCTCTCTCTCTCTCTCTCTCTCTCTCTCTCTCTCTCTCTCTCTCTCTCTCTCTCTCCCTCCCTCCCTCCCTCCCTCCCTCCCTCCCTCCCTCCCTCCCTCCCTCCCTCCCTCCCTCTCTCCTCTCTCTCTCTCTCTCTCTCTCTCTCTCTCTCTCTTTTTTTCTTCTGTCCTCAACAGCAAACCTGTCTCCTCTCAAAACTAATGCCCTGGTTTAAAGCTAGCTCACAAACCTCAAGCTCCATAAATCATTAAGCAACAGAGATATGTACAGCTGTGAACTACAGACTTCTTATACCAGTGGGCATTCAACACAATGACACAGAGATGGGAACAATACTGCACTTATTAAAGCATTAAGACTACAGGGATCATCCTAAAATATCTTCAACATTATATAAAGATCATGTCTGGTAGTCCAACCTGTTTAGGACAGACAGAGAGGTAGTCTGGTAGTCCAGCCTGTTTAGGACAGACAGAGAGGTAGTCTGGTAGTCCAGCCTGTTTAGGACAGACAGAGAGGTAGTCTGGTAGCCCAGCCTGTTTAGGACAGACAGAGAGGTAGTCTGGTAGTCCCTCCTGTTGAAGACAGACAGAGAGATAGTCTGGTAGTCCAGCCTGTTTAGGACAGACAGAGAGGTAGTCTGGTAGCCCAGCCTGTTTAGGACAGACAGAGAGGTAGTCTGGTAGTCCCTCCTGTTGAAGACAGACAGAGAGGTAGTCTGGTAGTCCAGCCTGTTTTAGGACAGACAGAGAGTTAGTCTGGTAGCCCAGCCTGTTTAGCACAGACAGAGAGGTAGTCTGGTAGTCCAGCCTGTTTAGGACAGACAGAGAGTTAGTCTGGTAGCCCAGCCTGTTTAGCACAGACAGAGAGGTAGTCTGGTAGTCCAGCCTGTTTAGGACAGACAGAGAGGTAGTCTGGTAGTCCAGCCTGTTTAGGACAGACAGAGAGTTAGTCTGGTAGCCCAGCCTGTTTAGGACAGACAGAGATGTAGTCAGGTAGTCCAGCCTGTTTTAGGACAGACAGAGAGTTAGTCTGGTAGTCCAGCCTGTTTAGGACAGACAGAGAGGTAGTCTGGTAGTCCAGCCTGTTTAGGACAGACAGAGAGGTAGTCTGGTAGTCCAGCCTGTTTAGGACAGACAGAGAGGTAGTCTGGTAGTCCCTCCTGTTGAAGACAGATAGAGAGGTAGTCAGGTAGTCCAGCCTGTTTAGGACAGACAGAGAGGTAGTCTGGTAGCCCAGCCTGTTTAGGACAGACAGAGAGGTAGTTTGGTAGTCCAGCCTGTTTAGGACAGACAGAGAGGTAGTCTGGTAGTCCCTCCTGTTGAAGACAGATAGAGAGGTAGTCAGGTAGTCCAGCCTGTTTAGGACAGACAGAGAGTTAGTCTGGTAGCCCAGCCTGTTTAGGACAGACAGAGAGGTAGTCAGGTAGTCCAGCCTGTTTTAGGACAGACAGAGAGTTAGTCTGGTAGTCTAGCCTGTTTAGGACAGACAGAGAGGTAGTCTGGTAGTCCAGCCTGTCTAGGACAGACAGAGAGGTAGTCTGGTAGCCCAGCCTGTTTAGGACAGACAGAGAGGTAGTCTGGTAGCCCAGCCTGTTTAGGACAGACAGAGAGGTAGTCTGGTAGTCCAGCCTGTTTAGGACAGACAGAGAGGTAGTCTGGTAGTCCAGCCTGTTTAGGACAGACAGAGAGGTAGTCTGGTAGTCCAGCCTGTTAAGGACAGACAGAGAGGTAGTCTGGTAGTCCAGCCTGTTAAGGACAGACAGAGAGTTAGTCTGGTAGTCCAGCCTGTTAAGGACAGACAGAGAGGTAGTCTGGTAGCCCAGCCTGTTTAGGACAGACAGAGAGTTAGTCTGGTAGTCCAGCCTATTTAGAACAGACAGAGAGTTAGTCTGGTAGCCCAGCCTGTTTAGGACAGACAGAGAGTTAGTCTGGTAGCCCAGCCTGTTAAGGACAGACAGAGAGTTAGTCTGGTAGTCCAGCCTGTTTAGGACAGAGAGAGAGGTAGTCTGGTAGTCTCTCCTGTTGAAGCCAGACAGAGAGGTAGTCAGGTAGTCCAGCCTGTTTTAGGACAGACAGAGAGGTAGTCTGGTAGTCCAGCCTGTTTAGAACAGACAGAGAGTTAGTCTGGTAGCCCAGCCTGTTTAGAACAGACAGAGTTCACTGTGTACTGGGCTGTGTACTGGGCTGTGTATTGGGCTGTATGCTGGACTGTGTACTGGGCTGTGTACTGGACTGTGTACTGGGCTGTGTACTGGGCTGTGTACTGGAGTCTGTACTGGGCTGTGTACTGGGCTGTGTACTGGGCTCTGTCTGGGCTGTGTACTGGGCTCTGTACTGGGCTGTGTATTGGACAGTGGGACTGAACTACTCTTAATGATGATATGGATAAGAGAGGAAAGACCAATACACAACATTACTAAAAGTATGTGGACACCTGCTTGTCAAACATCTCATTAATATGGAGTTGGTACCCTTTTGCTTCGACAACAGCCTCCACTCTTCTGGGAAGGCTTTCCACTAGATGTTGGAACATTGCTGCTATAACAGCCCCCACTCTTCTGGGAAGGCTTTCCACTAGATGTTGGAATAGTGCTGCAATAACAGCCCCCACTCTTCTGGGAAGACTTTCCACTAGATGTTGGAGCATTGCTGCGGGGACTTGCTGCCACTCAGCCACAAGAGCATTAGTGAGGTTGGGTACTGATGTTGGGCGATTAGGCCTGGCTTGCGGTCGGCTTTCCAATTCATCCCAAGGGTGTTTGATGGGTTTGAGGTCAGGGCTCTGTGCAGGCCAGTCAAGTTCTTCCACACCGATCTCGACAAACTATTTCTGTATGGACATCGCTTTGTGCACGGGGGCATTGTCATGCTGAAACAGGAAAGGGCCTGCCCCAAACTGTTGCCACAAGGTTGGAAGCACAGAATCTTCTAGAATGTCCTTGTATTCTGTAGCATTAAGATTTCACTTCACTGGAACTAACGGGCCTAGTCCGAACCATGAAAAACAGCCCCAGAACATTTGTCCTCCTCCACCAAAATGTACAGTTGGCACTAAGCATTCAGGCAGGTAGCGTTTTCCTGGCATCTGCCAAACCCAGATTCGTCAGTCAAACTGACAGATGGTGAAGCGTAATTTATAACTCCAGAGAATGTGTTTCCACTGCTCCAGAGTCCAATGGCGGCGAGCTTTACACCACTCCAGCCGAGGCTTGGCATTGCACAGGGTGATCTTTGACTTGTGTGCGGCTGCTCTGCCATGGAAACCCATTTCATGAAGCTCCCGACAGACAGTTCTTGTACTGATGTTGCTTCCGGAGGCAGTTTGTAACTCGGTAGTGAGAGTTGCAACAGACGAAAGGACAGATGATTTTCACACGCTACGAGCTTCCGCGCTCGGTGGACCCGTTCTGTGAGTTTGTGTGGCCTACCCACTTCCCAGCCGAGCCGTTGTTGCTCCTAGAAGTTTTCACTTCACAATAACAGCACTTACAGTTGACCAGGGCAGCTCTAGTAGGGCAGAAATTTGACAAACTGAATTGTTGGAAAGGTGCATCCTCTGACGGTGCCACGTTGAAAGTCACTGAGCTCTTCAGTCGTTCTACAACCAATGTTTGTCTATGGAGATTACATAGCTGTGTGCTCGGTTTTATACACTTGTCAGCAACGGGTGTGGCTGAAATAGACAAATCTACTATTTTGAAGGGGTGTCTACATAAACTCAACAAAAAAAGAAATGTCCCTTTTTCAGGACCCTGTCTTTCAAAGATAATTAATAAAAATCCAAATAATTTCACAGATCGTCATTGTCAAGTGTTTTAACACTGTTTCCCGTGCTTGTTCAACTAACCATAAACAATTAATGAACATGCATCTGTGGAATGGTCGTTATGACAGAGAGTTAAGGTCACAGTTATGAAAACTTAGGACACTAAAGAGGCCTTTCTACTGACTCTGAAAAACACAAAAAATAAAGATGCCCAGGGTCCCTGCTCATCTGCATGAACGTGCCTTAGGCATGCTGCAAGGAGGCATGAGGACTGCAGATGTGGCCAGGGCAATAAATTGCAATGTTCGTACTGTGAGACGCCTAAGACAGCGCTACAGGGAGACAGGATGGACAGCTGATCATCCTCGCAGTGGCAGACCACGTGTAACAACACCTGCACAGGATCGGTACATCCGAACATCACACCTGCGGGACAGGCACAGGATGGCAACAACAACTGCCCGAGTTACACCAGGAACACACAATCCCTCCATCAGTGCTCAGACTGTCCACAATAGGCTGAGAGAGGCTGGACTGAAGGCTTATAGGTCTGTTGTAAGGCAGGTCCTCACCAGACATCACCGGCAACAACGTCGCCTATGGCCACAAACCCACCGTCGCTGGACCAAACAGGACTGGCGAAAAGTTTTCTTTGCTGATGAGTCGCGGTTTTGTCTCACCGGGTGTGATGGTTGGATTCGCGTTTATCGTATAAGGAATGAGCGTTACACTGAGGCCTGTTCTCTGGTCTGAGGCAGTGTGTCACAACATCACTGAGCTTGTTGTCATTGCAGGCAATCTCAACTCTGTGCATTACAGGGAAGACACCCTCCTCCCTCATGTGGTACCCTTCCTGCAGGCTCATCCTGACATGACCCTCCAGAATGATAATGCCACCAGCCATACTGCTCATTCTGTGTGTGATTTCCTGCAAGACAGGAATGTAAGTGTTCTGCCATGGCCAGCGAAGAGCCCGGATCTCAATCCCATTGAGCACGTCTGGGACCTGTTGGATTGGAGGGTGAAGGCTAGGACCATTCCCCCCAGAAATGTCTGGGAACTTGCAAGTGCTTTGGTGGAAGAGTGGAGTAACATCTCACAGCAAGAACGGGCAAATCTGGTGCAGTCCATGAGGAGGAGATGCACTGCAGTACTTAATGCAGCTGGTGGCCACACCACATACTGACTGTTACTTTTGATTTTGACCCCCGCCTTTGTTCAGGAACACATTATTCCATTTCTGTTAGTCACATGTCTGTGGAACTTGTTCAGTTTATGTCTCAGTAGTTGAATCTCGTTATGTTCATACAAATATTTACACGTGAAGTTTGCTGAAAATAAATGCAGTTGACAATGAGAGAACATATTTTTTTTTGCTGAGTTTACATGTGTATATAGTGTATTTAAAATAGAGAAAATCCATGTCCCAGCATGATTCAGTAAATTAGCCTGTTGAGATCAGATATGTCTGGTCTCCACGTACTGTTAAGGATGAGAGGATGAGAGGAGAGGAGGAGATTTGAGGAGGAGGGGGAGGAGAGGAGGAGAGAAGGAGAGGATGAGAGGAGGGGAGGAGAGGATGAGAGGAGGAGAGGATGGGAGGAGGGGAGGAGAGGATGAGAGAAAGAGAAGATGAGAGGAGGGGAGGAGAGGATGAGAAGAGGAGAGGAGGAGAGGATGAGAGATGGAGATTGGATGAGAGGAGAGGAGGAGGGGAGGAGAGGAGGAGAGAAGGAGAGGAGGAGGGGAGGAGAGGATGAGAAGATGAGGGGAGGATGAGAGGATGAGAGGAGAGGAGGAGAGGAGGAAAGGAGGAGAGAAGGAGGGGAGGATGAGAGAAGGAGAAGAGGAGAGGAGGAGAGGAGAAGAGAAGGAGAGGAGGAGAGGATGAGAGGAGGAGAGGATGAGAGGAGGAAGGAAGAATGGAAGAGAGAGAGAGGAGCATGCAACAGGCCACCAACACGCCCTGAGGGCAGCCATTACACATGTTGTGTTGCACATTGTGAATAAGAAACTCAAGAACAGAGATGATTCATAATTAAACATGTCCCGCAGACATCCCCGAGCAGTGTGTGTGTGTGTGTGTGTGTGTGTGTGTGTGTGTGTGTGTGTGTGTGTGTGTGTGTGTGTGTGTGTGTGTGTGTGTGTGTGTGTGTGTGTGTGTGTGTGTGTGTGTGTGTGTGTGTGTGTGTTTGGCCAGAGAGGGGAGGTTTCAGGACAGAGAGGGGAGGTTTCAGGACAGAGAGGGGAGGTTTCATACCTTCTATATATACCTGAACTGGTTTGGAGCAGGACAGAGAGGGGAGGTTTCAGGACAGAGAGGGGAGGTTTCAGGACAGAGAGGGGAGGTTTCATACCTTCTATATATACCTGAACTGGTTTGGAGCAGGACAGAGAGGGGAGGTTTCAGGACAGAGAGGGGAGGTTTCAGGACAGAGAGGGGAGGTTTCATACCTTCTATATATACCTGAACTGGTTTGGAGCAGGACAGAGAGGGGAGGTTTCATACCTTATATATATACCTGAACTGGTTTGGAGCAGGACAGAGAGGAGAGGTTTCATACCTTATATATATACCTGAACTGGTTTGGAGCAGGACAGAGAGGGGAGGTTTCATACCTTATATATATACCTGAACTGGTTTGGAGCAGGACAGAGAGGGGAGGTTTCATACCTTATATATATACCTGAACTGGTTTGGAGCAGGACAGAGAGGGGAGGTTTCAGGACAGAGAGGGGAGGTTTCATACCTTCTTACAGAGGACCAGCTGGTGATCAAAGAGGAAGAAGACACGTTGCTGACTGCGTCCATAGGGCTGGTAGATCCAAGACATTTCCCCTGTATAGATCAACTCCGAGCTCCGGCCCAGGATGTCATCACCCTGGGGACCATAATAATACATGTCTTTATTTAGCACTATTCAAGGACCTAAAGACGCTCGTTGTAAACACACACACACACTCGGTTGAGGGTCGGTTAATTCCGAGTGGTGTACAGTATGTACCTCCCAGTCCAGGACGGAGGCCTGCCATTGGGCGATCTTGTCAATGTTCTCCAGCCTCCTCTTCCTCTCGTTGATCTGCTGAGTGACGTTACGCATCACTGCCAGCGCAGCCGCCACATAGCGATAGTCACTATGGAAACAGAACACACATTACAACCACCACCTAGCGATAGTCACTATGGAGACAGAACACACATTACAACCACCACGTAGCGATAGTCACTATGGAGACAGAACACACATTACAACCACCACGTAGCGATAGTCACTATGGAGACAGAAGACACATTACAACCACCACATAGTAATAGTCGCTATGGAGACAGAACACAGGTAATTACACAGGTAATTTCAGGGGGATGAATCATACCTTAACGCAGTCGCTATTGCTACAGGTTTGTGTGTGCCAGATCAGTGTGTGTTAGTAAGTGTGTGTGTGTGTGTTTTGTGTCTATCAGGCCTATCCTCCATCTTGCACACACACGACACACTACACTTTCACACACTCTTCACAGACTGAGACAGACAGACAGACAGACAGACAGACAGACAGACAGACAGACAGACAGACAGACAGACAGACAGACAGACAGACAGACAGACAGACAGACAGACAGACAGACAGACAGACAGACAGACAGACAGACAGACAGACAGACAGACAGACAGACAGACAGACAGACAGACAGACAGGGAGACAGGGAGACAGGGAGACAGGGAGACAGGGAGACAGGGAGAGAGACAGACTTAGAGGCAGACAGAGAGACAGATATCTGGCAGATAGAGTTAAGAGTGTTGGCTCCTGCCCCTGTCTGGCTGTGAGAGTGAGATTTGTGAATGACCTGGAGCCGGATGAGACAAACACAGCTGAATGACTGACTTTGTGTGTGTGTGTGTCTATAATCCTACCTGTGCTCCTGTGCAGTGTATTTGAGCAGCTCAGCCAGCTGCAGGGGGTATTTGCAGATCTTCTGTACGGGTGTGAGGAGGAAGCCGTCGATAGCGATGTCGATCATCTGCTGCAGCAGACGACAGGCCTCGAAGAAGTGCTGGTACCTCCCGTCTCTCATCAGCTTGGACAGCTCCATGCAGGCGTCCAGGTGGTTGTTACAGTACTCAGAGTAGATCCAGAAGCCGTCTTGCTGTGGGACACAACAACAATGGAGGAGATGGGGAGATGGGGAGATGAGGAGATGAGGAGATGAGGAGATGGGGAGATGAGGAGATGGGGAGGTGGGGAGATGGGGAGATGATGAGATGGGGAGATGAGGAGATGAGGAGATGAGGAGATGGGGAGATGAGGAGATGGGGAGGTGAGGAGATGAGGAGATGGGGAGGTGAGGAGATGAGGAGATGGGGAGGTGGGGAGATGAGGAGATGGGGAGATGAGGAGATGAGGAGATGGGGAGATGAGGAGATGGGGAGGTGAGGAGATGGGGAGGTGAGGAGATGGGGAGATGAGGAGATGGGGAGATGAGGATATGGGGAGATGAGGAGATGATGAGATGAGGAGATGGGGAGGTGAGGAGATGGGGAGATGGGGAGATGAGGATATGGGGAGATGAGGAGATGGGGAGATGAGGAGATGGGGAGATGAGGATATGGGGAGATGAGGAGGTGGGGAGATGAGGAGATGAGGAGATGGGGATATGGGGAGATGAGGAGGTGGGGAGATGAGGAGATGGGGAGGTGGGGAGATGAGGAGATGGGGAGGTGAGGAGATGAGGATATGGGGAGGTGGGGAGATGAGGAGATGGGGAGATGAGGATATGGGGAGATGAGGAGGTGGGGAGATGAGGAGATGGGGAGGTGGGGAGATGAGGAGATGGGGAGATGAGGAGATGGGGAGGTGGGGAGATGAGGAGATGGGGAGATGAGGAGATGAGGAGATGGGGAGATGAGGAGATGGGGAGGTGAGGAGATGGGGAGATGAGGAGATGGGGAGATGAGGATATGGGGAGATGAGGAGATGATGAGATGAGGAGATGGGGAGGTGAGGAGATGGGGAGGTGAGGAGATGGGGAGATGAGGATATGGGGAGATGAGGAGGGGAGATGATGAGATGGGGAGATGAGGAGATGGGGAGATGAGGAGATGGGGAGGTGAGGAAATGGGGAGATGAGGAGATGGGGAGATGAGGAGATGAGGAGATGATGAGATGGGGAGATGAGGAGATGGGGAGATGAGGAGATGGGGATGATGATATGGGGAGATGAGGAGATGGGGAGATGAGGAGATGAGGAGATGATGAGATGGGGAGATGAGGAGATGAGGAGATGAGGAGATGGGGAGATGATGAGATGGGGAGGTGAGGAGATGGGGAGATGAGGAGATGAGGAGATGAGGAGATAATGAGATGGGGAGATGAGGAGTTGGGGAGGTGAGGAGATGGGGAGGTGAGGAGATGGGGAGATGAGGAGATGGGGAGATGATGAGATGGGGAGATGAGGAGATGAGGAGATGGGGAGATGAGGAGATGAGGAGATGGGGAGATGATGAGATGGGGAGATGGGGAGATGAGGAGATGAGGAGATGGGGAGATGAGGAGATGAGGAGGGGAGATGATGAGATGGGGAGATGAGGAGATGAGGAGATGGGGGATGATGAGATGATGAGATGGGGAGATGAGGAGATGAGGAGATGGGGAGATGATGAGATGGGGAGATGATGAGATGGGGAGATGAGGAGATGAGGAGATGGGGAGATGAGGAGATGGGGAGATGAGGAGATGAGGAGATGGGGAGATGATGAGATGGAGATGGGAGATGAGGAGATGAGAGATGGGGAGATGATGAGATGGGGAGATGATGAGATGGGGAGATGAGGAGATGGGGAGATGATGAGATGGGGAGATGAGGAGATGGGAGATGATGAGATGGGGAGATGAGGAGATGGGGAGGTGAGGAGATGGGGAGATGATGAGATGGGGAGATGAGGAGATGGGGAGATGAGGAGATGGGGAGATGAGGAGATGGGGATGATGAGATGGGGAGATGAGGAGATGGGGAGGTGAGGAGATGGGGAGATGATGAGATGGGGAGATGAGGAGATGAGGAGATGGGGAGATGAGGAGATGGGGAGATGAGGAGATGAGGAGATGGGGAGATGATGAGATGGGGAGATGATGAGATGGGGAGATGAGGAGATGGGGAGATGAGGAGATGAGGAGATGGGGAGATGAGGAGATGAGGAGATTGAGGATGATGAGATGAGGAGATGGGGAGATGAGGATATGGGGAGATGAGATGGGGAGATGAGGATATGGGGAGGTGGGGAGATGAGGAGATGGGGATGAGGAGATGAGGAGATGGGGAGATGAGGATATGGGGAGATGAGGATGGGGAGATGAGGAGATGGGGAGGTGGGGAGATGAGGAGATGGGGATGAGGAGATGAGGAGATGAGGTGGGGGAGATGAGGAGATGGGGAGATGAGGATGGGGAGATGAGGAGGTGGGGAGATGAGGAGATGGGGAGGTGGGGAGATGAGGAGATGGGGAGTGAGGAGATGAGGAGATGGGGATGGGGAGATGAGGAGATGGGGAGATGAGGAGATGAGGAGATGGGGAGGTGAGGAGATGGGGAGATGATGAGATGGGGATGAGGAGATGGGGAGATGAGGAGATGAGGAGATGAGGAGATAATGAGATGGGGAGATGAGGAGTTGGGGAGGTGAGGAGATGGGGAGGTGAGGAGATGGGGAGATGAGGAGATGAGATGATGAGATGGGGAGATGAGGAGATGAGGAGATGGGGAGATGAGGAGATGAGGAGATGGGGAGATGATGAGATGGGGAGATGGGGAGATGAGGAGATGAGGAGATGGGGAGATGAGGAGATGAGGAGATGGGGAGATGATGAGATGGGGAGATGAGGAGATGAGGAGATGGGGAGATGATGAGATGATGAGATGGGGAGATGAGGAGATGAGAGATGGGGAGATGATGAGATGGGGAGATGATGAGATGGGGAGATGGAGATGAGGAGATGGGGAGATGAGGAGATGGGAGATGAGGAGATGAGAGATGGGGAGATGATGAGATGATGAGATGGGGAGATGAGGAGATGAGGATGGGGAGATGATGAGATGGGGAGATGATGAGATGGGGAGATGAGGAGATGGGGAGATGATGAGATGGGGAGATGAGGAGATGGGGAGATGATGAGATGGGGAGATGAGGAGATGGGGAGGTGAGGAGATGGGGAGATGATGAGATGGGGAGATGAGGAGATGGGGAGATGAGGAGATGGGGAGATGAGGAGATGGGGAGATGATGAGATGGGGAGATGAGGAGATGGGGAGGTGAGGAGATGGGGAGATGATGAGATGGGAGATGAGGAGATGAGGAGATGGGGAGATGAGGAGATGGGGAGATGAGGAGATGAGAGATGGGGAGATGATGAGATGGGGAGATGATGAGATGGGGAGATGAGGAGATGGGGAGATGAGGAGATGAGGAGATGGGGAGATGAGGAGATGAGGAGATTGAGAGATGATGAGATGAGGAGATGGGGAGATGAGGATATGGGGAGATGAGGAGGTGGGGAGATGAGGAGATGGGGAGGTGGGGAGATGAGGAGATGGGGAGGTGAGGAGATGAGGAGATGGGGAGATGAGGATATGGGGAGATGAGGAGGTGGGGAGATGAGGAGATGGGGAGGTGGGGAGATGAGGAGATGGGGAGGTGAGGAGATGAGGAGATGGGGAGGTGGGGAGATGAGGAGATGGGGAGATGAGGATATGGGGAGATGAGGAGGTGGGGAGATGAGGAGATGGGGAGGTGGGGAGATGAGGAGATGGGGAGGTGAGGAGATGAGGAGATGGGGAGGGGGGAGATGAGGAGATGGGGAGATGAGGAGATGAGGAGATGGGGAGATGAGGAGATGGGGAGGATGAGGAGATGGGGAGATGAGGAGATGGGGAGATGAGGATATGGGGAGATGAGGAGATGATGAGATGAGGAGATGGGGAGGTGAGGAGATGGGGAGGTGAGGAGATGGGGAGATGAGGATATGGGGAGATGAGGAGATGGGGAGATGATGAGATGGGGAGATGAGGAGATGGGGAGATGAGGAGATGGGGAGGTGAGGAGATGGGGAGATGAGGAGATGGGGAGATGAGGAGATGAGGAGATGATGAGATGGGGAGATGAGGAGATGGGGAGATGAGGAGATGATGATATGGGGAGATGAGGAGATGGGGAGATGAGGAGATGAGGAGATGATGAGATGGGGAGATGAGGAGATGGGGAGGTGAGGAGATGGGGAGATGATGAGATTGGGAGGTGAGGAGATGGGGAGATGAGGAGATGAGGAGATGATGAGATGGGGAGATGAGGAGTTGGGGAGGTGAGGAGATGGGGAGGTGAGGAGATGGGGAGATGAGGAGATGGGGAGATGATGAGATGGGGAGATGATGAGATGGGGAGATGAGGAGATGAGGAGATGGGGAGATGAGGAGATGAGGAGATGGGGAGATGATGAGATGGGGAGATGGGGAGATGAGGAGATGAGGAGATGGGGAGATGAGGAGATGAGGAGATGGGGAGATGATGAGATGGGGAGATGAGGAGATGGGGAGATGATGAGATGATGAGATGGGGAGATGAGGAGATGAGGAGATGGGGAGATGATGAGATGGGGAGATGATGAGATGGGGAGATGAGGAGATGAGGAGATGGGGAGATGAGGAGATGGGGAGATGAGGAGATGAGGAGATGGGGAGATGATGAGATGATGAGATGGGGAGATGAGGAGATGAGGAGATGGGGAGATGATGAGATGGGGAGATGATGAGATGGGGAGATGATGAGATGGGGAGATGAGGATATGATGAGATGGGGAGATGGTTCATTTGTGATTTGAAACAATAAATCCTGCTGCAGGTATCATATGGTTGTTCAGCAGGCCTCTATCTTCAAATCAAATCAAATCAAATGTTATTTGTCACATGCGCCGAATACAACAGGTGTAGTAGACCTTACAGTGAAATGCTGAATACAACAGGTGTAGTAGACCTTACAGTAAATGCTGAATACAACAGGTGTAGTATACCTTACAGTGAAATGCTGAATACAACAAGTGTAGTAGACCTTACAGTAAATGCTGAATACAACAGGTGTAGTATACCTTACAGTGAAATGCTGAATACAACAAGTGTAGACCTTACAGTGAAATGCTGAATACAACAAGTGTAAACCTTACAGTGAAATGCTGAATACAACAAGTGTACACCTTACAGTGAAATGCTGAATACAACAAGTGTAGACCTTACAGTGAAATGCTGAATACAACAAGTGTAGACCTTACAGTGAAATGCTGAATACAACAAGTGTAGACCTTACAGTGAAATGCTGAATACAACAAGTGTAAACCTTACAGTGAAATGCTGAATACAACAAGTGTACACCTTACAGTGAAATGCTGAATACAACAAGTGTAGACCTTACAGTGAAATGCTGAATACAACAAGTGTAGACCTTAGAGTGAAATGCTGAATACAACAAGTGTAGACCTTACAGTGAAATGCTTACTTACAAGCCCTGAAACAACAATGCAGTTAAGATGTTTTAAGAAAAATAAGTGTTGTGTAAAAAATAGAAACTAAAAGTAACAAATAATAAACAGCAGTAAAATAACAATAGTGAGGCTATATACAGGAGGTACTGGTACAGTCAATGTGGAGGCTATATACAGGGTGTTACGGTACAGAGTCAATGTGGAGGCTATATACAGGGTGTTATGGTACAGAGTCAATGTGGAGGCTATATACAGGGTGTTACGGTACAGAGTCAATGTGGAGGCTATATACAGGGTGTTACGGTACAGAGTCAGTGTGGAGGCTATATACAGGGTGTTACGGTACAGAGTCAATGTGGAGGCTATATACAGGGTGTTACGGTACAGTCAGTGTGGAGGCTATATACAGGGTGTTACGGTACAGAGTCAATGTGGAGGCTATATACAGGGTGTTACGGTACAGAGTCAGTGTGGAGGCTATATACAGGGTGTTACGGTACAGAGTCAATGTGGAGGCTATTTACAGGGTGTTACGGTACAGAGTCAATGTGGAGGCTATATACAGGGTGTTACGGTACAGAGTCAATGTGGAGGCTATATACAGGGTGTTACGGTACAGAGTCAATGTGGAGGCTATATACAGGGTGTTACGGTACAGAGTCAATGTGGAGGCTATATACAGGGAGTACCAGTACAGAGTCAATGTGGAGGCTATATACAGGGTGTACCGGTACAGAGTCAATGTGGAGGCTATATACAGGGAGTACCAGTACAGAGTCAATGTGGAGGCTATATACAGGGTGTACCGGTACAGAGTCAATGTGGAGGCTATATACAGGGTGTTACGGTACAGAGTCAATGTGGAGGCTATATACAGGGAGTACCAGTACAGAGTCAATGTGGAGGCTATATACAGGGTGTACCGGTACAGAGTCAATGTGGAGGCTATATACAGGGTGTACCGGTACAGGGTCAATGTGGAGGCTATATGGGGGTACCGGTACAGAGTCAATGTGGCGGCTATATGGGGGTACCGGTACAGAGTCAATGTGGAGGCTATATACAGGAGGTACTGGTACAGAGTCAATGTGGAGGCTATATACAGGAGGTACTGGTACAGAGTCAGTGTGGAGACTATATACAGGCGGTACTGGTACAGAGTCAATGTGGAGGCTATATACAGAGGGTACCGGTACAGAGTCAGTGTGGAGACTATATACAGGCGGTACTGGTACAGAGTCAATGTGGAGGCTATTTACAGGAGGTACTGGTACAGAGTCAATGGGGAGGCTATATACAGGAGGTACTGGTACAGAGTCAATGTGGAGGCTATATACAGGAGGTACTGGTACAGAGTCAATGGGGAGGCTATATACAGGGAGTACCAGTACAGAGTCAATGTGGAGGCTATATACAGGAGGTACTGGTACAGAGTCAATGGGGAGGCTATATACAGGGAGTACCAGTACAGAGTCAATGTGGAGGCTATATACAGGGTGTACCAGTACAGCGTCAATTTGGAGGCTATATACAGGGTGTACCAGTACAGGGTCAATGTGGAGGCTATATAGAGGGAGTACCAGTACAGAGTCAATGTGGAGGCTATATACAGGGTGTACCGGTACAGAGTCAATGTGGAGGCTATATACAGGGTGTACCGGTACAGAGTCAATGTGGAGGCTATATGGGGGTACCGGTACAGAGTCAATGTGGAGGCTATATACAGGGGGTACCGGTACAGAGTCAATGTGGAGGCTATATACAGGGGGAACCAGTACAGAGTCAATGTGGAGGCTATATACAGGGGGGTACCAGTACAGAGTCAATATGGAGGCTATATGGGGGTTCCGGTACAGAGTCAATGTGGAGGCTCTATACAGGGGGTACTGGTACAGAGTCAATGTGGAGGCTATATGGGGGTACCGGTACAGAGTCAATGTGGAGGCTATATGGGGGTACCGGTACAGAGTCAATGTGGAGGCTATATACAGGGGGGTACCAGTACAGAGTCAATGTGGAGGCTATATGGGGGTACCGGTACAGAGTCAATGTGGAGGCTATATGGGGGTACCGGTACAGAGTCAATGTGGAGGCTATATGGGGGTACCGGTACAGAGTCAATGTGGAGGCTATATACAGGAGGTACTGGTACAGAGTCAATGTGGAGGCTATATACAGGGGGTACCGGTACAGAGTCAATGTGGAGGCTATATGGGGGTACCGGTACAGAGTCAATGTGGAGGCTATATACAGGAGGTACTGGTACAGAGTCAATGTGGAGGCTATATACAGGAGGTACTGGTACAGAGTCAATGTGGAGGCTATATGGGGGTACCGGTACAGAGTCAGTGTGGAGACTATATACAGGAGGTACTGGTACAGAGTCAGTGTGGAGGCTATATACAGGGGGTACCGGTACAGAGTCAATGTGGAGGCTATATACAGGGGGTACCGGTACAGAGTCAGTGTGGAGACTATATACAGGCGGTACTGGTACAGAGTCAATGTGGAGGCTATATACAGGAGGTACTGGTACAGAGTCAATGGGGAGGCTATATACAGGAGGTACTGGTACAGAGTCAATGGGGAGGCTATATACAGGAGGTACTGGTACAGAGTCAATGTGGAGGCTATATACAGGAGGTACTGGTACAGAGTCAATGTGGAGGCTCTATACAGGGGGTACTGGTACAGAGTCAATGTGGAGGCTATATGGGGGTACCGGTACAGAGTCAATGTGGAGGCTATATGGGGGTACCGGTATAGAGTCAATGTGGAGGCTATATACAGGGGGGTACCAGTACAGAGTCAATGTGGAGGCTATATGGGGGTACCGGTACAGAGTCAATGTGGAGGCTATATGGTGGTACCGGTACAGAGTCAATGTGGAGGCTATATGGGGGTACCGGTACAGAGTCAATGTGGAGGCTATATACAGGAGGTACTGGTACAGAGTCAATGTGGAGGCTATATACAGGGGGTACCGGTACAGAGTCAATGTGGAGGCTATATGGGGGTACCGGTACAGAGTCAATGTGGAGGCTATATACAGGAGGTACTGGTACAGAGTCAATGTGGAGGCTATATACAGGAGGTACTGGTACAGAGTCAATGTGGAGGCTATATGGGGGTACCGGTACAGAGTCAGTGTGGAGACTATATACAGGAGGTACTGGTACAGAGTCAGTGTGGAGGCTATATACAGGGGGTACCGGTACAGAGTCAATGTGGAGGCTATATACAGGGGGTACCGGTACAGAGTCAGTGTGGAGACTATATACAGGCGGTACTGGTACAGAGTCAATGTGGAGGCTATATACAGGAGGTACTGGTACAGAGTCAATGGGGAGGCTATATACAGGAGGTACTGGTACAGAGTCAATGTGGAGGCTATATACAGGAGGTACTGGTACAGAGTCAATGTGGAGGCTATATGGGGGTACCAGTACAGAGTCAATGTGGAGGCTATATGGGGGTACCGGTACAGAGTCAGTGTGGAGGCTATATACAGTAGGTACTGGTACAAAGGCAATGTGGAGGCTATATACAGGGGGTATCGGTACAGAGTCAATGTGGAGGCTATATACAGGAGGTACTGGTACAGAGTCAATGTGGAGGCTATATGGGGGTTCCGGTACAGTCAATGTGCGGGGACACAGGTTAGTGGAGGTAATATGTACATGTAGGAAGAGTTAAAGTGACTATGCATAGATACTAAACAGAGAGTAGCAGCAGCGTAAAATAGGGGTCTGGATAGCCCTTTGATTAGCTGTTCAGGAGTCTTATGGCTGGGGGTTGGAAGATGGTAAGAAGCCTCTTGGACCTAGACTTTGCGCTCCGGTACCGCTTGCCGTGTGGTAGCAGAAAGGACAGTCCATGACTAGGGTGGCTGGAGTCTTTGACAATTTTTAGGCCCTTCCTCTGACACCGCCTGGTATAGATGTCCTGGATGGCAGGATGCTTGACCCCAGTGATGTACCCTCTGTAGTGTCTTGTGGTCTGAGGCCGAGCAGTTGCCATACCAGCCAAATCATCTCCTTTGTCTTGATCACATTGAAGGAGATGTTGTTGTCCTGGCACCACACGGCCAGGTCTCTGACCTCCTTATAGGCTGTCTCATTGTTGTCAGTAATCAGGCCTACCATTGTTGTGTCATCGGCAACCTTGATGATGGTGTTGGAGTCGTGCCTGGCCATGCAGTCATGAGTTAACAGGGAGTACAGGAGGGGACGGAGCATGCACCCCTGAGGAGCCCCCGTGTTAAGGATCAGTGTGGCGGATGTGTTGTTACCTACCCTTACCACCTGGGGGTGTTCCGTCATGAGGCTGTTAAGGAAGCTGTTAAGGAATCTTTTGGACCTAGACTTGGTGCTCCGGTACCACTTGCCGTGCGGTAGCAAAGAGATCAGTCTATGACTTGGGTAACTGGAGTCTTTGACAATTTTTAGGGCCTTCCTCTGACACTGCCTAGTATATAAGTCATGGATGTCAGGACGTTTGGCCCAAGTGATGTACTGGGGCATACGCACTACCCTCTGCAGTGCCTTATGGTCAGATGCCGAGCAGTTGCCATACCAGGCGGTGATGCAACAGGTCAGGATGCTCTCGATGTTGCAGCTGTATAATTTTTTTGTGGATCTGGGCACCCATGCCACATCTTTTCAGTCTCCTGAGGGGGAAAAGGCGTTGTTGTGCCCTCTTCATTACTTTCTTGGTGTGCTTGGACCATGTTATTTTGTTGGTGATGTGGACACCAAGGACCTTGAAGCTCTCAACCTGCTCCACTACAGCCCCGTTGATGTGAATGGGGGTGTGTTCGGCCATCCTTTTCCTGTAGTCCACAATCACCTCCTATGTCTTGCTCACGTTGAGGGAGAGGCTGTTGTCCTGGCACCACACTGCCAGGTCTCTGCCTCCTCCCTATAGGCTGTCTCATTGTTGTCGGTAATCAGGCCTACCACCATTGTGTCACCAGCAAACATAATGATGGTGTTGGAGTTGTGCTTGGCCACGCAGTCGGGGGTGAAAAGGGAGTAAAGGAGGGGACTAAAACCCGGAGGGGCCCCCGTGTTGAGGATCAACATGGCAGATGTGTTGTTGCCTACCCTTACCAGCTGGGAGCGGCTCGTCAGGAAGTCCAGGATCCAGTTGCAGAGGGAGGTGTTTAGTCCCAGGGTCCGTAGCTTAGTGATGAGTTTTGTGGGCACTATGGTGTTGAACGCTGAGCTGCAGTCAATGAACAGAATTCACACTTTTGTCCAGTTGGGAAAGTGCAGTGTGGAGTGCGATTGAGTTTGCATCATCTGTGGATCTGTTGGGGTGGTATGGAAATTGGAGTGGGTCTAGGGTTTCAGAGATAATGGTGTTGATGTGAGACATGACCAGCCTTTCAAAGAACTTCATGACTACCGACGTGAGCGTTACGGGGCTCTAGTCATTTAGGCAGGTTACCTTCACTTTCCTGAGAACAGGGACTATGGTGGTCTTGAAACATGTAGGTATTACAGACTCGGTCAGGGAGAGGTTGAAAATGTCAGTAAAGATACTTGCAAGTTGGCCGTGCATGCTCTGAGTACACGTCCTGGTTATCCTTCTGGCCCTGCGGTGAATGTTGACCTGTTTAAAGGTCTTACTCACATCGGCTATGGAAAGCGTGATCACACAGTCATCTGGAACAGCTGCTGCTCTCATGCATGCTTCAGTGTTGCTTGCCTTGAAGCGAGCATAAAAGGCATTTAGCTTGTCTGGTAGGCTTGTGTCACTGGGCAGCTCGCGGCTGGGTTTCTCTTTGTCGTCCATAATAGTTTTCAAGCCCTGCCACATCCCACGAGCGTCAGAGATGGTGTAGTAGGATTCAATCTTTGCCCTGTATTGTCGCTTTTCCTGTTTGATGGTTCGTCTGAGGGCATACCAGGATTTCTTATACGCGTGTTTAATTAGTGTTCAGCGGATGTTGCCTGTAATCCATGGCTTCTGGTTGGGATATGTACGTATGACCACTGTGGGGACGACGTCGTCGAGGCACTTATTGATGAAGCAGGTGACTGAGGTGGTATACTCCTCAATGCCATTGGATGAATACCAGAACATGTTCCAGTCTGTGCTAGCAAAACAGTCCTGTAGTGTAGCATCCACATCATCTGACCACTTCCGTATTGAGCGAGTCACTGGTATATCCTGCTTTAGTTTTTGCTTGTAAGCAGAAATCAGGAGGATAGAATTATGGTCAAATTTTCCAAATGGAGGGCGAGGGAGAGCTATGTACACGTATCTGTGTGTGGAGTAAAGGTGGTCTAGAGTTTTTTCCCCCCTGGTTGCACATGTGACATGCTGGTAGAAATTAGGTATAACATATTTAAGTTAACCTGCATTAAAGTCCCCGGCCAATAGGAGCGCCGCTTCTGGATGAGCATTTTCTTGTTTGTTTATGGCCTTATACAGCTGGTTGAGTGCGATCTTAGTGTCAGAGTCCGTTTGTGGTGGTAAATAGATGGTTATGAAAAATATAGATTGGTAGATAGTGTGGTCTGCAGCTTATAATGAGGTACTCTACCTCAGGTGAGCAATACCTTGAGACTACGTTAATATTAGACATTGACACACACTCCCACTTCTCGTCTTACCAGACACAGCTGTTCTGTCCTGCTGATTCATGGAAAACCCAGCCAACTGTTTATTATGTGTTGTGGTTCAGCCACGACTCGGTGAAACATGAGATGTTACAGTTTTTAATGTCCCGCTGGTAGGATAGTCTTTAATGGAGCTCATCCAGTTTATTCTCCAGTGATTGTACGTTGGCCAATAGAACGGATGGTAGAGGCGGGTTACACACTCGCCGACTAATTCTCACCAGGCACCCTGATCTGTGTCCCCTACATTTCCTTATTTTCTTCATGTGAATGATGGGGATTTCGGCCTTGTCTGGGATCAACATTATATTCTTCATGTCAGACTCATTAAATAAAATATCTTTATCCAGTTTGAGGTGAGTAATCGCTGTTCTGATATCCAGAAGCTCTTTTCGGTCAAAAGAGACAGTAGCATCAACATTATGTACAAAATAAGTTTCAAATAGGGGCCTCCCGGGTGGCACAGCGGGGGGCTTTACGTGGCTCATCGTGCTCTAGCGACTCCTTGTGGAGGACCGGGCGCCTGCAGGCTGACTTCGGTCGTCAGTTGAAAGGTGTTTCTTCCGACACATTGGTGCGACTGGCTTCCGGATTAAGCGAGCAGGGTCCCATCTAGGTAGTAACTTACCTGTTCTATAAAGCAGAGTCCTATCTAAGTAGTAACTTACATGTTCTAGAAAGCAGGGTCCTATCTAGGTAGTAACTTACATGTTCTAGAAAGCAGGGTCCTATCTAGGTAGTAACTTACCTGTTCTAGAAAGCAGGGTCCTGTCTAGGTAGTAACTTACATGTTCTAGAAAGCAGGGTCCTATCTAGGTAGTAACTTACATGTTCTAGAAAGCAGGGTCCTATCTAGGTAGTAACTTACATGTTCTAGAAAGCAGGGTCCTATCTAGGTAGTAACTTACATGTTCTAGAAAGCAGAGTCCTATCTAGGTAGTAACTTACATGTTCTAGAAAGCAGGGTTCTATCTAGGTAGTAACTTACATGTTCTAGAAAGCA
This sequence comes from Oncorhynchus gorbuscha, assembly GCF_021184085.1. Classification (NCBI taxonomy): domain Eukaryota; kingdom Metazoa; phylum Chordata; class Actinopteri; order Salmoniformes; family Salmonidae; genus Oncorhynchus; species Oncorhynchus gorbuscha. The sequence goes on along the minus strand of NC_060195.1, from coordinate 13,554,492 downwards.
GGGTCCTATCTCAGACAGGTGTGGTTCCTCGTTGTTGTATTGTTTCTCCAGGTCTCTAACGAAGCCCATCTGGAAACGGTAGATGTCCTCGATGTTCCCAAAGATCACCCTCAGCTGGTCATCGTTAAACATGTCTACTCTCTTCCTACACTGACGCAGGTAGCCCTGGAAGAAAGATGATTATACATAGAGTAGGATGGGGATTAGCAAAGGATTGTGTGTGTGTGTGTGTGTGTGTGTCTGTGCTCATGCTTGTGTGTGTGTGTCTGAGTGTGTGTGTGTGTGTGTGTGTGTGTGCTGGTGTGTGGGTTCCCACATTTCAACATATTTTCCTGTACTCTCCCATATATCCCTGGAGAGAATCATGAAAGCAGATTGAGTCTAGTTTTAAACACTACTGCTATAATCAATTCACCACAGTTAGACTACTGCTATAATCAATTCACCACAGTTAGACTACTGTTCCAAGAGAGCTCACGTACCCCTGCATGTGTGTGTGTGTGTGTGTGTGTGTGTGTGTGTGTGTGTGTGTGTGTGTGTGTGTGTGTGTGTGTGTGTGTGTGTGTGTGTGTGTGTGTGTGTGTGTGTGTGTGTGTGTGTGTGTGTGTGTGTGTGTGTGTGTGTGTGTGTGTGGTGTATTGTGTGTGTGTGCATGCATGCGTTTTCCCAAGTGTGCGAGTAGGTGTGTGTGTATGTATGCGTGTGCACGTATGTACTGTAAGTGTGTGTACCTCACAGATGTCCTTGAGGTGTTTGATGTAGTGTCTCTCTGTGCTCATAATCTCATTGATGACGTTGGCTCTCATCTGGTCACGGTTCTGAAGCGGCGAGCCCAGGCACAAGCAGTCATTGGTCGGATCCAGGTGACCGTTAGCCATTTCACTGGTCCCCTCCACAGGCTCCACCACCCCATCCTCCTGGTTCACCCACAGCTGAGGAGACCAACACACACACTCCTGAATGGGAGATAAAATGATGACTATATACTACTACTATCAGAGGGCTTTAACACAGAAAACATCACATCCCTTAGTTCATCTCTTCCTCTTCCAGACATCTTTTAATCACTTGTTCCAGGTTCAGGTTGTAGTTGCCAGCTCTGGGGCTCAGAGGAGAGTAGACCGAGGGACAGAGGGACAGAGAGAGACAGAGAGAGAGAGAGACAGAGGGACAGAGAGAGAGAGAGACCGAGGGACAGAGGGACAGAGAGAGACAGAGAGAGAGAGAGACAGAGAGAGAGAGAGACAGAGGAGAGAGAGAGAGAGAGAGGGACAGAGACAGAGAGAGAGAGAGACAGAGAGAGAGAGAGACAGAGGGACAGAGAGAGAGACAGAGACAGAGACAGAGGGACAGAAGGACAGAGAGAGACAGAGAGAGAGAGAGAGAGAGAGAGACAGAGAGAGACCGAGGGACAGAGGGACAGAGAGAGACAGAGAGAGAGAGAGACAGAGGGACAGAGAGAGAGAGAGACAGAGGGACAGAGAGAGAGAGACAGAGGGACAGAGAGAGAGAGAGACAGAGGGACAGGGACAGAGACAGAGGGGATCTTTGTTCCAGCATTGAGCTGTAGACACACTCACACTTACATCCAAAACACACCGCTCAGCTTGAGGTAGAGTTAGAGTTAGGTTAGAGGTAGGTTAGAGTTAGGTTAGAGGTAGGTTAGAGGTAGGTAGGTTAGAGTTAAGTTATAGGTTAGAGGCTAGGTTGGAGCTAGGTTAGAGTTAAGTTAGAGGTAGGTTAGAGGTAGGTTAGAGGTTAGAGGTAGGTTAGAGTTAAGTTAGAGGTAGGTTAGAGGTTAGAGGTAGGTTAGAGGTAGGTTAGAGGTTAGAGGTAGGTTAGAGTTAGGTTATAGCTAGGTTAGAGGTAGGTTAGAGTTAGGGTTAGAGGTACGTTAGAGGTAGGTTAGAGGTAGGTTAGAGGTAGGTTAGAGGTTAGAGCTAGGTTAGAGGTAGGTTAGAGTTAGGTTAGAGGTACGCTAGAGGTACGCTAGAGGTAGGTTAGAGGTTAGAGGTAGGTTAGAGTTAGGTTAGAGGTAGGTTAGAGAGGATCAGATGCCTGGTACAGTAGCCAAGCCAACACCTGATGATGAAACACTGTGTGCCTACTGAACATCTAAGAGGCGACGGTTGTAATGCCAAACACACAACGCCATGCAGCTTCACAACAACAAGCAGAGAGACGGGTGGAGACAACTGGTGCTACTGTGCTACTGTGCTACTGTGCTGCTGTGCTACTGTGCTAATGTGCTACTGTGCTAATGTGCTACTGTGCTCATGTGCTAATGTGCTAATGTGCTACTGTGCTACTGTGCTAATGTGCTACTGTGCTAATGTGCTACTGTGCTAATGTGCTAATGTGCTACTGTGCTAATGTGCTACTGTGCTAATGTGCTACTGTGCTAATGTGCTAATGTGCTACTGTGCTAATGTGCTACTGTGCTACTGTGGAAGAGGGTGCTCCCAAATTGTACCATATTCCCTTTATAGTGCACTACTTTCAACCACTATATAGGTAAAAAGGGTGACATTTGGGACGCATCGTGGAGGAGAAGACTGCGGTACGAAGACTCAGTTATAAACAAACTATAAAAAGAGTAAAAATGGTAATATATAAAAAAAGGAGTAATACAGAAAGGAGAAGGCTGTAACTTTTCTACAAAATATCCTGTTGAGATGATTCCCAATCTTGTGTCTCAGATTCTGGAAACGTTAGATGTGCGTTGGTTGATTGGTTGGGTAATGTTTGGGAGACGTTGAGTTGGCAGACTGAGGCGGTGGGTGGTGGGTGGTGGGTGGAGTATGGCTGGATGGTTGATTGGTTGGGTAATGTTTGGGAGACGTTGCGTTGGCAGACTGAGGCGGTGGGTGGTGGGTGGTGGGTGGAGTATGGCTGGATGGTTGATTGGTTGGGTAATGTTTATGAGACTTTGCGTTGACAGACTGAGGCGGTGGGTGGAGTATGGCTGGATGGTTGATTGGTTGGGTAATGTTTGGGCGACGTTGAGTTGGCAGACTGAGGCGGTGGGTGGTGGGTGGTGGGTGGAGTATGGCTGGATGGTTGATTGGTTGGGTAATGTTTGGGCGACGTTGAGTTGGCAGACTGAGGCGGTGGGTGGTGGGTGGTGGGTGGAGTATGGCTGGGTGGTTGATTGGTTGGGTAATGTTTGGGAGACGTTGCGTTGACAGACTGAGGCGTGGGTGGAGTATGGCTGGATGGTTGATTGGTTGGGTAATGTTTGGGCGACGTTGAGTTGGCAGACTGAGGCGGTGGGTGGTGGGTGGTGGGTGGAGTATGGCTGGGTGGTTGATTGGTTGGGTAATGTTTGGGAGACGTTGCGTTGACAGACTGAGGCGGTGGGTGGTGGGTGGAGTATGGCTGGGTGGTTGATTGGTTGGGTAATGTTTGGGAGATGTTGCGTTGGCAGACTGAGGCGGTGGGTGGTGGGTGGAGTATGGCTGGGTGGTTGATTGGTTGGGTAATGTTTGGGAGACGTTGTGTTGACAGACTGAGGCGGTGGGTGGTGGGTGGTGGGTGGAGTATGGCTGGGTGGTTGATTGGTTGGGTAATGTTTGGGAGACGTTGCGTTGACAGACTGAGGCGGTGGGTGGAGTATGGCTGGATGGTTGATTGATGACGTGGGAAACGCACCTTAGACGTAGTGTTTTGGAACCGAGGAGTTGCTATGGGGTTGATATAGAAAAGCTGTTTTGTTTGGGGTTGAGGAGGGTGGGGTTCGACCTTAGAGAGAGAGAATGACAGAAACACACCGGTTCACTCAATGCCTGGATTGACTCAATGGATGGAGAGGTAGTGGTGGTGGGGAGAAATTGGTTCAGCCCCTGGACATGGAGTTGTCAGGGTTGGGATGGCCATTGGGGAGTCTGGAGAAAGCCTTGACTTGGTAATGTATGGAGCTTTTACTCAGTTAAGTAGCCTTTACCAGGTAATGTATGAAGCTAACAGGAAGTGAACTGTGCTGGCTTGGATTTCACACTGTTCCGCAGTGTTTCAGCTACTAAAGTAGATGTGTTACCAGGCCAGTATAGCTCGGCTCGGCTTGGATCGGCTCGGCTTGGATCGGCTCGGCTTGGATTGGCTCGGCTTTGCCCTACACATGTAGGATCTTTATTTGATCACCCTGTTACAGGAGAACTTGTAAACTTAAAAGAAAAAAAACTTCAAACTTAAAACGTTGTCATTTATATTTTGACTTGATTTTCCCCAAAAATGTATCAACCCCGACAAAAATGTCCATTAACTATAATCCACATAAAAATCCACATTTCCTGTTGCTTGCAGGATTATTTTTCTGCTGTTAGCAAACTGGATCAAATGAAGATCCTACATGTGTAAACTGTGAATCGGGGTAGTCAGAAGACCGGGTTGACGTGTGGTATCACTAACTCACCCGTACGAAGCTGGCGGGGAACCAGCCCTCCTCCTCGTCGATCTGACCCCACCACCAGTCCTTATTGGACGCGTCCAGCACCTTGATGACATCACCTGCCTTAAACGCCAACTCTCGGTCGGCCATGGTCACATGGTCCCATACTGCCTCAGCGCTGACGATAGATCCTCCACTTATCAACTGGAGACAAGGAACAAGGGAAGAGAGGGAGGGAGAGAGAGAGAGTGGGGGTAGAGAGAGAGAGAGAGAGAGAGAGAGAGAGAGAGAGAGAGAGAGAGAGAGAGAGAGAGAGAGAGAGAGAGATAGTGGGGAGAGTGGGGGTAGAGAAATGGAGAGCAGAGAGGAAAGAGAGAGGAAGAGAGTTTGGGTGGAGAGAGGAAAGGAGAGGAGGACAGAGTGAGTGAGAGAGAGAGAGAGAGAGAGAGAGAGAGAGAGAGAGAGAGAGAGAGAGAGAGAGAGAGAGAGAGAGAGAGAGAGAGAGAGAGAGAGAGAGAGAGAGAGAGAGAGTGGGTGGAGAGAGAGAAAAGGGGGAGGACAGAGAGAGAGAGAGAGAGGAGAGAGAGAGAGAGAGAGAGAGAGAGAGAGAGAGAGAGAGAGAGAGAGAGAGAGAGAGAGAGAGAGAGAGAGAGAGAGAGAGAGAGAGAGAGAGAGAGAGAGAGAGAGAGAGAGAGAGTTTGGGTGGAGAGAGAACATGGGGGAGGACAGAGTGAGAGAGAGAGAGAGATTAAGTGATTATTCTCAATTCCACTGACACAAACACACACACAATATCATCAAGCTATTTTTTATTGAACTGCAATGAGACTAAATTGAATTAACCTCTGTGATCCAGGCTAGTAGGTCATTATCAGAAGCTTACAGCCAAGTCAAATACCATTAGCAACAATGTCATGTCAGCCACAGGCACATGAATCTCTAAAAATCACTATCGTAAGAAAGTACGGTGTATTCAGTCAGTTTAGTCCTAATTCCCAGTCATTAGCATCTCATCTTCGATAACACAACAACCAAGACACAGTAGAGTAGGCAGGTAACCCCACCAGCGTCAGCACCGGCTCTGTGACTGACTCCAAGACTCAGTAGAGGAGGCAGGTAACCCCACCAGCGTCAGCACCGGCTCTGTGACTGACTCCAAGACTCAGTAGAGGAGGCAGGTAACCCCACCAGCGTCAGCACATGTTCTGCCCTGTATCTGTACGCTCTGATAAATAAGGTACATAACGACCAATGAAAATACACACACGGCAATTTAATTCCACAAAATTATGCAAATGAACCTATAGACAGATAAACATGACTGGTCAAATGTACTGTATTTCCATCGACTGATACATCAATGAATTGGCAAAAATATATATATTTTACAATGGGATTTTTTTTCTTCTCACAGATAATTTTATTTATTAGCTTCTATTTTTGGGGCCAAAAGCCAGCTATTGGCGGCAAACAGAAACCCTTGTTCAATGTGAGTGCGTGTTATGTGTGTTATCAGGGAGGGAGGTTATCAGTATTCTGTGAGGAGGCTCAGGGGTAAAGGTCCTTCTTATTAGAGGAGCACAGAAGTTAGAGATGACATCATTAGTCTGTTCCGTGTAGGAGCCACCACCCTCACACACACCTCCACCACCCACCATTATCCATCACTCTGAGTAATGTCTCCATGTCACCTTGAGATAGACACAGACTTCAAAATATACACACACACACACTCACACACACACACACACACACCTCCACCACCCACCATTATCCATCACTCTGAGTAATGTCTCCATGTCACCTTGAGATAGACACAGACTTCAAAATATACACACACACACACACACACACACACACACACACACACCTCCACCACCCACCATTATCCATCACTCTGAGTAATGTCTCCATGTCACCTTGAGACAGACACAGACTTCAAAATACACACCCACACACACAGAGTTCAACAGCAGTTTGCCTCTTAAACTCCGCCTCCAGCCATGCTTCCGAGTGGCCTGCTGGAATATCTCAGGGAGAAGAGTCAATCAGACGAGAGGTGATAGCGGAGAGATCATAGAGAGAGTCTGGCCATTCATTCAGCTTTCAACATAAAGCATTAGAATGGTTCACTAGAACCAGCCTGTGACTTGTATGGAGAATTCGGTACAACAGAAAATCAATTGCCCTCAGTCAGGAGTGGCTTTTCTGATCGTGCCGTTCTGTTTTTGAGTTCCCTATTTTACATACTGTATGTTTCCATTGCAGTTTCAATCAAAAGCATTATAACTCTAGGGTAGGCACGTTAGTGTGCCTCAATATCGACCAATCACAGTCAGTCTGCAAGGTGACAGGGAGATTAGGTTCTCCTAACCTCTAACCTCTAGTAATTGATGTGTAGGCTAATCTTCAAGACATCAGCAGAGAGAATGAAGATTCCTGAGCAGACCCTTAACCCCTAACCCTTAACGCCTAACCCTTGACCCATACCACTTAGGTGCTATTGTAGTTCTGAAGGGATTGGATAGCAATGTGGTGAAAATTCCTACACAGGTGCCAAGGGCGATTCATATAGGACAATTCAAAGCAGATGCCATATTTCACAGAACCCCATCCACCACCAAGCCACCTCAAGGGACCCACCTGAGAGGGCAAAGATCCCTGAAAGTACCATGCCAATTGGGGTCAGTCCCGCTCCACTCCCCCCTACTGAATAACAAGCTCTCAATGGTCCCTGTACAACAGTACACAACCCCATTGACTAATAATACAACCTCTGCTCTCTATGGAGATACACTACATGACCAAAAGTCTACTGTGATATTACAACACTGTAGCAACATCCCTCTACTGTGATATTACAACACTGTAGTAACATCCCTCTAGTGTGATATTACAACACTGTAGTAACATCCCTCTACTGTGATATTACAACACTGTAGTAACATCCCTCTACTGTGATATTACAACACTGTAGCAACATCCCTCTACTGTGATATTACAACACTGTAGCAACATCCCTCTACTGTGATATTACAACACTGTAGCAACATCCCTCTACTGTGATATTACAACACTGTAGTAACATCCCTCTACTGTGATATTACAACACTGTAGTAACATCCCTCTACTGTGATATTGTAGATATTACAACACAACATCCCTCTACTGTGATATTACAACACTGTAGCAACATCCCTCTACTGTGATATTACAACACTGTAGTAACATCCCTCTACTGTGATATTACAACACTGTAGTAACATCCCTCTACTGTGATATTACAACACTGTAGCAACATCCCTCTACTGTGATATTACAACACTGTAGCAACATCACTCTACTGTGATATTACAACACTGTAGCAACATCACTCTAATGTGATATTACAACACTGTAGCAACATCACTCTAATGTGTGGGTCCAGCCAGAGCTAACACCAGTCCCTGTTCCTTCCTCTCTTCATCCCTCCATCCCCTCCCCAGGATAACAGTTCTCTCCCTCTCTGATACATCGCAGAATCTTCCTGTAAATTAAAAGCGTTGCATAATCAATCTCTCTTTCTCTCTCTCCCCCCTCTCTCTCTCTCCCCCTCTCCTCCCCCTCTCTCTCTCTCTCCCCCTCTCCCCCCCCCTCCCTCTCTCTCTCCCTCCCCCCCCCTCCCCCTCTCTCTCCCCCTCTCCCCCCTCCCTCTCTCTCTCCCCCTCTCTCCCTCTCCCCCTCCCCCTCCCCCCCTCTCTCTCTCTCCCCCTCTCCCCCTCTCTCCCCCCCTCTCCCCCCTCTCTCTCTCCCCCTCCTCCCCCTCTCCCCCTCTCTCCCTCTCTATCTCTCTCTCCCATTCCTCTCTCTCTCTTCCCCCTCTCTCCCTCTCTATCTCTCTCTCCCATTCCTCTCTCTCTCTTTCCCCCCCTCTCTCCCTCTCTATCTCTCTCTCCCATTCCTCTCTCTATTTGTCTTTCCCAGTAGGGGCTCCCTTTTGTTGATCAAAGGAAACCTGCTTGCAATGCACCCAAAAGATCTAATGTCCAACCAAAAAACACAGAAATAGAATCCATTTAACGGGCCTCCCCATTCAAATCAATGATGGCATAATGTTTCCAAACATTTTCTATTCTATTCCTATTCCAACAACATCTTCTTGCTCCCATACCTGTTTACCTAGCTGGATCTGTCTACTGTAGAGAGACAGCCATCTCTCCTATAACTCTGGAACTATCTGTCTACTGTAGAGAGACAGCCATCTCTCCTATAACTCTGGAACTATCTGTCTACTGTAGAGAGACAGCCATCTCTCCTATAACTCTGGAACTATCTGTCTACTGTAGAGAGACAGCCATCTCTCCTATCACTCTGGAACTATCTGTCTACAGTAGAGACAGCCATCTCTCCTATAACTCTGGAACTATCTGTCTACTGTAGAGAGACAGCCATCTCTCCTATCACTCTGGAACTATCTGTCTACTGTAGAGAGACAGCCATCTCTCCTATAACTCTGGAACTATCTGTCTACTGTAGAGAGACAGCCATCTCTCCTATAACTCTGGAACTATCTGTCTACTGTAGAGAGACATCCATCTCTCCTATAACTCTGGAACTATCTGTCTACTGTAGAGAGACATCCATCTGGAACTATCCTATAACTATAACTCTGGAACTATCTGTCTACTGTAGAGAGACAGCCATCTCTCCTATAACTCTGGAACTATCTGTCTACTGTAGAGAGACATCCATCTCTCCTATAACTCTGGAACTATCTGTCTACTGTAGAGAGACAGCCATCTCTCCTGTGCCTCTAGATATATCTGCCTACTGCATAGCTAGACCCACAGACAGTATCACCAAAATCTGTGATGCTGACGAGCTACTGGGTAACATTGCAGCAACAACATCAAAGAGAAAAGCGGATCCGACTGCAAACGTGTATTTGGGTCACATCACCGATAGATACAGACATGCATTGGTTTGAGTTGACACAGGTCATGATGTGCATTTCTGGTTCCAGGTCACACATAAGAAGGACAGTGGTAAACTGCCGAGCTGAAGATCCCCTCGCTGACACGATCACGCACCACACCACATCAGCATTCACAGCCAGACAACACACACACACACACACACACACACACACACACACACACACACACACACACACACACACACACACACACACACACACACACACACACACACACACACACACACACACACACACACACACACACACACACACACACACACACACACACACACACACACACAGAGATACTGGAAAACATCCTTACCATGTTTGTGGCATTAAAATGTTCAGACAGCGTATGCATGGATGTATCTGGTCAGATAAGCATCCTAGTAATAATCCTTTAAGAAACAGGTATATAGGTAATGATCCTTCAGAGAGAGAGAGAGAGAGAGAGAGAGAGAGAGAGAGAGAGAGAGAGAGAGAGAGAGAGAGAGAGAGAGAGAGAGAGAGAGAGAGAGAGAGAGAGAGAGAAGAGAGAGAGAGAGAGAGAGAGAGAGAGAGAGAGAGAGAGAGAGAGAGAGAGAGAGAGAGAGAGAGAGAGAGAGAGAGAGAGAGAGAGAGGGAGAGGCCAGAGATGTGGAGGAAACGAGATGGTATTCCAGAATGAGGCTCTTCCTCTCCTCTGCGAGTGATGTACTGAGTCTGTCTCTCTCCCTCCGTCCTCCTGCCTGAATCTACCAACCTAGTTATGCAATGCACTTCTGCCCAGAATCTCCCAGCCAATCAGAGAGGCTCTGCCTCAAACCAGTGAGAAACAAACACATACCGGTGCGTACACACATCTCTGACACACACACCTCCGGCACACACATACACACACACACATACAGATATTGGCACTTCAGACTACATTATTCCAAATGAGTGAACACCGGGGACGCCTATAGATTCAGCTTTACAATGAAACTATAGATAACACACACACGTAAACACACACACACACACAAACACACACACACACACACACACACACACACACACACACACACACACACACACACACACACACACACACACACACACACACACACACACACACACACACACACACACACACACACACACACACACACACGTAAACACACACACACACGTAAACACACACACACACACACACACACACACACACACACACACACACACACACAAACACACACACACACACGTAAACACACACACACACAACACACACACACACAAGTAAACACATACACACACGTAAACACACACACACGTAAACACACATAAACACACACATAAACACACACACACACATGTAAACACATACACAAATGTAAACACTCAAGTAAACACACAAGTAAACACAGACGCACACGTAAACACGCACACACACGTAAACACACACACACAAGTAAACACACACGTAAACACGCACACACAAGTAAACACACACGTAAACACAGACGCACACGTAAACACACACACACAAGTAAACACACACGTAAACACACACACACACGTAAACACACACACACAAGTAAACACACACGTAAACACACACACACAAGTAAACACACACGTAAACACGCATACACACGTAAACACGCAAACACACGTAAACACACACACAAACACACACGTAAACACACAAGTAAACACAAACGTAAACACAGACGCAAACGTAAACACGCACACACACGTAAACACACACACAAACACACAAGTAAACACAAACGTAAACACACACGTAAACACACACACAAACACACACGTAAACACACAAGTAAACACAAACGTAAACACACACACAAACACACACGTAAACACACACACAAACACACACGTAAACACACACACAAACACACACGTAAACACACACACAAACACACACGTAAACACACAAGTAAACACAAACGTAAACACAGACGCAAACGTAAACACGCACACACACGTAAACACACACACAAACACACACGTAAACACACAAGTAAACACAAACGTAAACACAGACGCAAACGTAAACACGCACACACACGTAAACACACACGTAAACACAGACGCAAACGTAAACAAACACACACGTAAACACATACACAAACACCTAATAAACACACAAGAAAACAAACGTAAACACAGACGCAAACGTAAACACGCACACACACGTAAACACACACACAAACACACACGTAAACACTTACATGCAAACACCTAATAATTGCACAAATGAATTAACATACACACTACCACCAGTCTGTAAGTATCATCCTACCATCTCTACCAACCCAACAACTGTCTGTACTATAGATTAATGAACACTGTAATGGTCCTGTTGAAAGGCTGTCTGTACTATAGAATCATGAACACTGTTATGGTCCTGTTGAAAGGCTGTGTGTACTATAGAATCATGAACACTGTTATGGTCCTGTTGAAAGGCTGTCTGTACTATAGATTAATGAACACTGTAATGGTCCTGTTGAAAGGCTGTCTGTACTATAGAATCATGAACACTGTTATGGTCCTATTGAAAGGCTGTCTGTACTATAGATTAATGAACACTGTAATGGTCCTGTTGAAAGGCTGTCTGTACTATAGAATCATGAACACTGTTATGGTCCTGTTGAAAGGCTGTGTGTACTATAGATTAATGAACACTGTTATGGTCCTGTTGAAAGGCTGTCTGTACTATAGAATCATGAACACTGTTATGGTCCTGTTGAAAGGCTTTGTGTACTATAGATTAATGAACACTGTTATGGTCCTGTTGAAAGGCTGTCTGTACTATAGATTAATGAACACTGTTATGGTCCTGTTGAAAGGCTGTCTGTACTATAGAATCATGAACACTGTTATGGTCCTGTTGAAAGGCTGTCTGTACTATAGATTAATGAACACTGTTTTGGTCCTGTTGAAAGGCAGTCTGTACTATAGAATCATGAACACTGTTATGGTCCTGTTGAAAGGCTGTCTGTACTATAGATTAATGAACACTGTAATGGTCCTGTTGAAAGGCTGTCTGTACTATAGATTAATGAACACTGTTATGGTCCTGTTGAAAGGCTGTCTGTATTATAGATTAATGAACACTGTTATGGTCCTGTTGAAAGGCTGTCTGTACTATAGAATCATGAACACTGTAATGGTCCTGTTGAAAGGCTGTCTGTACTATAGATTAATGAACACTGTTATGGTCCTGTTGAAAGGCTGTGTGTACTATAGATTAATGAACACTGTTATGGTCCTGTTGAAAGGCTGTCTGTACTATAGATTAATGAACACTGTTATGGTCCTGTTGAAAGGCTGTCTGTACTATAGATTAATGAACACTGTTATGGTCCTGTTGAAAGGCTGTCTGTACTATAGATTAATGAACACTGTTATGGTCCTGTTGAAAGGCTGTCTGTACTATAGATTAATGAACACTGTTATGGTCCTGTTGAAAGGCTGTCTGTACTATAGAATCATGAACACTGTTATGGTCCTGTTGAAAGGCTGTCTGTACTATAGATTAATGAACACTGTTATGGTCCTGTTGAAAGGCTGTCTGTACTATAGAATCAGAACACTGTTACTATGGTCCTGTTGAAAGGCTGTCTGATACTATAGATTAATGAACACTGTTATGGTCCCTTGAAAGACTGTCAGCACTATAGATTAATGAACACTGTTATGGATATCCTGTCCACAGGCTGACAGTACTATAGATTAATCCACAGAGAACACTGTTATGGTCCTGTTGAAAGGCTGTCTCCACAGAGAATCAGACACACTGTTATGGTCCTGTTGAAAGGCTGTCTGTACTATAGATTAATGAACACTGTTATGGTCCTGTTGAAAGGCTGTGGATATCTCTCCACAGAGACTACAGACAGCACTATACTATAGAGTGGATATCCCTCCACAGAGACTACAGACAGCACTATACTATAGAGTGGATATCACAGAGACTCCACAGAGACTCCACAGACAGACAGCACTATACTATAGAGTGGATATCCCTCCACAGAGACTACAGACAGCACTATACTATAGAGTGGATATCCCTCCACAGAGACTACAGACAGCACTATACTATAGAGTGGATATCCCTCCACAGAGACTACAGACAGCACTATACTATAGAGTGGATATCCCTCCACAGAGACTACAGACAGCACTATACTATAGAGTGGATATCCCTCCACAGAGACTACAGACAGCACTATACTATAGAGTGGATATCCCTCCACAGAGACTACAGACAGCACTATACTATAGAGTGGATATCCCTCCACAGAGACTACAGACAGCACTATACTATAGAGTGGATATCCTCCACAGAGACTACAGACAGCACTATACTATAGAGTGGATATCCCTCCACAGAGACTACAGACAGCACTATACTATAGAGTGGATATCCCTCCACAGAGACTACAGACAGCACTATACTATAGAGTGGATATCTCTCCACAGAGACTACAGACAGCACTATAGTATAGAGTGGATATCCCTCCACAGAGACTACAGACAGCACTATACTATAGAGTGGATATCCTTCCACATAGACTACAGACAGCACTATACTATAGAGTGGATATCCCTCCACAGAGACTACAGACAGCACTATACTATAGAGTGGATATCCCTCCACAGAGACTACAGACAGCACTATACTATAGAGTGGATATCCCTCCACAGAGACTACAGACAGCACTATACTATAGAGTGGATATCCCTCCACAGAGACTACAGACAGCACTATACTATAGAGTGGATATCTCTCCACAGAGACTACAGACAGCACTATACTATAGAGTGGATATCCCTCCACAGAGACTACAGACAGCACTATACTATAGAGTGGATATCCCTCCACAGAGACTACAGACAGCACTATACTATAGAGTGGATATCCCTCCACAGAGACTACAGACAGCACTATACTATAGAGTGGATATCCCTCCACAGAGACTACAGACAGCACTATACTATAGAGTGGATATCCCTCCACAGAGACTACAGACAGCACTATACTATAGAGTGGATATCCCTCCACAGAGACTACAGACAGCACTATACTATAGAGTGGATATCTCCACAGAGACTCCACAGAGACTCCACAGAGACTACAGACAGCACTATACTATAGAGTGGATATCTCTCCACAGAGACTACAGACAGCACTATACTATAGAGTGGATATCCCTCCACAGAGACTACAGACAGCACTATACTATAGAGTGGATATCCCTCCACAGAGACTACAGACAGCACTATACTATAGAGTGGATATCCCTCCACAGAGACTACAGACAGCACTATACTATAGAGTGGATATCTCTCCACAGAGACTACCAGCAGCACTATACTATAGAGTGGATATCTCTCCACAGAGACTACAGACAGCACTATACTATAGAGTGGATATCCCTCCACAGAGACTACCAGCAGCACTTGGTGTTGTCCATCTTCATCAGGGCAGCACTACATGGATAGCTCTGAGCTCTGAGCTCTGAGCTCTGAGCTCTGAGCCTGCAGGGCTTTATATCTGATAGCTCTGAGCCTGCAGGGCTTTATATCTGATAGCTCTGAGCCTCCAGGGCTTTATATCTGATAGCTCTGAGCCTCCAGGGCTTTATATCTGATAGCTCTGAGCCTCCAGGGCTTTATATCTGATAGCTCTAAGTCTGTAGGGCTTTATATCTGATAGCTCTGAGCCTCCAGGGCTTTATATCTGATAGCTCTGAGCCTCCAGGGCTTTATATCTGATAGCTCTGAGCCTCCAGGGCTTTATATCTGATAGCTCTAAGTCTGTAGGGCTTTATATCTGATAGCTCTAAGTCTGTAGGGCTTTATATCTGATAGCTGCAAGTCTGCAGGGATTTATATCTGATAGCTCTAAATCTTACAGGGCTTTATATCTGATAGCTGTACGTCTGCAGGGCTTTATATCTGATAGCTCTGAGCTCTGAGCCTTCTGGGGCTTTACACCTGATAGCTCTGAGACTTCTGGGGCTTTAATCACATCTATATCTAACTCTCATACCATACAACATTTATTAACCTCACTTTCCATCAGATATTAAGACAGTCTCATAGTAAAGGTAAATGCACAGAGTATATCTGTTTAATAATCATATGTTATACAATTGCTTGTTAATGTGTGTAGTTTAGAATAATGACAGTTCTATCCATCTCTATTTATTCATACCGGTTTATTGTGTCTGAAATGGATTCACAGGCAGTTGTTGAGACATAGAGTAATGGTGAATGTAGAATGGGGGAGATGTAAATAGATAAATGTTGTATGGTTTAAAATATGGGGAACCATGTGTGTGTGTGTGTGTGTGTGTGTGTGTGTGTGTGTGTGTGTGTGTGTGTGTGTGTGTGTGTGTGTGTGTGTGTGTGTGTGTGTGTGTGTGTGTGTGTGTGTGTGTGTGTGTGTGTGTGTGTGTGTGTGTGTGTTGGAGCATTGAGGGACTCCTCTAGCTAGCTTGATAACGTCCAATGTGAAGGATTATGTTCTGCATCATTAGAACATATTGGAACACTTTAACACATGCAGAAATCCTTCTAAATGCTCCACTAGTAAATCACAATAAAAAAATCCCTTATAGTGGGGATATAAGGATGAATTGTTGTTGCTGAATATAAAACAATAGCATTATTACAGACCGTCAAAGCATCCCAAATAATAGCTACGCACACGAAAAACCGTTAGACATTCCGGAGAAAAAAAATTCCAGGAAAAACCAAAGTGCACAATTTAGTACTATTGCTCACATAGATACACAATACAACATTGAGGAGAGAAGGGGAGAGCGGGCAGGCATGAGGGATAAAACACGGCCGTAAGAGGGAATATGGTGAATTCTCTACAATCACCAGGGAAACATCGCAGAGCGTTAACCGCACAACCATCACCACCAAAACAGCATCAGCTACACACGGCCAGAGGACGAGACAACGGGAGGATTCATGGGATACACTGGACATAAATACACATATATTGTACCAACGTCATTCATTTCACTGTGTGGCCATGTTGAAGATGCGATGGGGGTCCCGCGCTCAACGAACGAATGAACGCTCGCCTGCTCCCTCTCTCTCAAACGGTTGTGTTGCGCGAACTGGGCCTCGAGCGCCGGTCCGGTTAACGCGTACCGAGGATGAACATTAACAGAACGTTCACAAGCACCAGAACCGCGATCACAGTGAACACAACGAATGTCTGGACATCCAAGGCCATGGTGCAACGCTGCAAGGCGAGAGGGATGCGGCTGCTGCCGTGTCTGTGTGCTCCTTGTCCGGATGACGGGAGGCGCGCGCTGCTGCTCTGCTCCGGTCTCGACCGGGACTGTTTGAATTTAACGGTCCAGACAGCATCCACCATTTGGCTACAGATTGAAAAGAAAAAGACAGCGGAAAAAACGGCCTCCCAGGCTACGCTTCTTGTCTTCACCCTACACGCGCTATTGCAGCTCATAAAAGGCTCGGGGACAGATGCATCATCATCATCCTCACCATCATCATCCTCATCACCATCCGCCAGCAGCACCGATTATTCTCTTCGGGTCAACACCCGCCGGTGTTCGCTTTTTCTCCCCCTGATCCGACACTGTCAGGATTCAGGCCAGCTGACACTCAACAACACACGAGAGTATTGTCTGTCTGTCTTTCTGTCTGTCTGTCTGCGGGCTGCGCGCGAGCTGCTGAGCCTTCTGCTTGACTTGGACGGGAGAACAGAGAGAGAGCGGCTGTGAAGCAGAGCGAGCTTGAGAGGCGGTCCTGCCAGAATACTGATCAGCGCTCAGCCGCGAGACCACCGGGATCACTGACCACGGAGGAGAGGAGGGAGGCGGAGGGACAGGGCTCGAAGCTCACAAACAATATTTACCTCTGAGTGAGGCCAAACCAAATCATAACCCTATTCAACCATAAACCAAAACAATATTCTATCCACCTCACCTCTTAAATATGTTTTAGAATATCACATTACTCTATGAATCATTTATCATGCCCAACCTTTATTATCCTCAACCTGTGATGAAGGTCAATTCATGTCAGATTGAATTAAAGGTTTTATTTCCCTGTGAAATTACCATTGGCATTTTCCTGACTGATTCTTACAGTAGGCCTAATCAATCTGACTCTATGCCCTAGGTGATCTAATTGACAGCCCTATAATTCCATAGATAGATTCTATAAACAATGGCAACCACAGCCCTATAACTCCATAGATAGATTCTATAAACAATGGCAAACACCATCCTATAATTCCATAGATATATTCTATAAACAATGGCAGACACAGTCCTATAATTCCATAGATAGATTCTATAAACAATGGCAAACACCATCCTATAATTCCATAGATAGATTATATAAACAATGGCAAACACCATCCTATAATTCCATAGATATATTCTATAAACAATGGCAGACACAGTCCTATAATTCCATAGATAGATTCTATAAACAATGGCAAACACCATCCTATAATTCCATAGATATATTCTATAAACAATGGCAACCACAGCCCTATAACTCCATAGATAGATTCTATAAACAATTGCAGACACAGCCCTATAACTCCATAGATAGATCGTATAAACAATTGCAGACACAGCCCTATAACTCCATAGATAGATCGTATAAACAATTGCAGACACAGCCCTATAACTCCATAGATAGATTCTATAAACAATTGCAGACACAGCCCTATAACTCCATAGATAGATTGTATAAACAATTGCAGACACAGCCCTATAACTCCATAGATAGATTCTATAAACAATTGCAGACACAGCCCTATAACTCCATAGATAGATTCTATAAACAATTGCAGACACAGCCCTATAACTCCATAGATAGATTCTATAAACAATTGCAGACACAGCCCTATAACTCCATAGATAGATTCTATAAACAATTGCAGACACAGCCCTATAACTCCATAGATAGATTCTATAAACAATTGCAGACACAGCCCTATAACTCCATAGATAGATTCTATAAACAATTGCAGACACAGCCCTATAACTCCATAGATAGATTATATAAACAATTGCAGACACAGCCCTATAACTCCATAGATGTTGTATCGAAGACCACTCCTCTGCACTACTTGATCCAGGCCACTCCCCTTGGCACTTCACCTGTTCCCACACCTGTTGTCACTCCAGAATCACCACTCCTCAGGTTTTTCTCACTCTTCATCTTGCCATCTAACATCTTGCCTTCACCTTTTCCCTTCCTGAACACACCAAATCCTTTGATGGTAATGCAACTGCCAGGTGGCTATCTCTTTCCTCTAGTCTTACTGCCCTAAACTATACTGCCAGGTCCTCTAGTAAACATGTATATAAGGTTCTCTAGTATTACTAAACATGTATTATACTGCCAGGTCCTATAGTCTATTACTAAACATGTATTATACTGCCAGGTCTCTAGTCTATTAGTCTATTACTAAACATGTATTATACTGCCAGGTCCTCTAGTCTATTACTAAACATGTATTATACTGCCAGGTCCTCTAGTCTATTACTAAACATGTATTATACTGCCAGGTCCTCTAGTCTATTACTAAACATGTATTATACTGCCAGGCCCTCTAGTCTATTACTAAACATGTATTATACTGCCAGGTCCTCTAGTCTATTACTAAACATGTATTATACTGCCAGGTTCTCTAGTCTATTACTAAACATGTATTATACTGCCAGGTTCTCTAGTCTATTAATAAACATGTATTATACTGCCAGGTTCTCTAGTCTATTACTAAACATGTATTATACTGCCAGGTCCTCTAGTCTATTACTAAACATGTATTATACTGCCAGGTTCTATTCTAAACATGTGCCCTCTAGTCTATTACTAAACATGTATTATACTGCCAGGTCCTCTAGTCTATTACTAAACATGTATTATACTGCCAGTTCCTCTAGTCCCGGTATTCTCCAAACTGGAAGGCCCGTATCCATAGAGACACATACCAGCTCTACTGGTAGCCCTGCTACTACCAGCATTACTACACCTGCACCTGTCGACGACACAAGTTGTTCTGCTTCCACGAGCACATCCAATGCTAGCATCAGTAATTCTACATTTGTTGTTAGCACAGCTAGCATGGACACTGACAGTTGTGAATCTGATGCAGTCAAAGAGCTACTGCTCCTGGTATATGTCTGTTACAGCTGGATGAGTCAACAGGGCCTGGCACAGCTCCTGGTATATGTCTGTTACAGCTGGATGAGTCAACAGGGCCTGGCACAGCTCCTGGTATATGTCTGTTACAGCTGGATGAGTCAACAGGGCCTGGCACAGCTCCTGGTATATGTCTGTTACAGCTGGATGAGTCAACAGGGCCTGGCACAGCTCCTGGTATATGTCTGTTACAGCTGGATGAGTCAACAGGGCCTGGCACAGCTCCTGGTATATGTCTGTTACAGCTGGATGAGTCAACAGATGTGGCAGGCCTGGCACAGCTCCTGGTATATGTCTGTTACGTCTATGGGGGGTCAATTAAGGAAGACATCCTCTTCTGCAAACCACTGGAAACCAGGAGAGCATGACAGGATATTTTTAAAGTGCTGGACAGCTTTGTGACATCAAATGGACATTGGTGGTCAAGATGTGTTGGTATCTGTACTGATGGCACAAAAACAATGACAGGAAGACATAGTGTAAGCAGTGGCTCCCGACGCCACCTCGGTACACTGCAACATCCACTGAGAGGTTCTTCCTGCCAAGGGAATGCCTGACAGCTTGAAAGAAGTTTTGGACACTACAGTGAAAATGGCTAACTTTGTTAAAGCAAGGCCCCTGAACTCTTGTGTATTTTCTGCACAATGCAATGATATGGGCAGCGACCATGTAACACTTTTACAACATACAGAAGTGTGCTGGTTATCAAGGGGCAAAGTATTGACACATTTTTTTAAATTGAGAGACAAGCTTAAAATGTTCTTTACTGACCATCATTTCCACTTGTCTGACCGCTTGCATGAAGACGAGTTTCTCACACGACTGGCCTATCTGGGTGATGTTTTTTCTCACCTGAATGATCTGAATCTAGGGTTACAGGGACTCTCCACAACTATATTCAATGTGCGGGACAAAATTGAGGTTATGATTAAGAAGTTGGAGCTCTTGTCTGTCTGCATTAACAAGGACAACACACAGGTCTTTCCATCATTGTATGATGTTTTTGTGTGCAAATTAACTCAAGTTTATGGACAATGTCAAATGTGACATAGTGAAGCACCTGAGAGAGTTGGGTGCACAATTACGCAGGTACATTCCCGAAACAGTTGACACAAACAACTGTATTTGTTATCTCTTTCATGCCCTGCCTCCAGTCCACTCACTAATATCTGAACAAGAGAGCCTCATCGAAATTGCAACACGCCTTTCTGTGAAAATGTAATTGAATCAGAAGCCAGTGCCAGATTTCTGGATTGGGCTGCGCTCAGAGTATCCTGCTTCGGCAAATCTTGCTGTTAAGACATTGATGCCCTTTGCAACCACTTACTTATGTGAGAGTGGATTCTCGGCCCTCACTAGCATGAAAACTAAATACAGGCACAGACTGTGTGTGGAAAATGATTTAAGACTGAGACTCTCTCCAACAAAACCCAACATTGCAGAGTTATGTGCATTCTTCAATCACACCCTTCTCATTAACCTGTAGTGAGTTATTCACACATTTAACAAATAAGGGTTTATCTGTAAGATGGTTAAATAAAGAGCAAAATGATTGATTATTATTATATTATTATTTGTGCCCTGGTCCTATAAGAGCTCTTTGTCACTTCCCACGAGCCGGGTTGTGACAAAAACTCACACATTCTGATGTTTAATAAATGTATTGTATACTGTGTGTGTGGCAGGCTTACAATGATGGCAAAAAAAACACATCTCAGAGTGCGCTGACCCTGGTGCTAGAGGGGGTACTCAGCTGGAGGTTGAATGTTTGAAGGGGTACGGCACTATAAAACGTTTGGGAACCACTGCTCTAGTCTATTGCTAAACATGTATTGTGCTGCCAGTTCTTCCAGTCTATTGCTAGAGGTTTTGGCAGTTGTCAGGAGAACGCTAACTGCCCAAATGGTGGAGGAGGAATAATGGTCTGGGGCTGTTTTTCACGGTTCAGGTTAGGCCCCTTCGTTCCAGTGAAGGGAGATCTTAACGCTACAGCATACAATGCCATTCTATATGATTCTGTGCTTCCGGCTTTGTGGCAAACGTTGGGGCAGGCCCTTTCCTGTTTCAGCATGACAATGCCATTCTATATGATTCTGTGCTTCCGGCTTTGTGGCAAACGTTGGGGCAGGCCCTTTCCTGTTTCAGCATGACAATGCCCCCATGCACAAAGTGAGATCCAAACAGAAATGGTTTGTTGAGATCAGTGTGGAAGAACATGACTGGCCTGCACAGAGCCCTGACCTCAACCCCATCGAACACCTTTGGGATGAATTGGAACGCAGACTGCAAGCCAGGCCTAATCACCCAACATCAGTGCCCGACCTCAATAATGCTGAAAGCAAGTCCCCGTAGCAATGTTCCAACATCTAGTGGAAAGCCTTCCCAGAAGAGTGGGGGTTGTTATAGCCGCAAAGAACGGACCAACTACATATTAATGCCCATGATTTTCAAACAAGAGGTGTCCACATCTTTTTGAAGTTTATGACACCCTACCTACCTGGTTAGTTGGTCTAGCAGCCCCTTCTCTTACATGTTGTCAACTGGCATCTCAACTGAGATTTATCCTTGAGTTCTGTATTGAAAATCCAAATTAATTTTAATGATGAATCAGCTACTCTTGTAAAAATCCCACTCAATAACCTTTTATACCCCAGACAAAGATAGCCAAACCGACTAAAGACAATTATGTGCTGAAGAACTTGCTCTATTTGGATGTATATCAGGACGATAGAAGGGCATCATCTTTGTTTCTCAGTAATGGCCAGGATGGACGAATGCTTCTCAACATGGATGAGTAAAAGGGCATCAATGTTGTTGAACATATTGTTCAGGGTGATACAATTCTAACATTTGACCATAGTGTTAGTAAATTTGGCATCTTTAAGAGTGACTTTCAAAAATTCTTTCAAATTCTTAATTTCATAATTGCATCCAGATGGCTTTTCCATCTCTCCTATTGAGAACCTCTTGAAGAATAAAGCAGCTGAAATCTACCACTCACCACTTTTATAATTTACTGGGCAATACGAAGAAAGACAACACAGACAAAACTAAGGTGATAGTGGAGGTTGATAGGCTCCCAATAGAGCTTGCAGACTCGGAAGAAAAATGTGTGTACAACCATCCCGTTTTCTAGCTTGCAACTCAGCCTGGGAAATGCAATTTAATATCCTACATCGACTGCATGTCACTCCTGTATCTAGACATAGAACGAACCCTAATTTGTCTAGTCTTTGTAATAAGTGTCAGGGTGTGGAAGGTTCTCTTATACATTGTTTCTGTCTTACATAAAGGACAATCCCACAGGTTCTTCAGGAGACAGATTCTGTTTTTGAATGCCCTCCAGCTGAGTGCAACGTCTTGTATTCTAGGAGCCAGAGATGAGCTGCCTCTTACATTATGTTACTCACATCTTTTACACATTTTACTACATTGTGCAGAAAAGTGTATTCTGCTGTGGATATGTGATCAGGCACCCTCATGGAGTGAATGAGAACAACGGGTCATTGAGTTATCTCCCAATGAGGCTGTGGATATGTGATCAGGCACCCTCATGGAGTGAATGGGAACAACGGGTCATTGAGTTATCTCCCAATGAGGCTTTCTCTACATTGAATAATAAGACTTATCAATTCCTTAAGTTGTGGGAACTCTTCTTGAAGTATGTTGGCCAAAACAAAGCCCAAATGTTCATGTG
The DNA here is from genome assembly GCF_021184085.1 of Oncorhynchus gorbuscha. Taxonomy (NCBI): domain Eukaryota; kingdom Metazoa; phylum Chordata; class Actinopteri; order Salmoniformes; family Salmonidae; genus Oncorhynchus; species Oncorhynchus gorbuscha. The sequence continues at coordinate 13,531,242 of NC_060195.1, read as the reverse complement.
TAGGCTCTATGTAGACTAGGATCCTACTCTATATAGGCTCTATGTAGACTAGGATCCTACTCTATATAGGCTCTATGTAGACTAGGATCCTACTCTATATAGGCTCTATGTAGACTAGGATCCTACTCTATATAGGCTCTATGTAGACTAGGATCCTACTCTATATAGGCTCTATGTAGACTAGGATCCTACTCTATATAGGCTCTATGTAGACTAGGATCCTACTCTATATAGGCTCTATGTAGACTAGGATCCTACTCTATATAGGCTCTCTGTAGACTAGGATCCTACTCTATATAGGCTCTATGTAGACTAGGATCCTACTCTATATAGGCTCTATGTAGACTAGGATCCTACTCTATATAGGCTCTATGTAGACTAGGATCCTACTCTATATAGGCTCTCCTACTCTATATGTAGACTAGGATCCTACTCTATATAGGCTCTATGTAGACTAGGATCCTACTCTATATAGGCTCTATGTAGACTAGGATCCTACTCTATATAGGCTCTATGTAGACTAGGATCCTACTCTATATAGGCTCTATGTAGACTAGGATCCTACTCTATATAGGCTCTATGTAGACTAGGATCCTACTCTATATAGGCTCTATGTAGACTAGGATCCTACTCTATATAGGCTCTATGTAGACTAGGATCCTACTCTATATAGGCTCTATGTAGACTAGGATCCTACTCTATATAGGCTCTATGTAGACTAGGATCCTACTCTATATAGGCTCTATGTAGACTAGGATCCTACTCTATATAGGCTCTATGTAGACTAGGATCCTACTCTATATAGGCTCTATGTAGACTAGGATCCTACTCTATATAGGCTCTATGTAGACTAGGATCCTACTCTATATAGGCTCTATGTAGACTAGGATCCTACTCTATATAGGCTCTATGTAGACTAGGATCCTACTCTATATAGGCTCTATGTAGACTAGGATCCTACTCTATATAGGCTCTATGTAGACTAGGATCCTACTCTATATAGGCTCTATGTAGACTAGGATCCTACTCTATATAGGCTCTATGTAGACTAGATCCTACTCTATATAGGCTCTATGTAGACTAGGATCCTACTCTATATAGGCTCTATGTAGACTAGGATCCTACTCTATATAGGCTCTATGTAGACTAGGATCCTACTCTATATAGGCTCTATGTAGACTAGGATCCTACTCTATATAGGCTCTATGTAGACTAGGATCCTACTCTATATAGGCTCTATGTAGACTAGGATCCTACTCTATATAGGCTCTATGTAGACTAGGATCCTACTCTATATAGGCTCTATGTAGACTAGGATCCTACTCTATATAGGCTCTATGTAGACTAGGATCCTACTCTATATAGGCTCTATGTAGACTAGGATCCTACTCTATATAGGCTCTATGTAGACTAGGATCCTACTCTATATAGGCTCTATGTAGACTAGGATCCTACTCTATATAGGCTCTATGTAGACTAGGATCCTACTCTATATAGGCTCTATGTAGACTAGGATCCTACTCTATATAGGCTCTATGTAGACTAGGATCCTACTCTATATAGGCTCTATGTAGACTAGGATCCTACTCTATATAGGCTCTATGTAGACTAGGATCCTACTCTATATAGGCTCTATGTAGACTAGGATCCTACTCTATATAGGCTCTATGTAGACTAGGATCCTACTCTATATAGGCTCTATGTAGACTAGGATCCTACTCTATATAGGCTCTATGTAGACTAGGATCCTACTCTATATAGGCTCTATGTAGACTAGGATCCTACTCTATATAGGCTCTATGTAGACTAGGATCCTACTCTATATAGGCTCTATGTAGACTAGGATCCTACTCTATATAGGCTCTATGTAGACTAGGATCCTACTCTATATAGGCTCTATGTAGACTAGGATCCTACTCTATATAGGCTCTATGTAGACTAGGATCCTACTCTATATAGGCTCTATGTAGACTCTATATAGGCTCTATGTAGACTAGGATCCTACTCTATATAGGCTCTATGTAGACTAGGATCCTACTCTATATAGGCTCTATGTAGACTAGGATCCTACTCTATATAGGCTCTATGTAGACTAGGATCCTACTCTATATAGGCTCTATGTAGACTAGGATCCTACTCTATATAGGCTCTATGTAGACTAGGATCCTAGGCTCTATATAGGCTCTATGTAGACTAGGATCCTACTCTATATAGGCTCTATGTAGACTAGGATCCTACTCTAGGCTCTATGTAGACTAGGATCCTACTCTATAGGCTCTCTGTAGACTAGGATCCTACTCTATATAGGCTCTATGTAGACTAGGATCCTACTCTATATAGGCTCTATGTAGACTAGGATCCTACTCTATATAGGCTCTATGTAGACTAGGATCCTAGGATCCTCTATATAGGCTCTATGTAGACTAGGATCCTACTCTATATAGGCTCTCTGTAGACTAGGATCCTACTCTATATAGGCTCTCTGTAGACTAGGATCCTACTCTATATAGGCTCTATGTAGACTAGGATCCTACTCTATATAGGCTCTCTGTAGACTAGGATCCTACTCTATATAGGCTCTATGTAGACTAGGATCCTACTCTATATAGGCTCTATGTAGACTAGGATCCTACTCTATATAGGCTCTATGTAGACTAGGATCCTACTCTATATAGGCTCTATGTAGACTAGGATCCTACTCTATATAGGCTCTATGTAGACTAGGATCCTACTCTATATAGGCTCTATGTAGACTAGGATCCTACTCTATATAGGCTCTATGTAGACTAGGATCCTACTCTATATAGGCTCTATGTAGACTAGGATCCTACTCTATATAGGCTCTATGTAGACTATGTAGACTAGGATCCTACTCTATATAGGCTCTATGTAGACTAGGATCCTACTCTATATAGGCTCTATGTAGACTAGGATCCTACTCTATATAGGCTCTATGTAGACTAGGATCCTACTCTATATAGGCTCTATGTAGACTAGGATCCTACTCTATATAGGCTCTATGTAGACTAGACTAGGATCCTAGACTAGGATCCTATCTATGGTAGGCTCTATGTAGACTAGGATCCTACTCTATATAGGCTCTATGTAGACTAGGATCCTACTCTATATAGGCTCTATGTAGACTAGGATCCTACTCTATATAGGCTCTATGTAGACTAGGATCCTACTCTATATAGGCTCTATGTAGACTAGGATCCTACTCTATATAGGCTCTATGTAGACTAGGATCCTACTCTATATAGGCTCTATGTAGACTAGGATCCTACTCTATATAGGCTCTATGTAGACTAGGATCCTACTCTATATAGGCTCTATGTAGACTAGGATCCTACTCTATATAGGCTCTATGTAGACTAGGATCCTACTCTATATAGGCTCTATGTAGACTAGGATCCTACTCTATATAGGCTCTCTGTAGACTAGGATCCTACTCTATAGGCTCTATGTAGACTAGGATCCTACTCTATATAGGCTCTATGTAGACTAGGATCCTACTCTATATAGGCTCTATGTAGACTAGGATCCTACTCTATATAGGCTCTATGTAGACTAGGATCCTACTCTATATAGGCTCTATGTAGACTAGGATCCTACTCTATATAGGCTCTATGTAGACTAGGATCCTACTCTATATAGGCTCTATGTAGACTAGGATCCTACTCTATATAGGCTCTATGTAGACTAGGATCCTACTCTATATAGGCTCTCTGTAGACTAGGATCCTACTCTATATAGGCTCTATGTAGACTAGGATCCTACTCTATATAGGCTCTATGTAGACTAGGATCCTACTCTATATAGGCTCTATGTAGACTAGGATCCTACTCTATATAGGCTCTATGTAGACTAGGATCCTACTCTATAGGCTCTATGTAGACTAGGATCCTACTCTATATAGGCTCTATGTAGACTAGGATCCTACTCTATATAGGCTCTATGTAGACTAGGATCCTACTCTATATAGGCTCTATGTAGACTAGGATCCTACTCTATATAGGCTCTATGTAGACTAGGATCCTACTCTATATAGGCTCTATGTAGACTAGGATCCTACTCTATATAGGCTCTCTGTAGACTAGGATCCTACTCTATATAGGTTCTATGTAGACTAGGATCCTACTCTATATAGGCTCTATGTAGACTAGGATCCTACTCTATATAGGCTCTATGTAGACTAGGATCCTACTCTATATAGGCTCTATGTAGACTAGGATCCTACTCTATATAGGCTCTATGTAGACTAGGATCCTACTCTATATAGGCTCTCTGTAGACTAGGATCCTACTCTATATAGGCTCTATGTAGACTAGGATCCTACTCTATATAGGCTCTCTGTAGACTAGGATCCTACTCTATATAGGTTCTATGTAGACTAGGATCCTACTCTATATAGGCTCTATGTAGACTAGGATCCTACTCTATATAGGCTCTATGTAGACTAGGATCCTACTCTATATAGGCTCTATGTAGACTAGGATCCTACTCTATGTAGACTCTAGGTAGGCTATGATCCTACTCTATGTAGACTCTAGGTAGGCTCTGATCCTACTCCATGTAGGCTATGATCCTACTCCATGTAGGCTATGATCCTACTCTATGTAGACTCTAGGTAGGCTATGATCCTATTCTATGAATACTCTATGTAGGCTATGATCCTACTCTATGTAGACTCTATGTGGGCTATGATCCTACTCTATGTAGACTCTAGGTAGGCTAAGATCCTACTCTATGTAGACTCTAGGTAGGCTAAGATCCTACTCTATGTAGACTCTAGGTAGGCTATGATCCTATTCTATGTAGACTCTAGGTAGGCTATGATCCTACTCTATGTAGACTCTAGGTAGGCTATGATCCTACTCCATGTAGGCTATGATCCTACTCCATGTAGGCTATGATCCTACTCTATGTAGACTCTAGGTAGGCTATGATCCTACTCTATGTAGACTCTAGGTAGGTTATGATCCTACTCTATGTAGACTCTATGTGGGCTATGATCCTACTCTATGTAGACTCTATGTGGGCTATGATCCTACTCTATGTAGACTCTATGTGGGCTATGATCCTACTCTATGTAGACTCTATGTGGGCTATGATCCTACTCTATGTAGACTCTAGGTAGGCTATGATCCTACTCTATGTAGACTCTAGGTAGGCTATGATCCTACTCTATGTAGACTCTAGGTAGGCTATGATCCTACTCTATGTAGACTCTAGGTAGGCTATGATCCTACTCTATGTAGACTCTAGGTAGGCTATGATCCTACTCTATGTAGACTCTAGGTAGGCTATGATCCTACTCTATGTAGACTCTATGTGGGCTATGATCCTACTCTATGTAGACTCTAGGAAGGCTATGATCCTACTCTATGTAGACTCTAGGTAGGCTATGATCCTACTCTATGTAGACTCTAGGTAGGCTATGATCCTACTCTATGTAGACTCTAGGTAGGCTATGATGCTACTCTATGTAGACTCTAGGTAGGCTATGATCCTACTCTATGTAGACTCTATGTGGGCTATGATCCTACTCCATGTAGACTCTATGTGGGCTATGATCCTACTCTATGTAGACTCTATGTGGGCTATGATCCTACTCCATGTAGACTCTAGGTAGGCTATGATCCTACTCCATGTAGACTCTATGTGGGCTATGATCCTACTCTATGTAGACTCTATGTGGGCTATGATCCTACTCTATGTAGACGCTATGTAGGCTATGATCCTACTCTATGTAGACTCTAGGTAGGCTATGATCCTACTCTATGTAGACTCTATGTGGGCTATGATCCTACTCTATGTAGACTCTAGGTAGGCTATGATCCTACTCTATGTAGACTCTATGTGGGCTATGATCCTACTCTATGTAGACTCTAGGTAGGCTATGATCCTACTCTATGTAGACTCTATGTAGGCTATGATCCTACTCTATGTAGACTCTAGGTAGGCTATGATCCTACTCTATGTAGACTCTATGTGGGCTATGATCCTACTCTATGTAGACTATTTGTTCAATGTTTTTATTTGTATTGTTGTCTTGTCTGTCTGTTTGTTTGACATCTTTATTCATCTATTTGCATATTTCTGTATCTGTTAGTTATGCTGTTTCTGTATGGTATATTGATATATTTATGATATATATATATATGATATATTGACATGCTATATTGATATGATACCAACATGTCATATCAATATATTATATCAAAATATAATTATATCATATACAGTGCCTTGCGAAAGTATTCGGCCCCCTTGAACTTTGCGACCTTTTGCCACATTTCAGGCTTCAAACATAAAGATATAAAACTGTATTGTTTTGTGAAGAATCAACAACAAGTGGGACACAATCATGAAGTGGAACGACATTTATTGGATATTTCAAACTTTTTTAACAAATCCAAAATTGAAAAATTGGGCGTGCAAAATTATTCAGCCCCTTTACTTTCAGTGCAGCAAACTCTCTCCAGAAGTCCAGTGAGGATCTCTGAATGATCCAATGTTGACCTAAATGACTAATGATGATAAATACAATCCACCTGTGTGTAATCAAGTCTCCGTATAAATGCACCTGCACTGTGATAGTCTCAGAGGTCCGTTAAAGCGCAGAGAGCATCATGAAGAACAAGGAACACACCAGGCAGGTCCGAGATATACTGTTGTGAAGAAGTTTAAAGCCGGATTTGGATACAAAAATATTTCCCAAGTTTTAAACATCCCAAGGAGCACTGTGCAAGCGATAATATTGAAATGGAAGAAGTATCAGGCCACTGCAAATCTACCAAGACCTGGCCGTCCCTCTAAACTTTCAGCTCATACAAGGAGAAGACTGATCAGAGATGCAGCCAAGAGGCCCATGATCACTCTGGATGAACTGCAGAGATCTACAGCTGAGGTGGGAGACTCTGTACATAGGACAACAATCAGTCGTATATTGCACAAATCTGGCCTTTATGGAAGAGTGGCAAGAAGAAAGCCATTTCTTAAAGATATCCATAAAAAGTGTCGTTTAATGTTTGCCACAAGCCACCTGGGAGACACACCAAACATGTGGTAGAAGGTTCTCTGGTCAGATGAAACCAAAATGGAACTTTTTGGCAACAATGCAAAACGTTATGTTTGGGGGAAAAGCAACACAGCTCATCACCCTGAACACACCATCCCCACTGTCAAACATGGTGGTGGCAGCATCATGGTTTGTGCTTGCTTTTCTTCAGCAGGGACAGGGAAGATGGTTAACATTGATGGGAAGATGGATGGAGCCAAATACAGGACCATTCTGGAAGAAAACCTGATGGAGTCTGCAAAAGACCTGAGACTGGGATGGAGATTTGTCATCCAACAAGACAATGATCCAAAACATAAAGCAAAATCTACAATGGAATGGTTCAAAAATAAACATATCCAGGTGTTAGAATGGCCAAGTCAAAGTCCAGACCTGAATCCAATCGAGAATCTGTGGAAAGAACTGAAAACTGCTGTTCACAAATGCTCTCCATCCATCCTCACTGAGCTCGAGCTGTTTTGCAAGGAGGAATGGGAAACAATGTCAATCTCTCGATGTGCAAAACTGATAGAGACATACCCCAAGCGACTTACAGTTGTAATCGCAGCAAAAGGTGGCGCTACAAAGTATTAACTTAAGGTGGCTGAATAATTTTGCACGCCCAATTCTTCAGTTTTTTATTTGTTAAAAAAGTTTGAAATATCCAATAAATATCATTCCACTTCATGACTGTGTCCCACTTGTTGTTGATTCTTCACAAAAAAATCCAGTTTTATATATTTATGTTTGAAG
>NC_060195.1:13500926-13518426 GCF_021184085.1 Oncorhynchus gorbuscha | reverse complement strand
TTTGCCTTGTGTACAGTCCCTACCATGTGTTGTATTTGCCTTGTGTACAGTCCCTACCATGTATTGTATTTGCCTTGTGTATAGTCCCTACCATGTGTTGTATTTGCCTTGTGTACAGTCCCTACCATGTGTTGTATTTGCCTTGTGTACAGTCCCTACCATGTGTTGTATTTGCCTTGTGTATAGTCCCTACCATGTGTTGTATTTGCCTTGTGTACAGTCCCTACTATGTGTTGTATTTGCCTTGTGTACAGTCCCTACTATGTGTTGTATTTGCCTTGTGTACAGTCCCTACCATGTGTTGTATTTGCCTTGTGTAAAGGCCCTTCAGAAATTTTTCAGACTCTTTCCATATTTTATTGTGTTGCAAAGTGGGATTAAAAATGGGTTCATTTGTAATTTTCTGTCAAACGATATACACAAAATAATATGTAATGTCAAAGTGGAAGAAAAATGTGAACATTTGTAAAAGAATGATGAAAAATACATCTTGATTCGATAAGTATTCGACACCCTGAATCAATACATGTTAAATTCACCTTTTGGCAAGCCTAAATCACCAAGCTTACTGGTTGTTTACAGCAGTATCTTGCCAGGTTATTTACGGCAGTATCTTGCCAGGTTGTTTACAGCAGTATCTTGCCAAGTTGTTTACAGCAGTATCTTGCCAGGTTGTTTACAGCAGTATCTTGCCAGGTTGTTTACGGCAGTATCTTGTCAGGTTGTTTACAGCAGTATCTTGCCAGGTTGTTTACGGCAGTATCTTGTCAGGTTATATACAGCAGTATCTTGCCAGGTTGTTTACGGCAGTATCTTGTCACCTCTCTCATCATCACCCAGTGCCTGGGCTTACCTCCGCCATACCCGCACCCCACCATACCCCTGTCTGCGCATTATGCCCTGAATATATTCTACCATGCCCAGAAACCTGCTCCTCTAATTCTCTGTCCCCAACGCTCTAGGCGACCAGTTTTGATAGCCCTTAGCCGCACCCTCATACTACTCCTTCTCTGTTCCGCGGGTGATGTGGAGGTAAACCCAGGCCCTGCATGTCCCCAGGCACCCTCATTTGTTGACTTCTGTGATTGAAAAAGCCTTGGTTTCATGCATGTCAACATCAGAAGCCTCCTCCCTAAGTTTGTTTTACTTACTGCTTTAGCACACTCTGCTAACCCTGATGTCCTTGCCGTGTCTGAATCCTGGCTCAGGAAGGCCACCAAAAATTCAGAGATTTCCATACCCAACTATAACATCTTCCGTCAAGATAGAACTGCTAAAGGGGGAGGAGTTGCAGTCTACTGCAGAGATAGCCTGCAAAGTAATGTCATACTTTCCAGGTCCATACCCAAACAGTTCGAACTACTAATTCTGAAAATTACTCTCTCCAGAAATAAGTCCCTCACTGTTGCCGCCTGCTACCGACCCCCCTCAGCTCCCAGCTGTGCCCTGGACACCATTTGTGAATTGATTGCCCCCCATCTAGCTTCAGAGTTTGTTCTGCTATGTGACCTAAACTGGGATATGCTTAACACCCCGGCAGTCCTACAATCTAAGCTAGATGCCCTCAATCTCACACAAATCATCAAAGAACCAACCAGGTACAACCCTAACTCTGTAAGCAAGGGCACCCTCATAGACGTCATCCTGACCAACTGGCCCTCCAAATACACCTCCGCTGTCTTCAACCAGGATCTCAGCGACCACTGCCTCATTGCCTGTATCCGCTACGGTGCCGCAGTCAAACGACCACCCCTCATCACCGTCAAACGCTCCCGAAAAAACACTTCTGTGAGCAGGCCTTTCTAATCGACCTGGCCCGAGTATCCTGGAAGGACATTGACCTCATCCCGTCAGTTGAGGATGCCTGGTCATTCTTTAAGAGTAACTTCCTCACCATTTTAGATAAGCATGCTCCGTTCAAAAATGCAGAACTAAGAACAGATACAGCCCTTGGTTCACTCCAGACCTGACTGCCCTCGACCAGCACAAAAACATCCTGTGGCGGACTGCAATAGCATCGAACAGTCCCCGTGATATGCAACTGTTCAGGGAAGTCAGGAACCAATACACGCAGTCAGTCAGGAAAGCTAAGGCCAGCTTCTTCAGGCAGAAGTTTGCATCCTGTAGCTCCAACTCCAAAAAGTTCTGGGACACTGTGAAGTCCATGGAGAACAAGAGCACCTCCTCCCAGCTGCCCACTGCACTGAGGCTAGGGAACACGGTCACCACCGACAAATCCATGATTATCGAAAACTTCAACAAGCATTTCTCAACGGCTGGCCATGCCTTCCGCCTGGCTACTCCTACCTCGGCCAACAGCTCCGGCCCCCCCGCAGCTCCTCGCCCAAGCCTCTCCAGGTTCTCCTTTACCCAAATCCAGATAGCAGATGTTCTGAAAGAGCTGCAAAACCTGGACCCGTATAAATCAGCTGGGCTTGACAATCTGGACCCTCTATTTCTGAAACTATCCGCCGCCATTGTCGCAACCCCTATTACCAGCCTGTTCAACCTCTCTTTCATATCGTCTGAGATCCCCAAGGACTGGAAAGCTGCCGCAGTCATCCCCCTCTTCAAAGGGGGTGACACCCTGGACCCAAACTGTTACAGACCTATATCCATCCTGCCCTGCCTATCTAAGGTCTTCGAAAGCCAAGTCAACAAACAGGTCACTGACCATCTCGAATCCCACCGTACCTTCTCCGCTATGCAATCTGGTTTCCGAGCCGGTCACCTCAGCCACACTCAAGGTACTAAACGACATCATAACCGTCATCGATGAAAGACAGTACTGTACAGCCGTCTTCATCGACCTTGCCAAGGCTTTCGACTCTGTCAATCACCATATTCTTATCAGCAGACTCAGTAGCCTCGGTTTTTCGGATGACTGCCTTGCCTGGTTCACCAATTACTTTGCAGACAGAGTTCAGTGTGTCAAATCGGAGGGCATGTTGTCCGGTCCTCTGGCAGTCTCTATGGGGGTGCCACAGGGTTCAATTCTCGGGCCGACTCTTTTCTCTGTATATATCAATGATGTTGCTCTTGCTGCGGGCGATTCCCTGATCCACCTCTATGCAGACGACACCATTGTATACACTTTCGGCCCATCATTGGACACTGTGCTATCTAACCTCCAATCGAGCTTCAATGCCATACAACACTCCTTCCGTGGCCTCCAACTGCTCTTAAACGCTAGTAAAACCAAATGCATGCTTTTCAACCGATCGCTGCCTGCACCCGCATGCCCGACTAGCATCACCACACTGGATGGTTCCGACCTTGAATATGTGGACACCTATAAGTACCTAGGTGTCTGGCTAGACTGCAAACTCTCCTTCCAGACCCATATCAAACATCTCCAATCGAAAATCAAATCAAGAATCGGCTTTCTATTCCGCAACAAAGCCTCCTTCACTCACGCTGCCAAGCTTACCCTAGTAAAACTGACTATCCTACCGATCCTCGACTTCGGCGACGTCATCTACAAAATTGCTTCCAACACTCTACTCAGCAAACTGGATGCAGTTTATCACAGTGCCATCCGTTTTGTCACTAAAGCACCTTATACTACCCACCACTGCAACTTGTATGCTCTAGTCGGCTGGCCCTCGCTACATATTCGTCGCCAGACCCACTGGCTTCAGGTCATCTACAAGGCCATGCTAGTCAAAGCTCCGCCTTATCTCAGCTCACTGGTCACGATGGCAACACCCATCCGTAGCACGCGCTCCAGCAGGTGTATCTCATTGATCATCCCTAAAGCCAACACCTCATTCGGCCGCCTTTCGTTCCAGTACTCTGCTGCCTGTGACTGGAACGAATTGCAAAAATCACTGAAGTTGGAGACTTTTATCTCCCTCACCAACTTCAAACATCAGCTAGCTGAGCAGCTAACTGATCGCTGCAGCTGTACATAATCTATTGGTAAATAGCACACCCATTTTCACCTACCTCATCCCCACAGTTTTTATTTATTTACTTTTCTGCTCTTTTGCACACCAATATCTCTACCTGTACATGATCATCTGATCATTTATCACTCCAGTGTTAATCTGCAATATTGTAATTATTCACCTACCTCCTCATGCCTTTTGCACACATTGTATATAGACTCCCCTTTTTTTCTCTGTGTTATTGACTTGTTAATTGTTTACTCCATGTGTAACTCTGTGTTGTCTGTTCACACTGCTATGCTTTATCTTGGCCAGGTCGCAGTTGCAAATGAGAACCTGTTCTCAACTAGCCTACCTGGTTAAATAAAGGTGAAATAAAAATAAAATAAATAAAAAATGTTGTTTACAGCAGTATCTTGCCAGGTTGTTTACGGCAGTATCTTGTCAGGTTATATACAGCAGTATCTTGCCAGGTTGTTTACAGCAGTATCTTGCCAGGTTGTTTACAGCAGTATCTTGTCAGGTTATATACAGCAGTATCTTGCCAGGTTGTTTACATTAGTATCTTGCCAGGTTGTTTATGGCAGTATCTTGCCAGGTTGTTTATGGCAGTATCTTGCCAGGTTGTTTATGGCAGTATCTTGCCAGGTTGTTTATGGCAGTATCTTGCCAGGTTGTTTATGGCAGTATCTTGCCAGGTTGTTTATGGCAGTATCTCAGCAGATGACAACATTACCTTTTGTCACAGCTGTGGATGTGATCTGGTGTCAGTATAAAGGTGCATCCCAAATGGCGCCTTATTCCCTACACATTGCACTACTTCTGACCAGAGCCTTATGGGTCCTGATCAAAAGTAGTGCACTATACTGTATAGAGAATAAGGGACCATTTGGGACATACTAAGTATTTCCTCTCCTACCCTGGCCTGAGGCCAGGAGACGTGCATGTGTGTGTGTGTGTGTGTGTGTGTGTGTGTGTGTGTGTGTGTGTGTGTGTGTGTGTGTGTGTGTGTGTGTGTGTGTGTGTGTGTGTGTGTGTGTGTGTGTGTGTGTGTGTGTGTGTGTGTGTGTGTGTGTGTGTGTGTGTGTGTGTGTGTGTGTGTGTGTGTGTGTGTGTGCGTGCGTGTGTCTAGAGCGAATAAGAGACTCCACCATGTTTTATTCTGCTGTAGCCTGTTAGTAAATTATTCTACTTATTCTTCTGTAGGCTGTTAGTAGATTATTCTACTTATTCTGTTGTAGCCTGTTAGTAGATTATTCTACTTATTCAGCTGTAGCCTGTTAGTAAATTATTCTATTTGAGGCTCATGATTTGGTAATGGAGGGAGAAAAACCAGGCACCCCACCCTTCCCATTTCCCTTCTGAACAGACTGCTTCTTTTATCTCCCCTCCCTATCCCCACGACAACCACAATTCCCCCCACCCCCCTCGCCGCCCTGGACAACCACGCTGACTTCCTGCATCCTCCCGCCGACCTCAGAGAAACGCTACACAGACACAGACACACAAAACACCTAAAAATAAAATGCTGGATGCAGCACAGTGTTGTTTAGCCATCAGCTGTTTATTCATTTAAGATGTAGCAGTATCAAATCAGTGTAGAAAGAGGGTCAGAGAGAGATGACAGAGAGAACAGAGAGAGAGATAACATAGAAAACAGAGAGAGATGAGAGAGACAACAGAGAGAGATGAGAGAGAACAGAGAGAGATGAGAGAGAACAGAGAGAGATGAGAGAGACAACAGAGAGAGATGAGAGAGACAACAGAGAGAGATGAGAGAGAACAGAGAGAGATGAGAGAGAGAACAGAGAGAGATGAGAGAGATAACAGAGAGAGATGAGAGAGACAACAGAGAGAGATGAGAGAGAACAGAGAGAGATGAGAGAGACAACAGAGAGAGATGAGAGAGAGAACAGAGAGAGATGAGAGAGACAACATAGAGAGATGAGAGAGACAACAGAGAGAGATGAGAGAGAACAGAGAGAGAGATAACATAGAAAACAGAGAGAGATGAGAGAGACAACAGAGAGAGATGAGAGAGAGAACAGAGAGAGATGAGAGAGAGAACAGAGAGAGATGAGAGAGACAACATAGAGAGATGAGAGAGACAACAGAGAGAGATGAGAGAGAACAGAGAGAGATGAGAGAGAACAGAGAGAGATGAGAGAGAACAGAGAGAGATGAGAGAGACAACAGAGAGAGATGAGAGAGACAACAGAGAGAGATGAGAGAGACAACAGAGAGAGATGAGAGAGACAACAGAGAGAGATGAGAGAGATAACATTGAAAACAGAGAGAGGTGAGAGAGACAACAGAGAGAGATGAGAGAGACAACAGAGAGAGATGAGAGAGAGAACAGAGAGAGATGTGAGAGAGAACAGAGAGAGATGAGAGAGAGAACAGTGAGAGATGAGAGAGAGAACAGAGAGAGATGAGAGAGACAACAGAGAGAGATGAAAGAGAGAACAGAGAGAGATGAGAGAGAGAACAGAGAGAGATGAGAGAGACAACAGAGAGACAACAGAGAGAGATGAGAGAGAACAGAGAGAGAGATAACATAGAAAACAGAGAGAGATGAGAGAGACAACAGAGAGAGATGAGAGAGACAACAGAGAGAGATGAGAGAGAAAAGAGAGAGATGAGAGAGAGAACAGAGGGAGATGAGAGAGACAACGGAGAGAGATGAGAGAGACAACAGAGAGAGATAACATAGAAAACAGAGAGAGATGAGAGAGACAACAGAGAGAGATGAGAGAGACAACAGAGAGAGATGAGAGAGACAACAGAGAGAGATGAGAGAGACAACAGAGAGAGATGAGAGAGATGAGAGAGATAACAGAGAGAGATGAGAGAGAGAACAGAGAGACAACAGGGAGAGATGAGAGAGACAACAAAGAGAGATGAGAGAGACAACAGAGAGAGATGAGAGAGACAACAGAGAGAGATGAGAGAGATAACATTGAAAACAGAGAGAGATGAGAGAGACAACAGAGAGAGATGAGAGAGACAACAGAGAGACAACAGAGAGAGATGAGAGAGACAACAGAGAGAGATAAGAGAGAACAGAGAGAAAACAGAGAGAGATGAGAGAGAGAACAGAGAGAGATGAGAGAGAGAACAGAGAGAGATGAGAGAGAGAACAGAGAGAGATGAGAGAGAGAACAGAGAGAGATGAGAGAGACAACAGAGAGACATGAGAGAGAACAGAGAGAGATGAGAGAGACAACAGAGAGAGATGAGAGAGAACAGAGAGAGATGAGAGAGACAACAGAGAGAGATGAGAGAGACAACAGAGAGAGATGAGAGAGATGAGAGAGATAACATTGAAAACAGAGAGAGATGAGAGAGACAACAGAGAGAGATGAGAGAGATAACAGAGAGAGATGAGAGAGACATCAGAGAGAGATGAGAGAGACAACAGAGAGAGATGAGAGAGACAACAGAGAGACAACAGAGAGAGATGAGAGAGTCAACAGAGAGAGATGAGAGAGACAACAGAGAGAGATAAGAGAGAACAGAGAGAAAACAGAGAGAGATGAGAGAGATGAGAGAGATGAGAGAGACAACAGAGAGAGATGAGAGAGACAACAGAGAGAGATGAGAGAGATGAGAGAGATGAGAGAGACAACAGAGAGAGATGAGAGAGACAACAGAGAGACAACAGAGAGAGATGAGAGAGACAACAGAGAGAGATAAGAGACACAACAGAGAGAGATGAGAGAGACAACAGAGAGAGATAAGAGAGAACAGAGAGAAAACAGAGAGAGATGAGAGAGAGAACAGAGAGAGAGATGAGAGAGACAACAGAGAGAGATGAGAGAGACAACAGAGAGAGATGAGAGAGAACAGAGAGAGATGAGAGAGACAACAGAGAGAGATGAGAGAGACAACAGAGAGAGATGAGAGAGATGAGAGAGATAACATTGAAAACAGAGAGAGATGAGAGAGACAACAGAGAGAGATGAGAGAGATAACATTGAAAACAGAGAGAGATGAGAGAGACAACAGAGAGAGATGAGAGAGACAACAGAGAGAGATGAGAGAGACATCAGAGAGAGATGAGAGAGACAACAGAGAGAGATGAGAGAGACAACAGAGAGAGATGAGAGAGATAACATTGAAAACAGAGAGAGATGAGAGAGAGAACAGAGAGAGATGAGAGAGACAACAGAGAGAGATGAGAGAGACAACATAGAGAGATGAGAGAGACAACAGAGAGAGAGAGATAACAGAGAGAACAGAGAGACACCACAAATATAACATAGAAAACAGAGAGAGGTGAGAGAGACAACAGAGAGAGATGAGAGAGACAACAGAGAGAGATGAGAGAGACAACAGAGAGAGATGAGAGAGACAACAGCGAGAGAGATAACAGAGAGAACAGAGAGAGATGACAGAGAGAACAGAGAGAGATAACATAGAAAACAGAGAAAGATGAGAGCGACAACAGAGAGAGATGAGAGAGACAACAGAGAGAGATGAGAGAGACAACAGAGAGAGATGAGAGAGACAACAGAGAGAGATGAGAGAAAAAGAGATGACAGAGAGAGAAGAGAGAGAGAGAACAGAGAGAACACAGAGTGAGAGATGAGAGAGAGAACAGAGAGAGACACCAGAGAGAGATAAGAGGTAGAGATTAGGGGATCCGGGTCCTATGGCAGATTACCTGTGGGAGGAAATAGATAGGCCACTTGTTTTCTTTCAAATATGTTCCTCAACCCAGAACCCTGAAGGATAACTGTTGAGCTGCATTGCAGAGAGATTCCCTGAATGTCTCCATCAAGACAGAACTGAAGGTGGGAACAAACATCCCCTGAAGATGGAAAAGTTGATTCTCAGCAAAAGGTTTCTCAGAGAATGTGGCAGTGCAGACTTCCCCAAAGTTAGGAATAATCAAGAAGAAAGTCATGTGTTCGTTCCCACATGATAACACTGCAGTTATATCGGCTTTAATGAGTTCACACATGATAACACTGCAGTTATATCTGCACCTACTGTAAGATACCTAACCAAGTCCTACTGTAAGATACCTAACCAAGTCCTACTGGACTATAGCTAACCAAGTCCTACTGTAAGATACTTAACCAAGTCCTACTGTAAGATACCTAACCAAGTCCTACTGTAAGATACCTAACCAAGTCCTACTGTAAGATACCTAACCAAGTCCTACTGTAAGATACCTAACCAAGTCCTACTGTAAGATACCTAACCAAGTCCTACTGTAAGATACCTAACCAAGTCCTACTGTAAGATACCTAACCAAGTCCTACTGTAAGATACCTAACCAAGTCCTACTGGACTATAGCTAACCAAGTCCTACTGTAAGATACCTAACCAAGTCCTACTGTAAGATACCTAACCAAGTCCATTGAGAAGTGTCTATACCCATTCCACAGTACAGATGTGACCAAACCATCCATGTTAGGAATGGGTAGGATATCTAGAAATGAGCTTGGTGTTGTTGCTCCTGTCAACACCCATCAGCCCACCTGGGATCCCCCACATATGAGAAGAACACGTTCCCATTCACAGGAGTACAGAAGAAACTCTGGAACGGCCTAGACATTCTAGATCAGATCCATGCAGTACAGCATACACATACAGGCACACACACACACACACACACACACACACACACACACACACACACACACACACACACACACACACACACACACACACACACACACACACACACACACACACACACACACACACACACACACACACACACACACACACACACACACACATGCCTGGTATAGTACAGTGCGTACAGTCTACATTTAGCGTTGGAACAGGATATGTAGCATTGGAACGTTGGAACAGGATGTGTAGCGTTGGAACAGGATGTGTAGTGTTGGAACAGGATATGTAGTGTTGGAACAGGATGTGTAGTGTTGGAACAGGATATGTAGTGTTGGAACAGGATGTGTAGCGTTGGAACAGGATGTGTAGCGTTGGAACAGGATGTGTAGCGTTGGAACAGGATGTGTAGTGTTGGAACAGGATATGTAGTGTTGGAACAGGATGTGTAGCGTTGGAACGTTGGAACAGGATATGTAGCATTGGAACAGGATGTGTAGCATTGGAACGTTGGAACAGGATGTGTAGCATTGGAACGTTGGAAGAGAATGTGTAGCATTGGAAGAGGATGTGTAGCATTGGAAGAGGATGTGTAGCATTGGAACAGGATGTGTAGCATTGGAACAGGATGTGTAGCATTGGAGCGTTGGAACAGGATGTGTAGCGTTGGAACAGGATGTGTAGCGTTGGAACAGGATGTGTAGCGTTGGAACGTTGGATCAGGATGTGTAGCGTTGGAGAATTGAAACAGGATGTGTAGCGTTGGAGAGTTGAAACAGGATGTGTAGCGTTGGAGAGTTGAAACAGGATGTGTAGCGTTGGAGAGTTGAAACAGGATGTGTAGCGTTGGAGAGTTGGAACAGGATGTGTAGCGTTGGAACAGGATGTGTAGCGTTGAAGAGTTGGAACAGGATGTGTAGCGTTGGAGAGTTGGAACAGGATGTGTAGCATTGGAGAGTTGGAACAGGATGTGTAGTGTTGGAACAGGATATGTAGCGTTGGAACAGGATATGTAGCGTTGGATCAGGATATGTAGTGTTGGAACAGGATATGTAGCGTTGGAACAGGATATGTAGCGTTGGAACGTTGGAACAGGATATGTAGCGTTGGAACAGGATATGTAGCGTTGGAACGTTGGAACAGGATATGTAGCGTTGGAACAGGATGTGTAGCATTGGAACGTTGGAACAGAATGTGTAGCATTGGAAGAGGATGTGTAGCATTGGAAGAGGATGTGTAGCATTGGAAGAGGATGTGTAGCATTGGAAGAGGATGTGTAGCATTGGAAGAGAATGTGTAGCATTGGAACTGGATGTGTAGCATTGAAACAGGATGTGTTGCATTGGAACAGGATGTGTAGCATTGGAGCGTTGGAACAGGATGTGTAGCGTTGGAACAGGATGTGTAGCATTTGAACAGGATGTGTAGCATTGGAACAGGATGTCTAGCGTTGGAGAGTTGGAACAGGATGTGTAGCATTGGAACAGGATGTCTAGCGTTGGAGAGTTGGAACAGGATGTGTAGCGTTGGATCAGGATATGTAGCGTTGGAACAGGATGTGTAGCGTTGGAACAGGATATGTAGCGTTGGAACAGGATATGTAGCGTTGGAACAGGATATGTAGCGTTGGAACAGGATATGTAGCGTTGGAACAGGATGTGTAGCGTTGGAACAGGATATGTAGCGTTGGAACAGGATATGTAGCGTTGGAACAGGATATGTAGCGTTGGATCAGGATATGTAGCGTTGGAACAGGATATGTAGTGTTGAAACAGGATATGTAGTGTTGGAACAGTATATATAGCGTTGGAACAGGATGTGTAGCGTTGGAACAGGATGTGTAGCGTTGGAGAGTTGGAACAGGATGGGTAGCGTTGGAACAGGATGTGTAGCGTTGGAACAGGATGTGTAGCGTTGGAGAGTTGAAACAGGATGTGTAGCATTGGAGAGTTGAAACAGGATGGGTAGTGTTGGAACAGGATGTGTAGCGTTGGAACAGGATGTGTAGAGTTGAAACAGGATGTGTAGCGTTGGAGAGTTAAAACAGGATGGGTAGCGTTGGAACAGGATGTGTAGCGTTGGAGAGTTGAAACAGGATGGGTAGAATTGGAACAGGATGTGTAGCGTTGGAGAGTTGAAACAGGATGTGTAGTGTTGGATCAGGATGTGTAGCGTTGGATCAGGATGTGTAGTGTTGGAGAGTTGGAACAGGATGTGTAGTTTTGGAACAGGATGTGTAGTGTTGGAGAGTTGAAACAGGATGTGTAGTGTTGGAGAGTTGAAACAGGATGTGTAGCATTGGAGAGTTGAAACAGGATGTGTAGTGTTGGATCAGGATGTGTAGCGTTGGAGAGTTGGAACAGGATGTGTAGAGTTGGAACAGGATGTGTAGTGTTGGAGAGTTGGAACAGGATGTGTAGAGTTGGAACAGGATGTGTAGTGTTGGAGAGTTGGAACAGGATGTGTAGAGTTGGAACAGGATGTGTAGTGTTGGAGAGTTGGAACAGGATGTGTAGAGTTGGAACAGGATGTGTAGTGTTGGAGAGTTGGAACAGGATGTGTAGAGTTGGAAAAGGATGTGTAGTGTTTGAACAGGATGTGTAGCATTGGAGAGTTGGAACAGGATGTGTAGTGTTGGAGAGTTGGAACAGGATGTGTAGAGTTGGAACAGGATGTGTAGTGTTGGAGAGTTGGAACAGGATGTGTAGAGTTGGAACAGGATGTGTAGTGTTGGAGAGTTGGAACAGGATGTGTAGAGTTGGAACAGGATGTGTAGTGTTGGAGAGTTGGAACAGGATGTGCAGAGTTGGAAAAGGATGTGTAGTGTTTGAACAGGATGTGTAGCATTGGAGAGTTGGAACAGGATGTGTAGTGTTGGAACAGGATGTGTAGTGTTGGAGAGTTGGAACAGGATGTGTAGAGTTGGAAAAGGATGTGTAGTGTTTGAACAGGATGTGTAGCATTGGAGAGTTGTAACAGGATGTGTAGTGTTGGAGAGTTGGAACAGGATGTGTAGAGTTGGAACAGGATGTGTAGTGTTGGAGAGTTGGAACAGGATGTGTAGTGTTGGAACAGGATGTGTAGCATTGGAGAGTTGGAACAGGATGGGTAGAGTTGGAACAGGATGTGTAGAGTTGGAGAGTTGGAACAGGATGTGTAGAGTTGGAACAGGATGTGTAGAGTTGGAACAGGATGTGTAGCGTTGGAGAGTTGAAACAGGATGTGTAGTGTTGGAGAATTGAAACAGGATGTGTAGCGTTGGATCAGGATTTGTAGTGTTGGAGAGTTGAAACAGGATGTGTAGAGTTGGAACAGGATGTGTAGTGTTGGAACAGGATGTGTAGCATTGGAGAGTTGGAACAGGATGGGTAGCGTTGGAGAGTTGAAACAGGATGTGTAGCGTTGGAGAGTTGAAACAGGATGTGTAGTGTTGGAGAGTTGAAACAGGATGTGTAGCGTTGGAGAGTTGAAACAGGATGTGTAGTGTTGGAGAATTGAAACAGGATGTGTAGCGTTGGATCAGGATTTGTAGCGTTGGAACAGGATGTGTAGCGTTGGAACAGGATGTGTAGTGTTGGAGAGTTGAAACAGGATGTGTAGTGTTGGAACAGGATGTGTAGTGTTGGAGAGTTGGAACAGGATGTGTAGTGTTGGAGAGTTGAAACAGGATGTGTAGTGTTGGAGAGTTGGAACAGGATGTGTAGAGTTGGAGAGTTGGAACAGGATGTGTAGTGTTGGAGAGTTGGAACAGGATGTGTAGTGTTGGAACAGGATGTGTAGCGTTGGAACTGGATGTGTAGTGTTGGAACAGGATGTGTAGCGTTGGAGAGTTGGAACAGGATTTGTAGTGTTGGAACAGGATGTGTAGCGTTGGAACAGGATGTGTAGCGTTGGAACAGGATGTGTAGTGTTGGATCAGGATGTGTAGCGTTGGAACAGGATGTGTAGCGTTGGAACAGGATGTGACCCCCCCACCCCATAGCTGAGCAGAGGGGAACTATACCCCCCCCATAGCTGAGCAGAGGGGAACTATACCCCCCCCCCCATAGCTGAGCAGAGGGGAACTGGATCTCCCATAGCTGAGCAGAGGGGGAACTGGACCTCCCATTGCTAAACAGAAGGGACCTCTCTAATGGTGAAAAAGAGTACCAACTCACTGGCTAGTTTCTTATTGAGAGTCTGTCTTGTGTAAAGTTGATGCATTAAGTTATAAGATATTCGGAGGAAGAGAGATTCAGGGGAAGAGAGGTTCAGGGGAAGAAAGATTCAGAGGAAGAGAGGTTCAGGGGAAGAGAGGTTCAGAGGAAGAGCGGTTCAGGGGATGAGAGGTTCAGGGGAAGAGAGGTTCAGAGGAAGAGAGGTTCAGGGGAAGAGAGGAGAGAGGTTCAGGGGAAGAGAGGTTCAGAGGAAGACAGGTTCAGGGGAAGAGAGGAGAGAGGTTCAGGGGAAGAGAGGTTCAGGGGAAGAGAGGTTCAGGGGAAGAGAGGTTCAGGGGCAGAGAGGTTCAGAGGAAGAGAGGTTCAGGGGAAGAGAGGTTCAGAGGAAGAGAGGTTCAGGGGAAGAGAGGTTCAGAGGAAGAGAGGTTCAGGGGAAGAGAGGTTCAGAGGAAGAGAGGTTCAGGGGAAGAGAGGTTCGGAGGAAGAGAGGTTCAGAGGAAGAGAGGTTCAGGGGAAGAGAGGAAGAGAGGTTCAGCGTAAGAGAAGTTCAGAGGAAGAGAGGTTCAGAGGAAGAGAGGTTCAGAGGAAGAGAGGTTCAGAGGAAGAGAGGAAGAGAGGTTCAGAGGAAGAGAGGTTCAGGGGAAGAGAGGAGAGAGGTTCAGGGGAAGAAAGGTTCAGGGGAAGAGAGGAGAGAGGTTCAGGGGAAGAGAGGTTCAGAGGAAGAGAGGTTCAGGGGAAGAGAGGTTCAGGGGAAGAGAGATTCAGGGGAAGAGAGGTTCAGGGGAAGAGAGATTCAGAGGAGAGAGGTTCAGGGGAAGAGAGGTTCAGGGGAAGAGAGATTCAGAGGAGAGAGGTTCAGGGGAAGAGAGGTTCAGGGGAAGAGAGGTTCAGAGGAAGAGAGGTTCAGGGGAAGAGAGGTTCAGAGGAAGAGAGGTTCAGGGGAAGAGAGGTTCAGGGGCAGAGAGGTTCAGAGGAAGAGAGGTTCAGGGGAAGAGAGGTTCAGAGGAAGAGAGGTTCAGGGGAAGAGAGGTTCAGAGGAAGAGAGGTTCAGGGGAAGAGAGGTTCAGAGGAAGAGAGGTTCAGGGGAAGAGAGGTTCGGAGGAAGAGAGGTTCAGAGGAAGAGAGGTTCAGGGGAAGAGAGGAGAGAGGTTCAGCGTAAGAGAAGTTCAGAGGAAGAGAGGTTCAGAGGAAGAGAGTTTCAGAGGAAGAGAGGTTCAGAGGAAGAGAGGAAGAGAGGTTCAGAGGAAGAGAGGTTCAGGGGAAGAGAGGAGAGAGGTTCAGGGGAAGAAAGGTTCAGGGGAAGAGAGGAGAGAGGTTCAGGGGAAGAGAGGTTCAGAGGAAGAGAGGTTCAGGGGAAGAGAGGTTCAGGGGAAGAGAGATTCAGGGGAAGAGAGGTTCAGGGGAAGAGAGATTCAGAGGAGAGAGGTTCAGGGGAAGAGAGGTTCAGGGGAAGAGAGATTCAGAGGAGAGAGGTTCAGGGGAAGAGAGGTTCAGGGGAAGAGAGGTTCAGGGGAAGAGAGGTTCAGAGGAAGAGAGGTTAAGGGGAAGAGAGATTCAGGGGAAGAGAGGTTCAGGGGAAGAGAGTTTCAGAGGAAGAGAGGTTCGGGGGAAGAGAGGTTCAGGGGAAGAGAGATTCAGAGGAGAGAGGTTCAGGGAAAGAGAGGTTCAGGGGAAGAGAGATTCAGAGGAAGAGAGGTTCAGGGGAAGAGAGGTTCAGAGGAAGAGAGGTTCAGAGGAAGAGAGGTTCAGAGGAAGAGAGGAGAGAGGTTCAGAGGAAGAGAGGTTCAGAGGAAGAGAGGTTCAGGGGAACAGAGGAGAGAGGTTCAGGGGAAGAGAGGTTCAGGGGAAGAGAGAAGAGAGGTTCAGAGGAAGAGAGGTTCAGAGGAAGAGAGATTCAGAGGAAGAGAGGAGAGAGGTTCAGAGGAAGAGAGAAGAGAGGTTCAGAGGAAGAGAGGTTCGGGGGAAGAGAGGTTCAGGGGAAGAGAGGTTCAGAGGAAGAGAGGTTCAGAGGAAGAGAGATTCAGAGGAAGAGAGGAGAGAGGTTCAGAGGAAGAGAGATTCAGAGGAAGAGAGGTTCAGGGGAAGAGAGGTTCAGAGGAAGAGAGGTTCAGAGGAAGAGAGGTTCAGGGGAAGAGAGGTTCAGAGGAAGAGAGGTTCAGAGGAAGAGAGGTTCAGGGGAAGAGAGGTTCAGAGTAAGAGAGGAGAGAGGTTCAGAGGAAGAGAGATTCAGAGGAAGAGAGGTTCAGGGGAAGAGAGGTTCAGGGGAAGAGAGATTCAGAGGAAGAGAGGTTCAGGGGAAGAAAGGTTCAGAGGAAGAGAGATTCAGAGGAAGAGAGGTTCAGGGGAAGAGAGGTTCAGAGGAAGAGAGGTTCAGGGGAAGAGAGGTTCAGGGGAAGAGAGGTTCAAAGCAAGAGAGGTTCAGGGGAAGAGAGGAAGAGAGGTTCAGGGGAAGAGAGGTTCAGAGCAAGAGAGGTTCAGGGGAAGAGAGGAAGAGAGGTTCAGGGGAAGAGAGGTTCAGAGCAAGAGAGGTTCAGGGGAAGAGAGGAAGAGAGATTCAGGGGAAGAGAGGAAGAGAGGTTCAGGGGAAGAGAGTTTCAGAGCAAGAGAGGTTCAGAGGAAAATAGGTTCAGGGGAAGAGAGTTTCAGAGGAAGTGAGATTCAGAGGAAGAGAGGTTCAGAGGAAGAGAGGTTCAGAGGAAGAGAGGAAGAGAGGTTCAGAGGAAGAGAGGTTCAGGGGAAGAGAGGAGAGAGGTTCAGGGAAAGAGAGGTTCAGGGAAAGAGAGGAGAGAGGTTCAGGGGAAGAGAGGTTCAGATGAAGAGAGGTTCAGGGGAAGAGAGGAGAGAGGTTCAGGGGAAGAGATGTTCAGAGGAAGAGAGGTTCAGGGGAAGAGAGGTTCAGGGGAAGAGAGGTTCAGGGGAAGAGAGATTCAGAGGAGAGAGGTTCAGGGGAAGAGAGATTCAGAGGAGAGAGGTTCAGGGGAAGAGAGGTTCAGGGGAAGAGAGGTTCAGAGAAAGAGAGGTTCAGGGGAAGAGAGATTCAGGGGAAGAGAGGTTCAGGGGAAGAGAGGTTCAGGGGAAGAGAGGTTCAGGGGAAGAGAGGTTCAGGGGAAGAGAGATTCAGAGGAGAGAGGTTCAGGGGAAGAGAGGTTCAGGGGAAGAGAGGTTCAGAGGAAGAGAGGTTCAGAGGAAGAGAGGTTCGGAGGAAGAGAGGTTCAGGGGAACAGAGGAGAGAGGTTCAGGGGAAGAGAGGTTCAGGGGAAGAGAGAAGAGAGGTTCAGAGGAAGAGAGGTTCAGAGGAAGAGAGATTCAGAGGAAGAGAGGAGAGAGGTTCAGAGGAAGAGAGAAGAGAGGTTCAGAGGAAGAGAGGTTCAGAGGAAGAGAGGAGAGAGGTTCAGAGGAAGAGAGGAGAGAGGTTCAGGGGAAGAGATGTTCAGAGGAAGAGAGGTTCAGAGGAAGAGAGATTCAGAGGAAGAGAGATTCCCACAACCCCTTATCATCAGTGATGCTTAGTTCTTACCCTTCAGGAAACAGATAGTCTGAGTCTGACTAATACACCTATACTGAGGAATCTACACTGAAGAAGACAGTGTACGAGGTTTGAAGTCAGTTTATTTACCTTTATTTTACTAGGCAAGTCAGTTAAGAAGAAATTCTTATTTTCAATGACAGCCTAGGAACAGTGGGTTAACTGCCTTTTCAGGGGCAGAACGACAGATTTGTACCTTGTCAGCTTGGGGATTCAAACTTGCAACCTTTCGGTTACTAGTCCAACGCTCTAACCACTAGGCTACCCTGCCGCCCAGTGTGTGAGTTTTGAAGACTGTGTGTGAGGTTTGAAGACAGTGTGTGAGAATTGAAGACACTGTG
>NC_060195.1:13483426-13495926 GCF_021184085.1 Oncorhynchus gorbuscha | reverse complement strand
AGTGAGAAAGTGAGAGTGGAGAGAGAGAGACAGAGAGAGAGAGACAGAGAGAGAGAGAGAGAGAGAGAGAGACAGGGAGACAGAGAGAGAGAGAGAGACAGACAGAGAGAGAGAGACAGACAGAGAGAGAGAGAGACAGAGAGAGAGAGAGAGAGAGAGAGAGAGAGAGAGAGAGAGAGAGAGAGAGAGAGAGAGAGAGAGAGAGACAGAGACAGAGACAGGGAGAGAGAGAGAGAGAGAGAGAGAGAGAGAGAGAGAGAGAGAGAGAGAGAGAGAGAGAGAGAGAGAGAGAGAGAGAGAGAGAGAGAGAGAGAGAGAGAGAGAGAGAGGAGAGGGAGAGAGAGAGAGAGAGAGAGAGAGAGAGAGAGAGAGAGAGAGAGAGAGAGAGAGAGAGAGAGAGAGAGAGAGAGAGAGAGAGGGAGACAGAGAGAGAGAGCAGAGGAAGAGCAGCTAAAGGAAAGGCAGATGTATGAATACAGACTTGTAGAAATGGGCCAGAGCGTGCAGCATTGTTGTAGAGTATGAGTGTATAAATAGAGTGCGTGGTATGGTTGATTCATTAGGACTACAGCCTATATTTAACTGAAAGTTGGCAGAGACTACTGGTCAGTCTCCACACACACTCCCACTTTCATTCTCTCAGCAGTGGGATAGGGTGTGTGTGTGTGTGTGTGTGTGTGTGTGTGTGTGTGTGTGTGTGTGTGTGTGTGTGTGTGTGTGTGTGTGTGTGTGTGTGTGTGTGTGTGTGTGTGTGTGTGTGTGTGTGTGTGTGTGTGTGTGTGTGTGTGTGTGTGTGTGTGAGGTCTTACTCTGTGACTCTGCCCAGGGTGTATCTCCATGGTAACGGAGGGCTCTATGACAGAGCAAGGCCTGGCCAGACCGCCTGTCCGTCTCTGCCCCGGAGAGAGGTGCATCATGGGACCAGGCCTGCGTCTGTGCCGGCACAGAGAGCCCCCCTTGGCCTGCTGGATAACGGCAAACACACAGCCCTCTGGGAAGGGACTGCAGACTCGGAGGTCGACCAGGGCTGAGGCGGGACGGGGGGCGGGGGCGCTTGGGAGGATCAGGGGTCTTCACTGGACAAGAACAGGACTGGACTGACATGGGTCTCTTCAAAACACTGCCTGATAGAGTTCCCTAATCAATCAATCAATTAATTAATCAATAAATCCATCAATTGAGCAATCAATCAATCCATCAATCTGGTTATATAAAACATTTCCATCTAACTCCATTCACAGCCCTGATTTCCATAGTTAGTTTCCATTTTATTTTCCTTAGAGGAGAATCCACTGTTAGACCAGGCCCAGTATTACTCTACAGGAGAATCCACTGTTAGACCAAGCCCAGTATTACTCTAAAGGATAATTCACTGTTAGACCAAGCCCAGTATTACTCTACAGGAGAATCCACTGTTAGACCAAGCTCAGTATTACTCTACAGGAGAATCCACTGTTAGACCAAGCCCAGTATTACTCTAAAGGATAATTCACTGTTAGACCAAGCCCAGTATTACTCTACAGGAGAATCCACTGTTAGACCAAGCTCAGTATTACTCTACAGGAGAATCCACTGTTAGACCAAGCCCAGTATTACTCTACAGGAGAATGCACTGTTAGACCAAGCCCAGTATTACTCTACAGGAGAATCCACTGTTAGACCAAGCCCAGTATTACTCTACAGGAGAATGCACTGTTAGACCAAGCCCAGTATTACTCTACAGGAGAATGCACTGTTAGACCAAGCCCAGTATTACTCTACAGGAGAATCCACTGTTAGACCAAGCCCAGTATTACTCTACAGGAGAATGCACTGTTAGACCAAGCCCAGTATTACTCTACAGGAGAATCCACTGTTAGACCAAGCCCAGTATTACTCTACAGGAGAATGCACTGTTAGACCAAGCCCAGTATTACTCTACAGGAGAATCCACTGTTAGACCAAGCCCAGTATTACTCTACAGGAGAATCCACTGTTAGACCAAGCCCAGTATTACTCTACAGGAGAATCCACTATTAGACCAGGCCCAGTATTACTCTACAGGAGAATCCACTGTTAGACCAAGCCCAGTATTACTCTATAGGAGAATCCACTATTAGACCAAGCTCAGCATTACTCTACAGGAGAATCCACTGTTAGACCAAGCCCAGTATTACTCTACAGGAGAATCCACTGTTAGACCAAGCCCAGTATTACTCTACAGGAGAATCCACTGTTAGACCAAGCCCAGTATTACTCTACAGGAGAATCCACTGTTAGACCAAGCCCAGTATTACTCTACAGGAGAATCCACTGTTAGACCAAGCCCAGTGCAGTACAGGAGGGACTGACATGTCCTGACTTGCTGTGAGAGAGAGACCAGAGGGGAGATCAGATGAGAAATCTGAACACGGTGTGGGGGGAGGGAGGTGTGTGTGTAGCTGCAGTTAGAGTGTGGGCAGTTTCACACACACACACACACACACACACACACACACACACACACACACACACACACACACACACACACACACACACACACACACACACACACACACACACACACACACACACACACACACACACACACACACACACACTGTTTTCCGTTGCACATATTTGCACTACAACTCCTGATTTTACTAACGGACGACTGGAAAATGAGTTGACCAGCTGAGCCAGGTGCTCTGGAGCTGGAATAGAATTACATATCTGGAATGTCTAAGGGAGCCGTGAGGAATGGGTTTGAATAGAATACATATCTGGAATGTCTAAGGGAGCCGTGAGGAATGGGTTTGAATAGAATTACATATCTGGAATGTCTAAGGGAGCTGCGAGGAATGGGTTTGAATAGAATACATATCTGGAATGTCTAAGGGAGCCGTGAGGAATGGGTTTGAATAGAATACATATCTGGAATGTCTAAGGGAGCCGTGAGGAATGGACTTTCAGAACTAGATTCCTGTGTTTTTTAGGACCAGATTTCCAGGTGTGTTTCTGTGTGGAGGAGACAGGAAGAGGCAGGAAAGACAGACTACTGTTGTCGAACGAACACTCTCCACACAGAAACATCTGACTCTACACTCTCCACACAGAAACATCTGACTCTACACTCTCCACACAGAAACATCTGACTCTACACTCTCCACACAGAAACATCTGACTCTACACTCTCCACACAGACACATCTGACTCTACACTCTCCACACAGAAACATCTGACTCTACACTCTCCACACAGAAACATCTGACTCTACACTCTCCACACAGAAACATCTGACTCTACACTCTCCACACAGAAACATCTGACTCTACACTCTCCACACAGAAACATCTGACTCTACACTCTCCACACAGAAACATCTGACTCTACACTCTCCACACAGAAACATCTGACTCTACACTCTCCACACAGAAACATCTGACTCTACACTCTCCACACAGAAACATCTGACTCTACACTCTCCACACAGAAACATCTGACTCTACACTCTCCACACAGAAACATCTGACTCTACACTCTCCACACAGACATATCTGACTCTACACTCTCCACACAGAAACATCTGACTCTACACTCTCCACACAGAAACATCTGACTCTACACTCTCCACACAGAAACATCTGACTCTACACTCTCCACACAGAAACATCTGACTCTACACTCTCCACACAGAAACATCTGACTCTACACTCTCCACACAGAAACATCTGACTCTACACTCTCCACACAGAAACATCTGACTCTACACTCTCCACACAGAAACATCTGACTCTACACTCTCCACACAGAAACATCTGACTCTACACTCTCCACACAGAAACATCTGACTCTACACTCTCCACACAGAAACATCTGACTCTACACTCTCCACACAGAAACATCTGACTCTACACTCTCCACACAGAAACATCTGACTCTACACTCTCCACACAGAAACATCTGACTCTACACTCTCCACACAGAAACATCTGACTCTACACTCTCCACACAGAAACATCTGACTCTACACTCTCCACACAGAAACATCTGACTCTACACTCTCCACACAGAAACATCTGACTCTACACTCTCCACACAGAAACATCTGACTCTACACTCTCCACACAGAAACATCTGACTCTACACTCTCCACACAGAAACATCTGACTCTACACTCTCCACACAGAAACATCTGACTCTACACTCTCCACACAGAAACATCTGACTCTACACTCTCCACACAGAAACATCTGACTCTACACTCTCCACACAGAAACATCTGACTCTACACTCTCCACACAGAAACATCTGACTCTACACTCTCCACACAGAAACATCTGACTCTACACTCTCCACACAGAAACATCTGACTCTACACTCTCCACACAGAAACATCTGACTCTACACTCTCCACACAGAAACATCTGACTCTACACTCTCCACACAGAAACATCTGACTCTACACTCTCCACACAGAAACATCTGACTCTACACTCTCCACACAGAAACATCTGACTCTACACTCTCCACACAGAAACATCTGACTCTACACTCTCCACACAGAAACATCTGACTCTACACTCTCCACACAGAAACATCTGACTCTACACTCTCCACACAGAAACATCTGACTCTACACTCTCCACACAGAAACATCTGACTCTACACTCTCCACACAGAAACATCTGACTCTACACTCTCCACACAGAAACATCTGACTCTACACTCTCCACACAGAAACATCTGACTCTACACTCTCCACACAGAAACATCTGACTCTACACTCTCCACACAGAAACATCTGACTCTACACTCTCCACACAGACATATCTGACTCTACACTCTCCACACAGAAACATCTGACTCTACTTCCTCTTCTGGCCAACAGATGGGGCAAAAGAATACCCACAATACACCCTCTGTAACAGACACACCCTCTGTAACAGACACACCCTCTACACCCTCTGTAACAGACACACCCTCTGTAACAGACACACCCTCTACACCCTCTGTAACAGACACACCCTCTATACTCTCTGCCTCTGTAACAGACACACCCTCTGTAACAGACACCCTCTGTAACAGACACACCCCCTGCCTCTGTAACAGACACACCCTCTGTAACAGATACACCCTCTGTAACAGACACCCTCTGTAACAGACACCCTCAGCAACAGACACACCCTCTGTAACAGACACCCTCTGCCTCTGTAACAGACACACCCTCTGCCTCTGTAACAGACACCCTCAGCAACAGACACACCCTCTGTACCAGACACACCCTCTGCCACTGTAACAGACACCCTCTGTAACAGACACCCTCTGCCTCTGTAACAGACACCCTCTGTACCAGACACACCCTCTGCCTCTGTAACAGACACACCCTCTGCCTCAGTAACAGACACACCCTCTGCCTCAGTAACAGACACCCTCTGCCACTGTAACAGACACCCTCTGCCACTGTAACAGACACCCTCTGCCACTGTAACAGACACCCTCTGTAACAGACACACCCTCTGTAACAGACACCCTCTGCCACTGTAACAGACACCCTCTGCCACTGTAACAGACACCCTCTGCCACTGTAACAGACACACCCTCTGTAACAGACACCCTCTGTAACAGACACACCCTCTGTAACATAATAATATAATATAATAATATAATATATATGCCATTTAGCAGACGCTTTTATCCAAAGACACACCCTCTGCCTCTGTAACAGACACACCCTCTGCCTCAGTAACAGACACACCCTCTGCCTCTGTAACAGACACCCTCTGCCTCAGTAACAGACACACCCTCTGCCTCAGTAACAGACACACCCTCTGCCTCTGTAACAGACACACCCTCTGCCTCAGTAACAGACACACCCTCTGCCTCAGTAACAGACACACCCTCTGCCTCTGTAACAGACACCCTCTGCCTCAGTAACAGACACACCCTCTGCCTCAGTAACAGACACACCCTCTGCCTCTGTAACAGACACACCCTCTGCCTCAGTAACAGACACACCCTCTGCCTCAGTAACAGACACCCTCAGCAACAGACACACCCTCTGTACCAGACACACCCTCTGCCTCTGTAACAGACACACCCTCTGCCTCAGTAACAGACACAACTTCTGCCTCAGTAACAGACACCCTCTGTAACAGACACACCCTCTGCCTCTGTAACAGACACACCCTCTGCCTCAGTAACAGACACAACTTCTGCCTCAGTAACAGACACCCTCTGTAACAGACACACCCTCTGCCTCTGTAACAGACACACCCTCTGCCTCAGTAACAGACACACCCTCTGCCTCAGTAACAGACACACCCTCTGCCTCAGTAACAGACACACCCTCTGCCTCAGTAACAGACACACCCTCTGCCTCTGTAACAGACACCCTCTGCCTCAGTAACAGACACACCCTCTGCCTCAGTAACAGACACACCCTCTGCCTCTGTAACAGACACACCCTCTGCCTCAGTAACAGACACACCCTCTGCCTCAGTAAAAGACACACCCTCTGCCTCAGTAACAGACACACCCTCTGCCTCAGTAACAGACACACCCTCTGCCTCAGTAACAGACACACCCTCTGCCTCAGTAACAGACACACCCTCTGCCTCAGTAACAGACATATAGTCTACTTATTCAATGTTGTACAGTTCAAGTAACTGTTGTGAGACTTACATGAAGTATTTAGATGATTGCTGTAGTTTTTCAAAAGCAAAAGAATGATGAAGGTTAAAAAGGTTAAACAATGAGACAATGTTGTCATGTAATAGTTATGAAATAGTTACATGATCACAGGATCTGATAATGACGTAAAAGGAATAATTGATTTGATGGGACTGATTCAAATGAGGCGATGATTTACAATAACACATAATGTAATCATTACCAGGCACAGATTACAAGGAATTTACAACTATTTGAATTCCTTATCGGCTGAATGGATGTATTCGCAGTCCCTTATAAAAGTGTTTGTGGAAAATTCGCTGCAGACAAAATAGAGTGTCACAAAATGTTGCCAGAAGTTTGCAAATGTTTGCCACTTGTGATGAACCTGCGGCAAACCTTTGGCAACAGTCATATTTATTGCCAGTAGTGGCAATCATGTTTAACGGAAGCCGTTTCGAGTGAACACATGAATTCCAAGACAAGTAACTGTTGATGAGCAATCAAGGTGATTATAAAATTTGTTGGAAAAATTTAAACCAAGCTAGCTACCTACAAAAGTTGTCCGGTGAGTATCTAACTTATTAATAAACTTCCTAATACATGTTAAAATGACATTAACTAATTGATGGCTAGTTAACAATGGAATGTATTATGGGATAGAATGATAAGAGTTATTTTATTTTGGAATTGAACAAGTCAGTAAAAACAAACAATGTTGTCCTGTCTGAGTTGGCGCCCCCCCGGATTGTGCCATGGCGGAGATCTTTGTGGGCTATACTCGGCCTTGTCTCAGGATGGTAAGTTGGTGGTTGAAGATATCCCTCTAGTGGTGTGGGGGCTGTGCTTTGGCAAAGTGGGTGGGGTTATATCTTCCTGTTTGGCCCTGTCCGGGGGTATCATCGGATGGGGCCACAGTGTCTCCTGACCCCTCCTGTCTCAGTCTCCAGTATTTATGCACAGTAGTTTATGTGTCGGGGGGCTAGGGTCAGTTTGTTATATCTGGAGTACTTCTCCTGTCTTATCTGGTGTCCTGTGTGAATTTAAGTATGCTCTCTCTAATTCTCTCTTTCTCTCTTTCTTTCTCTCTCTCTGAGGACCTGAGCCCTAGGACCATGCCTCAGGACTACCTGACAACTCCTTGCTGTCCCCAGTCCACCTGTCCATGCTGCTGCTCCAGTTTCAACTGTTCTGCCTGTGGCTGTGGAATCCTGACCTGTTCACCGGACGTGCTACCTGTCCCAGACCTGCTGTTTTCAACACTCTGGAGACAGCAGGAGTGGTAGAGATACTCTGAAGGATCGGTTATGAAAAGCCAACTGACATTTACTCCTGAGGTGCTGACTTGCTGCACACTCGACAACTACTGTGATTGTTATTATTTGACCATGCTGGTCATTTATGAATATTTGAACATCTTGGCCATGTTCTGTTATAATCTCCACCCGGCACAGCCAGAAGGGGACTGGCCACCTCTCATAGCCTGGTTCCTCTCTAGGTTTCTTCCTAGGTTTTGGCCTTTCTAGGGAGTTTTTCCTAGCCACCGTGCTTCTACACCTGCATTGCTTGCTGTTTTGGGGTTTTAGGCTGGGTTTCTGTACAGCACTTTGAGATATCAGCTGATGTGCAAAGGGCTTTATAAATACATTTGATTGGATTTGATTTGACGTGTTGTGTTTGTTGACAAAAAAACAATTTGTTGATCCAGGGAACCCCCTTCCCATTTGTACTTCTTGTTTACACATGGAGGGAGCTTACCAAACCAGTTATTAGACCTCTTTGCCATAGCTGTTGGTGTTTTTGGTTTTTGTTGTTAGCCCTGTTGTTTATTTTTGCAATAACAAACATATTCAACACGCATCATATAGTATTGGTTGTATAACAATTACACCTACTGTAATTGAAAAAAGCTTCTCACTTTTCAATAGTTTTTTTTACTGGTTTCAGTTTTGGACTTTATCACTAGGTGGAGACATTGACCATAGTACCCCACGCCCTGACCTCCAACCTGTACGGTTACCAAACACTCTCTCATTAGCACCACCAGCTGAAGAGAGCTTTGTCCCTAATTGTCTTCCCCATGCCCCATGTGAACTTTCCCATTTCCTAAGTGATTATGCTGAAGAAGGCCATTAAAGGCCAACACGTCAATATTTTAAACTTGACTAATAAAACTAAGATTTGTTTATGGTGAGCGAGCTTTGCACCTTTTCCTGTCCCAATGGGAATAGAGTGAACACATTGTATTGATACCAGTTTCAATCTGTCTGTGCCATTGACTAGCTAACACTTGGCTAGCACTTAGCTAGCTAGCTATCGTTAGCTATCATATTTTTGCACAATTAATGTGATAGCTAGCTAGCTAACTAAGGATTTACCTAAACACTTATACTGTATTTTCTGGTGAATACGTTGCTGTCTTTAATACCAATACGTATTTCAATATGCTAGTGTCACTGTTCAATAGTATTTTATTATTCTCATAAATGTAACCCATACAGTCATCCTTTGTAACAATGAGATATTTAGTTGTGTTAAACTATTGGCTAGCGCATCTTGTTCATGTGTGTTTTTCCGTCTCTCTCTCTAGAAGTAATCAGTTACAGGGCAACATGACAGATCGAGGCCTTCAGTCGAACTGAGGAAACATGTGCACCAGGTCAACAAGACTTCTTGCTTTGAGATGTAAGTTAACAATAATTCATTTTTGAATTAGGCAAAGCTCAATTATATGCTTTTCTTCCACCCAGGCCATATATACCCAATTCAGGAAGATGAGACAACTAGTAGACAATGATGAAGTCCCCAGTCTGGATGGAATATCATAACTAGTTGAAGAAAAATCTTGTATACTGTGGCTCTCTAGGAACAGTTGGCCACACATTAAAACATAGATTTAGTAGGCCTAAGTCCCAGTTTATGCTAACTACATCGTTTGTTTATTAAGCAATTATACAAGGCAGAAACGTTGTTTCCCTGCTGAAAAATATATAGAAGGCCAGTTTCAGTGAGAAGCATCGCAACATGCATAGAAACACGCATAGAAACACGCATAGCAACATGCATAGAAACACGCATAGCAACATGCATAGCAACATGCATAGAAACACGCATAGCAACACGCATAGCAACACGCATAGCAACACGCATAGAAACACACGTAGCAACACGCATAGCAACACGCACAGCAACATGCATAGTAACATGCATAGCAACATGCATAGCCACCAAGGCAACTTTGTAACAGCTGACCCAGTTTTTCCAAAGCCAAACCCGCTGGGTCCAGCCGCTGAATCTACCTTTTAAGATACTAAAATCTAAAATGTTTTCAGTATGCTAATGTTGATTTTGTTTTGTGTTTTCTGATTGTTTCAGTTCATGCATTCAACAAGCTTTGGACGAAGGACTTCCATAGACCGTCATCTCCAAAGTTCACTCAAAAAGGCAATAGTTGTGAACTGGGCTTGATTTAGTTGTTGTTGTCTTAATTATCTACATTTTGTTAATGATCTTTTAAACATCCATTGGTTGAAAGCTATTGCTGAATTATCACTTGGCTCATGTAAATTCTGTGTTGCCCCTTTAAACATCCTAACATCTCCATAGTGTTCACATTGTAGCTACATAAACATATTAAATAAACTCTTTATTTGGGAAAGATCCCGTCTTTGCTCGTTTCTTCATTAGCAAATTTGGATTTATTTGTATATTTTAAGATATTGAATGTTGTTTAGTATATTTAGCATGTTTCGTTCTCCCTGTGAGAAGAAAGTTAGTTTAAAGTTAATTGAAAGTTAATTTAAAGTTATATGTGATTGGGTTTATGAAGATACAACATTTCAATGTTGTTAACACACAGTAACCAAAAACCGGATCTCATTTGCATTTTCATGTTCGCCACAAGTTTCCCAGAATTGTTTGCCAGAAGTTTACAAGTTTTTTAGATAAGGGGTTTTGAACATACAACAGTTTATCATCAACATACTCACCTTAAATACTTCTAGGTGGCAGTTTCCTGCTGGTTCCCTAGTGGCTACGAACTCTCCTTCCCGTAACTCTGATTGGCCGTTTGGAAGGTGTGTCTGCTCCGAGACAGTTAGAGCATCCTTGGAATCCAGGTAATTTCCTGAGTGTCCCTCTCCTCCCCCCCCTCCCTCGCTTTCTCTCTCTTCCACTGTAGACAGACATTCTAAGGGATCTCTGTCTACCTCTGTCTCTCTCTCTTTCTGAGTCTCTCTCTCCAGCCTTGAGTGTGGCTCGTGATTCTCTACTGTGGCTACAGACGTGTGCCGTGTCTGTCTCTCTGTCTGTCTGTCCATCTGTCTGTCCGTCTCCAATGAGCTCACACACACCAGGCCGTTAACGCTTGATGAGTCCGGACTCACCCTCCAGGCCTTCAGCATCACCTGAGGAGACCGTCTGCCTATTAGAGGAGGGGGTGAGGCAGGGTCACAGGGAGGGGAGCGAGGGGAGTGAGGGGTCAGGGGTGAGGTGGGTGTTGGGGGACACTCTGGGTGGTCTTCACTGCGGAGGGTCAGGGACACACTGTGGACGTAGTCCCCCAGATGCTGCCCTGCTCTGGGGGAGCCCAGCAGCGACCGCTCCCCTCCCTCCTCTGGAGGAGAGAAGGAGCGAGAAGATGTCCGCCATTTTCTAGCCGTCTCCGCAACATTGCTGAAGAACTTAATCAGACCCCCAAAATGTCCGCCTTTGCTGTCAGAGTGCTTTGGAGCCGCTGGTTGAAAGTCCCTGACGCTCTCGAAGTCCACCGAGCCGTAGTCAGAGTCCATGGTCTTGTCCAGTGTGTGGAGCTCTGAGTCAAAACTCCTCTCTGAGTAGGCCGGGTTCCCCTTCCCCAGGACAGAGATCCTCCTCAGGTAACTCCACACGTCAGCTCTCTTAGATCTCCTCCCACCCAGCGGGACCTTGGGGCCGCCCCTCACACTCTGCTCCTCACACACTCCTGCTGATGTACTGTTACAGTTAGAGGATTGGTTGGCCTGCGCCTGCGCCTGGACCTGAGGTCTCTTGGAGCAGGAGATTCTCTCTGTGGGCTTAGAGCCGTTCTGGGTAAGAGGCTCCACTAGTGAGTGAAGATGGTGTCTGTTCAGGGTAGCTGTCAGATCCATGTCCTCAAATGAGCAGTCGAACTCGGCGGTGTGTCCGGCATATGAATGCCTCTTTGCACGGTGGCGGAGTGTGCTCCTACAGGGGTGCAGGCCGGGCGAGGGGAGGAAGTCCCGGCAGAACGAGTCGTCCTCCGTCTCTCCATCTCTGAACTTAGTGCTGGACCCAGACATCTTACCCACCCTCCCCTTGAAGACACCCGGAGAGCGGAGCTTCTTGATGGAGCGGACCTTGTCAGCAAAGGACAGTTTAGGGATGAACGCCTCCTCTCCAGGGAGGATCATGGAGTGAGGTCTTCTGTTATCCAGCTCTGAGGCCACTCTACGCCGGGTCAAGATCTTCCAGATGCCCCCAGTCGCTCTTGTTCTACGGTTGACCTCCGGGCGCTCCTTTCCAGGTGTCTGAGGGGGTGCCTGGGTGTCTGCCTGTCTATCCCCAGCCTCCTGCCACTCTCTCTGGGCTTGGCCTGGCCCCGGACCTTCTCCATGACCCTCTCCCTTCCCAGTCTCCTGGATAGATACGGTGCCAGTTTCATTCTGCACATCCAGAGACACTTTGAAGACTTTATTGACGAACCCGTTGGGGTCGCTGCTTTGGGAGGCGGGGCTGTCCATGTGTTCCATCCTCTCTCATCTCATCCTACTACAGCTCTGTCAGTTATCAGCTCTGTCGGCTATCAGCTCCGTCAGCTACCAGCTCAGTCAGCTATCAGCTCCGTCAGCTATCAGCTCAGTCAGCTACCA
>NC_060195.1:13475926-13478426 GCF_021184085.1 Oncorhynchus gorbuscha | reverse complement strand
TACATCATGTAGTCAGATACAGTATTATAAACTAATCTAGGAGGAATGGTTACATCATGTAGTCAGATACAGTATTATAAACTAATCTAGGAGGAATGGTTACATCATGTAGTCAGATACAGTATTATAAACTAATCTAGGAGGTATGGTTACATCATGTAGTCAGATACAGTATTATAAACTAATCTAGGAGGAATGGTTACATCATGTAGTCAGATACAGTATTATAAACTAATCTAGGAGGAATGGTTACATCATGTAGTCAGATACAGTATTATAAACTAATCTAGGAGGAATGGTTACATCATGTAGTCAGATACAGTATTATAAACTAATCTAGGAGGAATGGTTACATCATGTAGTCAGATACAGTAGGCCGTCATTGAAATAAGAATTTGTTTTTCACTGACTTAAAAAAAGGTTAAACAAAATAAATAAACATCACGTAGTTAGATACGGTATTATAAACTAAGAGGTGTAGTTAGATACGGTATTATAAACTAAGAGGTGTAGTTAGATACGGTATTATAAACTAAGAGGTGTAGTTAGATACGGTATTATAAACTAAGAGGTGTAGTTAGATACAGTATTATAAACTAAGAGGTGTAGTTAGATACAGTATTATAAACTAAGAGGTGTAGTTAGATACGGTATTATAAACTAAGAGGTGCAGTTAGATACGGTATTATAAACTAAGAGGTGTAGTTAGATACGGTATTATAAACTAAGAGGTGTAGTTAGATACAGTATTATAAACTAAGAGGTGTAGTTAGATACGGTATTATAAACTAAGAGGTGTAGTTAGATTCAGTTTTATAAGCTAATCTAGGAGGTATGGTTACATCATGTAGTTAGATTAATTTTTATAAACTAAGAGGTGTAGTTAGATTCAGTTTTATAAACTAATCTAAGACGTATCCTTCACTAGAAGTTGAACAATAGTCCAAGAATGTGTCAACTGTACTATATATATATATATGTTTTATAATAATATGATTTAAAATGATACTATTCTATATAAATGATACTATAATTACATATAGGCCTATATACTCTATAAACTAGAACAGGTGTAATTGATTCAATATTACTTGGATTAAAATAGGCTGTTATCAAATATTCATTAAATGGAGAAGAAAAATATATGCCAACAAGACATTCTAAATATGAGAAATCTGCCTCACGTTATGTTTATTTATTGTTTTAAATTGGCCTGCAGAAACGTCAAAGTAAACTGAACAGTGCATAGTTGATTAATAAATGAGGATAGGCAGCGGTAAGAATCGGCTAGAACAGTTCGGGAAATTATTGTTTTCTCATCTAAGTAATTTAACCGATCTGTTTATAGCCTCTATGGCAATTTATTGACGATAACAGACGTAACAAGCAAGAAACGTTTCGGAACATGCGTTTAGAAAATTGTTGTTACTTACGAATCGGCTTTCAAGAGCTGAAACTCCTCAATCATTCTGGACAAAACGTCATCTTTCAATTACAGTAAATCGGATGCAAAAACAGTGGTTGACTTCCCACCCGGTAAACGTTTTATATCCATGAGTAACGCTGAAATTATGCTGTGGCGAGTTTTCAGGCGAAGTCTTTTGACGTGGGATAATCTCCCTGGGTTCTAGAAATCCTCCTCAAAACTCTGAAATGTTCAAAGTTTTCTCTCTGAGCAGAGAGAATGATGAACACTCTTGCCCTTTAAACTCAAGCAGCAGACGCCGACAGTCAGATGATAAAACGCTCTTACGCAGACGGTGGATAGAGGGACCCGCAACATATGATCAGCAGCCAGAGCGCAAAACACACACACACACACACACACACACACACACACACACACACACACACACACACACACACACACACACACACACACACACACACACACACACACACACACACACACACACACACACACACACACACACACACACACACACACACACAGTAGATGTATTGAAACAAATGACCTTGATAGACCTAGTTTCCTAAAAATATACTGTATATCAGTTTCTGTTGAATTATAATTAGTAAACTGCCCAATAGTTCATTTAAGTAGCCCAATAACCTTAGTAATATAATGGTTCAAGTTAAACATGTCAGTGAAAAGATGTGATTGACTGAACAGTGGTTTCATTGGCTGGACCCGCTTTCAGGAATTGCTTTGAATGTGAAAATCCTTCTATTGAAAGGACACAATGGGAGAGAGCACACAGGGGAAACTGAATTCACAGAATCTAAACAGCTTCAGAGTCTTTTAGCTGTGAAAGAGGAGATGGTAGGGCAGGGGACTAAATTTAAACGTTTCCTCTCTGTCCTGTTTCTGGCCCATTGTCATCACATGGCGTTCTCCCTTCTACACAGGAAGCAGTGGATCTTACAGCACAGGGGGTGGGGGGGACTATTTGGCTGACAATGGCAGGAAGCCTGTCTGAATGTATGTAACAGTCTGTCTGTGTGTGTGTGTGTGTCTGCCCTCCTGTGGACCAAAGAC